>NW_027279952.1:0-561992 GCF_046629955.1 Centroberyx affinis
TATATGTTGGAGACATCCAATACCGGTTCACCGCTTGGCCAGATGAATAGGTAAAGAGGCTGGTCGATTTAAATGTGTAACGTCACAATGTAGCCGTATACTTCTCTTTTTTTGGAAGAACAGATCAGATAGACATCTGACCATCACACATTGTGGAGATAGCAATCTACGAACAACAAAAACCTCTTTTATTGCCCACTCAACCTAGGCATATCATTAAGTGCCCTGAAGATTTGCATAGGTGGGGAGATATTTATCTAACATACACATCTGTAATAGGTGTGATTTAGTAACACAGTTATCCTATAGATTGGGGGAAATTTCTTCTTTGGTCTTTTGTTTTCAGTGTGTGGAACATTTACATATATAGTTCTTGTGATATAACTCAGCGGCTCAGCAGATCACTATTTCAATATCCTCTATGAAGAGTAAACAACAATGGGTTACCATTTACCTCAGAATAGCTCATAAGTGAATTAATCACTTGTCACTGGTAATGGAAATATAAAAATGTTGAGTGTTTATGCACGACACTTTAATTTATAATAGTTTTAGCATTGAACTTTTGCTCTTGAGGAATTACCTTCTTATATTATAGTGTTTTGTATATTTACTGTCTAAAATCTAATATCCAAAAAAGTGATTCTATTGAGTTATTCTACTATTACTTTCATTCTATGACTTAAAATGACCTAATTAAGGAAGAGTTTGCATGACATTTGTTGGCTACTGTAGCCAATAAAGACTGTTGTCAACACAATATGTTTTCATATTCAATCAGCACTGTTCTAGGAACCTGTCACAAAGAAAAATATTACAATACAATACAAACCACAACAACAACAATAACAACAACAAAGCTTTCTACCTTCTCTCCTTGCCTCTTATTTATTCAGGTGGTGGTGTTGACCCTTCCATTCCTTATTACTGATTGCCTGGAGTCTTGGCAATTTAAGAGTAAAAGTTTATTCTACTGTTGCACTCCTTATAAGTTGCTCTAGATAAGAGCATCAGCTAAATGCCTGCAGTTCATTAAATTCTTTTCAGTTACAGAATGTCATCAAATGATCATGTCAGTGAAAAGCAACAGTATACTGCAGGCCACAGGTGCAGAACCTATGGGCAAACTATGGAAGTGAAGCTGAATTGGAATAAAAGTAGTGAAATAGACTATTTGTATCCCCCACTGACCAGCATGCCATAAACACAGGTTAAGATAAATGTGCTTGTAAAGGTTAATGGTTAATAATGTAGTGACCACTGTGCAGCTCTGCCCGTGCCTCACACACGCAGCCGACTCCCTCTTCAAATAAACACTGGCTTTTTGAGAAGTTCATTTATCGCAGGTTTACAGTTTTAAATATCAACTGACTTGCTCCTGAAGTTCCCCTTTCAGCTCGGTTAAGTGTGAGTGCGGCGGTGGTCATGCCTGAACGCCGAGCTGGAAAGATTACAGAGAAAAAGAAATAATAAAGATGCACAGATTATAGCCAAAATTAACCTGCTCAGGTTACAGATTCATTCAGCTGACTGCAGCTTGGCTGATGGAATGTGAGATGATTGATTCAATTGTTTTATTATTCATAAATTTTTTCATTATTATACAATATCACTACATTTCTTTATTATTTTCATCAGTATAGAAAAAGACTGTCTTTATTTTTGGTTCAGGGGTGTGTGTGGGAGTGGGGGTACAGGGGTGGGGGTGTTTGTGTGTGTTTCCTGCCTGTGCAGCATGCTGATAAAAACACAGAACCACAAACCTTGTCCTTTCTCCCACTCCGTCTTTCCCTCTTTCCATTCATGGTGAAACTTCTGTCAAATGAACTCCATAAATTAGCGACCACAACCCCCCTGGCTGAAGCTGCAGCCTGACAGCTGTGTGCTGATGTTGGCACCGTGTGGAGCGTGGGATGCAGACTCTAGAGCAGCTCCCTCTCCACTCCGTTAAGCCAAAGAATTGGTCTCTAGGGTCTTAACAAAGATGCTTTCTAATGTTTAGATAGGATTACATGTTTGTAGGGATGGGACGATGCTTATCTCACAATACGATTCAATACACAGTATGGGGTTCACAATTCAATACAGCTACGATATGATGTGATAAATGAAAGTTCAGTGACAACAAAGTGTGACTGTGCAGAATTCTGTCTGCCTAACAATGGCACTGCCTTGCTAGAATGTAAACAACAATTTTTAAATGTCATTACAAAGTGCAGTGATGGAGAGCTTGTGAAATTGTGATGGTCAAGTCATCTCATTTGTGATTACTACAGCACAATAAAATTGAGCTAATATCGCAGTTAATTTTTCTGCCCCACGATAAGTATTGTCACATTTTTTTTATTGTGATATATTGAATCCCTACATGTTTGTAATGATTTTTCATGCTGTATGTATGTGTCAAGTTCCCAAAAATGATAAAATGTATGGCATTATATAATAATTCATAAGTGCTGTTTCTTGATAATCAGTTGATCTAAAGAGCTCACTCTGCATGGTTGCACTTATTTGAAGGGGGAAATAATATGGGATGCATTTTCCATTTTCTTCATGGTTGTTGTACTATTTGGCCAGCCCACAATATTCTATTCTATTCTATTCTATTCTATTCTATTCTATTCTATTCTATTCTATTCTATGTTCTCATTATGTATGTCATATATAACATAGTCAGCCTACACACAGAGATTGTGCTGCTAGAATCCTATTGAATTGATGATGCAACTGATAATGTAATAACTGAAAACAGAAAATATAACAACTTGTCAAAATGTGATAAAATGTCCTTCTAAATGAGTTGAAGGTGTAATAAGCCTGTTAATGAAATAAATTGCAAGTAAATGTAACAATATCACATCATTATAATCAGCCATTATTACTTCATAAGTGGTGTGACATATTTTAACTGTTGATTATTACTGTAATGTAATAACCAAGTAAGGAGAATGGAATAACTAAATACTATTATGACAAAATCAGCTAAAAATATGTGACACCGCTGTGATATTATTACAGTTACTAGCAATTTATTACATTAACAGGTTTTATTACATTTTCAACCCATTTAAAGGGACATTTTATTACATTGTGACAAATGATTATATTATCTGCAAGTTATTACATTATCAGTTGCTTTATTCTTCTGATTAGCTGGAAATTAGTCAGTGAGTCCATGTGCAATGTGTGTTTAGTTGTGGTGGTGGTGGAGGGGAGGGTTATGAGAAACACAGAGAGATAGATAGAGAGATAGAGAGATAGAGAGGTGCATCTGTGTCTGTGAAGGTGCTATATTTTCTGGCAGAGCAGACGTGCTGGATCTTTATCTTTCCAAACAAAGAAGCACTTTCCTTCCCCTTCTCAATTCAATAGCTGCGTGCATTTTGACACCAATGTGGGAACGGCAGCGTAACCGCAGCACAGTCAACAACTATTGTACTTCTTTATTTACTGGCACTCAATGAAAATCAAGAAGTGTGAAAGCCACAGGCACACATTAGTCTATCAGACCAAATGATGATGTGACCACAGAGTTGTAAAATCATTATCTGTGAGAGCATGTCTTTGTCAGGCTGAGCGCTGCTTGAGCATCAGAAAACCAAATTGATGCACATAGTTGGTCCTAGTAACTGTAATAATAATTATTCCTAATAATTATCTGTGTCTCTGCTACTTGTTTTCTTGACATTTAGTATCCTATTTAAAAATGCATTTTTTGGGGATTATTTTTTATATGAGTTCTATACAAAGCACTCTATTCTATCAAAGTGAAAACAGAATTGTAGAATTACAGAAATATTCAACCTCTTTGCTTTCTTTAGGCTAAATTGCCATATCAGCAAAAACTTGTTCTGAACAATGTTTTCCTTTCAAACTTTTTTTATTTTCTTTCTGCTAACAAAGCTGCCCTTCACTAGATGTTAATGGGACTTAATGGGGTTTTATGGTGTTGGCTAGGTTCTCCATAAGCATAGTAAAGCACAGTATGGGATATATGGTTAATTTATGGATGACATTTAAGTGCAATTGTTGAGGTTTGAGAGACAATACAAATAATATAATAATGTATCTATATAGTAAATACTATAATCAAGTATACATAATCTATCCTATTATTATTAGGTGTAACATTTTCTACTTGATGTAAAGTGACTGTAGTGGTGCCTACTGACCAGCAGTGGGCAGGCCAGGGCCATAAACCCCATACATATCACATACTGTATCTCCCAAACTCCAGGTCCCAGTACAAGAAAACACTTGTCTTTTCATACAGTTACAATTCACTGTAGACCACTGAGGAATGAGACACATTTTACAGTTCAAAGCTCTGTGCTGACCTAGTTGTACAGTGAGTGAACCTATTTGCTTTTCAGTTCACTTGTTTTTCACATTATCTTTGTCATGTGATACTTTGGTGATACTTTCAGGGAAATTCTCTTTTTTCTTCCCTCCTCTGCATGGAGGTCAGAGGTCAGGCTCAGATAAAGAGCAGCAGCCCTATAGCCGTGTCACTCGAGATGGCTGCCACCAATCTTTTGATCATGCCATTGTGGAAATGATCATTGGTGGAAGATACAGTAAGCTAAAATGTAAAACAGCAAATGTATCTTTTGGCTGAACATCCCAGTTGCAGGTCTATTGAATGTTTAAAATTTCTATGTCTCATGCACTGTCCACTCATTAATAAATGCAGTTTTCCTTAGCTTCATTACATTTCTATGGAAGTGTACTATATGAGATTAAGATGATATAGCTAGAAGAGGCATTTGCATCCATTTTTATTCCATAATGTCATTTTCTGGTGTAATAATGAGAGAGACAATCACACAAAGAAACATCAAACCAAAGTTTCAATTTTCAGGATTCTTTAAAATTGTACCTTTGTTACATCTTTGTACATTTCTGATTAACTTGTGTGAACATTCTTTTTTACATTTCTGGCTAAGTTCTGTGAGAGATACAGAAAAACAAAGGCCATGAGCTCCGCTGTGAGCTGAGGTAGCACAAAAAGAATCTGAAAAATCAAATTAATGTTCTTAATAATAACTGCAACAGGTATACAAAGAGCGTCAGACAGTAAAATCCAGAATTCGGAGAGTGAAGGGAGTGGAATACATCATTTGGAATAGATAAAAAAAAAAAAAAAAGACCTGGGTTGAAAGGGTGTCTGGGGTTCATGGAGACTGGTTGTCTACTTTCGGCAGTAGGCCACAGCACCATATGCCACTACTCCCACAACGGCTACCAAAGCAGCACCTCCACACAGCAGCACTGGTAGCTCAGTGGAGCTGGGAGGTTTGGTAGTCTTGGGACCAGTTGGCTCTGGCTCCGGCTTCTCTGGTGCTGCCTGAGACGCTGTAACAGCAGGTTCCTCTGCAGCAGGGAGGGGAATCTGTGAGAATTTCAATTGGTCGAGAGTTTGGCTCTCCGCTGAAGGCTCTGCTGCTATTGGTGCCAGGACAGGGGGAGGGCGGAGCTCCTGTGTGAAATAAAGCTCCTCTATCTCGGAGGTCGTGGCTGAAGGGACCGGGGTGGAGGTGGTGGAGGGGGGCTCCAGCTGGACGATAGGCAGGGGCGGCAGTGCCATCGGGGGAACCACCTGCCTGAACTCGGCGGGCCCCCTCTCCGCGCGGGGCTCCTCCGCCGACACCAGGAGCCCTTCAGTTTCTGGGGCGCGGAGGTCCTGCTGCTCCTCCCTGAGCTGCGCCAGCTCCCGCTCCCCGCCCAGCACGCTCAGCACGCTGGTCTGCAGCTCCTCGTCCTCTTCCTCCTCCTCCATCCTCCTCCTCCTGTCCTCCTCCCCGGCCTTCTCTGCCTCCTCCAGCATCTCGGCCTCCTCGCGCTCCAGGTGGACCATGTCGGAGTTGGAGGAATGGTTCTCCTCGCCGGCCAGCACCGCCCCATCGCTGCTGTCCAGGCTCTTGGTGTCCTCGGGGTCCATGTCGCCCATCGTGGACCAGGACTCCGCCAGCAGGCTCTCGCTCTGCCAGGGCCCGGGGCTCTCTCCCTGCATCAGAGGCAGAGTGGCGGGGCTGGGGCCGAGGGTGCTGGGCTCCCCTCCGCCTCCATCCTCCCTGCTGGACTCGACTGGGGCCTTTCCCTCCAGAATGAAGCCTGGCTGCTGCACAGACACAGAAAATATTAGTGGGGACACAGAGTCACTCCAAGTTTTATATTCAAGCACAGTAAACTGAAGTAATAATACAATACTGTGCAATATTGACACAGCAAGGTGAACGTGCTCAGTGACACAAGCAAAGCCCTGCTTGGAAAAAGTTGCTCACTCTTTGCTCTGTATTGCAGTGGCTGAGACTATCTATAGCCTTGTCCCCACATATCTTACTATCTTTAGGCGCTATATACGTCTCCATCTGTCGCCCGAGAGTGGAAGCTATTTCAGAGATTTCACATGACGTGAAGATCGGACAAGAGTGGGGATTTAAAGGGAAAGTGATATTGCAGTAGATATTCACAATGTGTGAAACACCAACATGGTAGAGATTTCTGCCATTTCCATTTCTCAACATTCTCACCAACACCAAGGTATTAACATATAATCTCAACAGTATGAAGTCTCCATTTCTGAACAGATACACGTCTGTTTGCATGCATTCGGCCCACACATGCCTGTTTCTTCCAAGGTGACCCGCTTCACCCCTGAGGCCACGTCTCAGCTTTGCTTGCAGAAAATATTTGCCACCCTGCCAGCCCCAGAATAGACAGTCTCAACACTCGCTCTCCGGTGGGTAATGTAGTATCATGTTCACAACATGTTGCCTGTGTGCCTGTGAAATGGGGCACCAGGTTTTCTCTGGTTTCAGAATATGTCCCTTAATAAGGGTAAACCCCTTAACAACCTCTCCAGGGCTTATATATCTGTTTACATTTACAGTTAACCTGAGATCAGACAGGGAATCCAAAATCTGACATTTAAGTGGTGCCGCTGATTGTAGTAATGAGTAGCGGCACCAAGAGGCGAAATGCAATACAGATTTGCTGCTAAGCTCCAGGTATTAGCTAATAATCCAAAAATAAACTGTGAGTAAACTGAAGAATATTCTGAATAAGCTGTTTACTGAAGAGATCAAACACCAGTGGAATTTGTCACTGAATGAAAAAGACATGTCATTAAAAACAGTAGATTATTAAGACATGTCTGCTGAAGATTTATCTGGCAGAAGAGATTGTAAACATGTATGTAAAATGTATATATAAAGATATGAAGGTATTAATTGTTTGACTGAATTGGTCCCTAAAAATCCCTGTGACTTTATCTACACTTGGCATTAAAGATGGAAAGCAGATAGAATAAATATCTAGATTGTGTCTGGTTATGACACCAAGCTGCTTTTAAAAATCATGCAAATACACATAAGACGTTTGGGATTTGGATTTCCTCAACTTAACTGGTCCCTTCCATTTCAATATGGGTTGGTGCATATATTCCAAATTTTAAACACTATTTCTATTGTGTTGCCTCACAGGGGAAAGCAAACACCCTCCCTGCCTGTTATGCAACAGCTTGGTAGTTTTTGTGCAATAAAACCTCTGACTCCAAGCCCAGCAGCTGGACAAAATCAATTTAAAAAAAAAAAAAGCCTTAGCCCTTGAATAAAAATCTCCAGAACATAGTGGTGCCTTGATAGAACTAAATAATCTGATCATAAATCCTCAATTTTGTGTTTCAAATCTGTAAATCTGGGGCTGATTCAGGGCATATTTTGTGTGTTTATTATTTGTATATTTTGTATATTTTCAAAGTTTTTTTTTTACTCATGCTTCAGTGAATCAAGACCTTGAAAAGTCCTGTCATTCCACCACACCCACTCCAGAGGTAGCAGGCTGTGAAACAAACGCCTCCCAGACGTCAGTGATTTAATGACCAACTAGCTGCCATATTGCCTGTCTGGTGCCAAAGCTGCTGTGTTTTAGGCCTGCAGAGGCTCCAACCTGCGAGGAACGTCTGAAACATTAAAGATTACCGGTAAAACACTTTAAACCTGTCACATTCAGAAAGGTGCCTCTGTGCCCCTGCTTAAAAAAAAAACAATCAACCTTTTCTACTGTGTGATCCTCCTTCACTCACTGGCCTACTTGAGTAATTGGATTCACATTGATCCTATCCCAGCGATAACAGACTCATGGTAAAGTAAACGATCAGTGAGATGTAGGCCACTCAGCTGCTCTTTCTATGCTAATATGCGAGGGTGACAGTGCATGCACACAGTGTGACGGTGATATGAGCCAATCAGAATGAACATAAGGTCAGTGTGAATGTCAGACACAGGAAGTATGAGAGAACTGCTTGATTGGACTGCTGCTTTTTTTTCAAATCAGTCCCACACACCCCTTTTTCTCTCTTATACAAGGTTACATTTTGCCCTTCACTACACCTAAGTGACCTATTACTGACCCATCTGCTGAGATGTTTATAGATATCACACTCTTAACAAAGCATGGTATGCAAAAGCCACTAAATCAAATCACATTCCTGAGTCACTGTACAGTGTCTGCTCTTATTCACACACACACAGATATCCCTGTTATTCCTGTGGAAGATTTCAGGCTCTTGTGTAAAACTTTCCATAATGTGCAGCAAAGAGACACAAAGCAGTGTTGAGCATACCTGGGTCTTCTCTGTGCAGGGCTGAGTGAGCGGCTAGACGGGAGACAGATGTTGAAGATCAGGGAGAGACGTGCGTTCAGACCCGAACAACAACACAGAGGCAGACATGCATGCTGTAGCTGGCACAGGAGTAACGAGCTGGACAAGTCGGGCACAGGTCTCTCTCTCTCTCTCTCTCTCTCTCTCTCTCTCTCTCTCGCTCTCTCTCTCTCTCTCTCACCCTCTCCCTCTCTCTCTCTCTCAGTCTGTCTATCTCTATCCTACCCTCCCCACTGCCCAAATCCATGACATAACAGTTGGCTGGAGAGCAGTCAGTGGTGACTTTGCTATCTATTCAGACTGAGCAAGACCATGAACAATGTAGTTAAACTCTGTATTATATGGTATTTCTTGCTTTTTAATAGATTAGAATTCATGTTCCTGGCTGCATCAATGGACAATAAAGTTTTTAATCTTGAATCAAACTTTAGACTGTTAACTTGTCTGTCAATGGTCTGTGAAAGGTTAACAGAGATCAGTAGGGAAGTACACAGCTGGCAGAGGTTAATGTCCGCTGTCCAAACAGCAGACCAGCCGTCCACAGTGAGTTGTGAGTCTTTGACACAGAGTGGAAAATGTATGTCAAACACAGAGAAGAGCTATTTCTAATGCTGGACTTTCCAAGTTCTAGTTCCCTCTACTGGTAAGATATGTTACAAGACTGGAAACTGTGCCAGGGGGTACAGCACATATACTGTTATACTGTACATAATATACATACATATGTAGAGCTTGGATTTCATAATGCACTGCTCTCACAAAAAAGAACCAGGGCAATACCATAACAAAATTTAGGAGGATAGTATAGGCCTATACAAATATAAGTCCCAATAGGAATATTATAGTGATGCCATAGAAAATATAAAAAAAAATACATTAAGTACAATAAGGTCACTATAAACTCATGAATGAGTTCATAGACACACTATAAGTTCCTATAGGGATATAATAGGAATATTAAAATGAAAAGACATAGCAAAATACCATAAAGAACGAAAAAGTATTAACTCACTAGGCACACTATAAGTCCCTATAGGAACACTGTAGCAATATTATATTGATTTTTAGTTTGTAAACTGATTAGTTTAAAGAGAACTGAATATCCGTGTCACAATTCATACATTCTTACATTTGAAATATATATATATATATTTTAATTATAATTAAACGAGGCACTACAAATAATAGGCTATACTAATAACTGACTAATGGAATGAATTGCTGTCATTCATATTGCCCTTTTCTTCTATCATAAATATCAGGATAAACTAAACGGTCCTTGTTCTCACGCCTGATTGGCTGCTGGGCCGGAAGTAAACATCATGTGACTGTGAAAATCAGCTGATCCTCCGTAGACATCTTTACGAGTCACGACTGCGGCGATTAATTCATACCTCCTTCTCTGTGATTTTCGGGTAAATATTGATCCAGACGTCGAGTTGCATGATCGAAATCTCTTGGTTGTGAACGAAACTCGCGTCTCCCTCACTGTGAATTTATTTCTTGTTTTTATTTTCCCGGCAGGCCCGAGCGGATCTTTGACAGCTGCAACCATGGCGCTCAGCGATGCCGATGTACAGAAGCAGGTACGCCAGTTTTTAGCCTTTTTAACCTTCGAAATGTCACCATCCACATGTTTACTGTCTATTACTGTAGATGTGCATCGCATTACATCGCTGGTTGTCTGATTGTAAGAATGGAAAATGTTCCTAGTCACTGAGTAATGAATATGTTCAAGGTGTGTGTCGAGGAGGATGACATTGAGAGAGCTGCTGTAGGTTAGTATTGGAATAAACAGAAACATAGAATACAATACACTCTCTAGGTTATGTAGGATTGGGTTATGTTTGTGGAAGTTACAATTATAGCAAGATAAGCTGCCATTTTGCAGCCATGCAAGTTCTGACTGAGATGATGAGGGCCATATTTCCCCTTGGTCACATGATGAACACATGCCAGGCCTCATGAGGAACTTCCAATGATCCACTATCTGGTCACTCAGTGAATATGAAACCTCAGCAAATACTGGAAATAGGCTACTCTACACCTAAGAAAAACGAATGTATGCCTACAGTAAACATCCACACATAGGTTACAAGTCTTAAGTGTAGTGGGTTTATTGTAAGGATATTGTCTGAAGCAAAATGGACAGGAACATTCCTCACCATAGTGACAGAACCAGGCAGGAGATGCTTCATTTGCAGCATGGTGAGCAAACATTCCCAGCTTTCAGTCTGGGAGAACTGATGAGTTGCAGTCAGTTGTAGGCTAGAACATACTTTACAATACATAACACTTTGAGATAAACTTTTGCATATATATAATCACAGAAAATACTCAGTGATGAAATCTAATGTTTGTAAAGCCACTCCAGCCTTGTTTCTCATCCATGTTTCTCGTTCCTGTGTATAGATCAAGCACATGATGGCCTTCATTGAGCAGGAGGCCAATGAGAAGGCAGAAGAAATTGATGCCAAGGTATAGCACCATACACACACACACACACACACAAACATATGCACACATAATTAACCATATAGTATTGTGTAATGTTTTCAAACAGCAGAACACAGTGCCGAAATGCATCGTCCCTCCGAGTTTCATCAAAATTGGACAAGCAACGTTTGGGATATTATGTTTGAGTTACAAAAAATTTGACCTGAATTATAGCACCCCCAGTTGGCCAATCAATGTCATTTGTAAGGATAGCTGGATTCGTGTAGCAAGTTCTGTGTTAATCAAACTTAAAAATTGACATTTAGTTACAGCACCCCTATCAGACCAAACAGTGTAATTTTTTAAATAGCAAAACACATTGTCAAGATGTGTCATCCCTCCAAGTTTCATCAAAATGGGACCAGTGGGTTTCTGAAATACTGTGTTTGAGTTAAAAATTTTGACCTTTAATTATAGTGCCCCCATTTGGCCAGTCGGTGTAATTTTGTAAACACTGGTGGTTATGGTCTTGGATGGACGATGTAAAGATTTCCACTGCCTGAGCGAGTTGTGTCTCCCCCTGCAGGCAGAAGAGGAGTTCAACATTGAGAAGGGCCGTCTGGTTCAGACTCAGAGGCTGAAGATAATGGAGTACTATGAGAAGAAAGAGAAGCAGATTGAACAGCAGAAAAAAATGTGAGTTAGTCACGCCTAGACATCACAGGACATATCCTGTCTGCCCTCTCTCCGGTCTTTTTGAACTGAGGAATAACTGTACGCATGACACACAGTCTCCATAATTTTATTTAGCCGCATCGTCCAACAATGTCCCGATTGTTAACTGTCTGCAGTGTCCACAGAGTTTCCTCACCAAGGCAAACTCTCCTGCTCACATAGTCAAACAGATCCTATCTATCCTATCTATCTGTGTGCTATTTGTCTCCCCTATAGTCAAATGTCAAACCTGATGAACCAGGCTCGACTGAAGGTACTGAAGGCACGAGATGACATGATCTCGGTAAGCCCCTTCAGTCAGACTGTGATCTCTTATTTACACAGAAAAGTGTACAAGGCCCTCTTATGTAAATGACCCTGACCTTGTGTCAATTTGTACCTGTAGGAAATGTTGAATGAGGCCCGTCAGCAGCTCGCTAATGTCGCAAAGGACCCGGCCAGGTACCCAGCTCTGATGGACGGCCTGATTCTACAGGTTAGCAGCTCTACCTCAGTGTCCATCTGTAGATAGGAGATCGGCGGCCGTGTTGAGTGGAAGATGGAAGTGTGATAACCTTTTCTTTATGCTTTACATCAGGGATTCTATCAGCTGCTGGAGCCCAAAGTGACCATTCGCTGCCGTAAACAGGACCTGCAGATATTACAGGTGAGTAACAGCATTTCCATTAGCGTGTTAGTCAGTGCCTCGATTCAAATTGCATTACAACTGTTCTTTTCTCTCAGGCGTCCATCCAGAAGAACATTCCCATATATAAGGCGGCTGTGAAGAGCAATCTGGAGGTCCGCATCGATCAGGACAACTTCCTCGCCCCAGACATGTACATATCATCACATTTGAAAGACAAATAGACAAATAGAGCTTCACAAAGTCATAACTACTCCTGATGATTGACTGAAGTGTCTTCTGTAGTGGATCTGACTTGTTTTGTGTTTACTTTTTGTCTGTCTTCAGCTCTGGAGGCATTGAGATCTATAATGGTGATGGGAAGATCAAGGTGTCCAACACCCTGGAGAGCAGACTGGACCTCATGGCTCAGCAGGTAGGAAACAGGGACAGGTCATAATGTTATTATTATTATTATTATTAGGTCTATTACTATCTATATTATAATCTAGACTCCTGCTGACTTTTACATGTCTAACATTAGTCATGTTTCTGCATTTTGTACATCACATTAACCGTGAGTCTCTCTGTTCCCAGATGATGCCTGAAATCCGAGTGGCTCTCTTCGGTGCCAACCCGAACCGCAAGTTTTTGGACTGAGTTGCTCCGCTGTCTTAGAGAAGAGTTCTTCCTTTTATTTTTTATTTTGTCATATAAAATATTTCATTCCTGTGTCTGTGAAAAGAATTTCCGATGCAATTCCAGCTCAAAAGAGACACGTTGTTGTTGTGTGATGTATTGCTGTATTTTTCTGTGCATTAAGGGACAGGATGAGGATAGACACTGCAACTCAATATTACAGATGTGCATTGTAGGTACTTGTGCACATTACAATGACCGGTTTACTCTGCTGCTCCCTTCAGAGGGTCTCAGTTTACACTGCTTAGTCAGGGACGATGTGATTGGCTCAATGTTTAACACTCCAGGATCTGATTGGATCAGTCCTCATGACAGATACAGCCGCTATCTCACAGTTTCCCATTAACTTCTACCCCACATGATAAGTTGCATGGAGCATTGTCTTGCTAATAGGTATCTGCTCCAACCAATCACAGAGAAATTAAGTATTTAACAAACAAAAAAAACTGAAGACCATATATGACCTTACTAAGTTAATTTATTGATGTTACATCTACTGTACGTTATACTTATGTCTTGAATTAGAGTGGGTGATGTCATTCCAAAGGATGCACTGTATGTATATGAGGATTCCAAATTAAATTATCTGTATGTGGTTGTGTTTTTTTTTTGGTTTTGTTGTTCTTTTCTTCGATTGTGTCTCCATCTGAAAATGTTATATTGTGGAAATGTTTAACATAATAAAGTATAAATCATTAGTATCACTTCTCTGCTCTTTTTGACTTATACAACTTCTGTATTTCTGGGTGCTCGTTGCCTAGTGATATACAAACTTGTAGTACTTAACATTTATTTTGCAACACTGGGCATTCATGCTTCCTCCATTAGTTCATCACATGGTCATTTGTCAGAGAAAAATGCCCCAATTATCCAATGGCTCAGTATTTTGCTGACATGCTGGACTGATAGAGCGGAGGATCTTGTGGAAAACAAGCCGATCCTTCTGGAGGACTGGTGAGCTGAGACGGGACACCACAAGCTCATTCTTATTTGTAAGTATTTTATATGTTTTAATGTGGGCAGAAATATCTTTGAAACTTTTCCTTCATTGCTTAAAATATCTGTTAGTGATCTGAGCATTCTTGGTCAGTTGCTTCACAAAGCAGTCATGGGAAGATTGCAATAAAGATAAAGACAGTGAATGGGTTATGTTATGTACCATAATAGCAACATGCTGTAGGTCGGTATGTTGGTGGACTTAAACGGATGAGTTTTGTCAAATTTGCCTTCAAAGTCACAGAACTCATGGAGACCCTGCCTGCTGTCTTCTGAGGCAAAAGAAGAGAAAGATTATTAATCTGTTTCTTATACATTATTTCTTTCTTCGCAGCACCAAACACAGCAATCCTGCTTACTGTGGAAGGTGTATGATATGTTGACAGAGGAACACGGATACAGCACCCTCCTGTGGCTCATAAGGACATGGTGATCTCAATCCACCAGGCCATGGTGGCATGCGTGCTCCTCCTGTGCACGGTGTGTAACGGGATGCCTGACCCTGCTCAGAGGGAAATGCTGATGCGTCAGGAGGCTTCCAGACAGACGGGAGGCAGAGTGATACTGACAGCGGCAGAGCAGAGGCTCGACACTCACCTTCACCGGTTGAAGGAGCAGGAGATGTCTGCTGCTCCGTTTCCCCCTGCTGTTCACTTCTTCAAGGCAAAGCCCCTCATCCAGCAAAGCTCCATCTTCAGCCTGCTGCGAAAGATGCCCAAAGGTGATCTGACCTCACCTGGTAGTGACTGAGGTGTGGGATCATAAATAACTCCCTCAGTCATTATCTTCACTTTCATGACACAGCAGGTCACTGTAATGTTTTCAAGGTCTAGGTACAGTAACATCAGGCTGAGTTTGAGATGATATCCTGTTGTCTTGGTAACAGGTGGAGCCCTCCACATCCACAGCTCATCCCTGGTCAGTGTGGAATGGCTGGTGAAAAACGTCACCTACAGGCCGCACTGCTACATCTGCTTCACATGGGACAGGTCGGTCCGCTTCCTGTTTTCCAGTCGCCAGCCTTTCCCCCGCTGGGACTGCGTCTACTGGCAGCTGGTGGAGACGCTCAGAGCCAAAGCAAAAGACCCTACAGACTTTGATAACAGGTAGAATTAAAAATCATCAAGGACTGCCAAGATCTAAAGGCCACGTAACATTGAATAAAGAGCTGATATCTGTTTCTGGGTGTTTTTCAGTTTAATGCGGCACCTCACACTGTTCACTGAGGATCCAGACAAGGCGTACCCAAGTCAAGATATTGTGTGGGAGAAGTTCGAGAAAGCCTTCATGGCAGCTGCTGGGCTCGTCACCCACGCCCCTGTGCTGAGGGATTACCTCTACCAGGGCCTGGAAGAGCTGCACCGGGACAACATCATGTATTTGGAACTCAGAAGTGGCCTGTCAAGGGTTTGTGTTCGCTTGTTGATTCATTCCCACCTCATCCCCAACTCCAGACTCTCTTAAAGAGCCACAATGGAAATAAGTGATAGTGGTTTATTGCATGATCCCAACTTTTTCTGTTTTTTTGTAGTTTGTCAAAGTTGTCAAATTCAATTAAAAGTTCAAGATTGCCAATATGCAAACTGATATTATATTCAATATGTTCTGATATATTTTCAATTAACTCTTTTTCTGTTCTAGACCTATGAGCTTGATGGAACCATTCACGACAAGGTCTGGTCTCTGAAAACTTTTCAAGAGGTCACACAGAAGTTTGTAGCAGATCACACGGACTTCCTAGGAGCTCGTATCATAATTTCTGTCCACAGGTACTGCATCTATCAACACACATAAACATAACACAAAAAGAGGGGGACTTTCATACTGAAATCCAGCACAGAAGACTAATTGCATGCTTAAGATTGTAATTGTTAACATAATCCACTGTTTTTCAGTTGCTGTTGAATGATTTTGTCTCCAAAATCCATACAAAGCTGGATAATTTACCCTAATTTATAAACTCTAATTTGAATTATCACCATCCAGTTTTTATCATCTACTGCTTCAGCATGTATAAAATATTTTTTGTGTCCATAACCCAACATGTTATCACCTATTTCCAGCAGTAATCTGAGAACAGGTTGTGTTTGTTTGGCAAACATCTGCAGACATTTAGATCCCTCTAGATCTACTGAAGTTGCACTAGGCAAGATTTTCTTTCTTTCCAAGGTCTTTTTATTAATCAAAGTAACACTGTGCACTAGGCAAGATTTTAATGTAATAATACACCTGTCTGATCAGCTTAAATCACAAAGTGAGGCTGCAATAGAAAAGAGACACCGGAGATTTGCCCTATTTACCCAAATAAAATTCTGGTGTCGGGTTTGAACACTTTTCTGCCTATGTTAAGTGTTTATTGATGTCATGTTACAGGATTTCTCGGTATTGAAGTTCAAATTTCTCAAACAGTGACCTCTCGCTGCCATTTGGAGCCGCCCACATGGAAAGCTGCCTAGTGCAGCTTTAAGTGACTTCATGTCTGTGTGCATGTGTGAAACACCTGTGGTAAAATAACCTTTATAGGCCAGCTGATGGCCCTCATGTAAGATCACACTTAGGACCCAACATTGCATGACAAAGCTGTTATAAACAGACATACTGTAACATACCAATGGATATGGAGCCTAATAATCATTCAAAACTACCACTAAATACAAAACTGACCAGTTTTATTGAAAATTACGAAGTCTTCTTAGCCAATTTTTTTCTATTACTGTTTATCAGCTTCAGTAATACTTACAACTATATTTTAATCTGCTACCTTTGGCACAATATACAACACAACTCACTACCAACTATAATTATACTAATTGACTTCTATATTTAGCTGCAATATATTAAACAGGATTACCATTACCTGTGATTACTCTCTATACCCAGCCTATTAATTTGGTCACTCGGTGGTCATGATGTTCTGAAACTGTAAACTAATCACTTGGAACATCTTTCTTCGTCATTTAGAGCACTGGGTGTATCTGAGGTCAAAACAGCTGTGAAGGAGGCCATTCAGATGCAGAGAGATTTCCCAGAAGTTGTTGCAGGATTTGACCTGGTGAGAACTCACTCGACCAGCCAGTAATGTGGAGACTAATTTTTACAGATTTCCCATGTGACAATAATGGATTTGTTCAACGGAAATCAGAATGAAGTACATTACTGTTGCTAATTTCCTCTGCTTGTCATCAGGGTGCAGTTTGGTTATCCATGACTGGCAAGTGGTAAAGTTAATATTATGGTTTGAAGGTTGGCAGGGAGGACAGTGGGAGGACTCTCTGGTACTTCAGGGAGGCGCTCTCGCTGCCAGCTGATCTGGGGGTCACACTTCCTTACTTCTTTCACGCAGGAGAAACAGGTGGGTGGCTCAAAAATATAACATACACAATTATTGCTGATTACAGATTCAGCTGGAACTAAAGCTGGGATAGCCTTACAGATCATGTGAAATATACTCCATCAATTAGGAAGACAGAGGTCCCATGTCTTCTCAAAAAACACAAATTGGTATTCATGAGATTCTCAAATGGAAGAAAATGGTCATTTTTTGCCGCCAGCACAAAGATGACGCATCAAAATCATCTCAAAATCATCCTGCTCCTACTGAGAAGCACTGATTAAAAAGTAGATACCCATTGCCATTGAGGGAATCTTCTCTGTTGACTCATGTATTTTGACTTTACCGTGTGTGTGTGTGTGTGTGTGTGTGTGTGTGTGTAGATGAAGAAGGCACCGATGTGGATCAAAACATTCTTGATGCCCTTCTGTTCAACACCACTCGCATTGGGCATGGCTACGCCTTGGCACACCACCCACTGGCCAAGGAGCTTTCCAGGAAAAGAAACGTGGCTGTGGAGCTGTGCCCCATCTCAAACCAGGTCAGATCATCTATTGTCATCAGAACAATAGAATAGAATAGAATAGAACAGAACCTTAACCCACACATAAAGTTCAAAGGTTTTAAATTGGCACTTTCTTATGATTCAGATTCAGCACGATGATTCCGCGTTTGTACCTGTGTGTTTGACCTTTGACCTCCAGGTGCTGAAGCTGATATCCGACCTGCGGAACCACCCTGCGGCCATGCTGATGTCCGAGGGCCACCCATTGGTGATCAGCTCCGATGACCCATCTCTCTTCGGCACCACTGGCCTCTCCTACGACTTCTATCAAGCCTTTGTGGGCATCGGGGGGTTAAAAGCGAACCTGGCCACCCTCAAAGAACTGGCTGTCAACTCCATCAGGTGGGATCACAGTGTTTTCACCCGTGTGTTTCCTCTTCACGGTCAGCCGATGTGTTCCTTCAGTCCCTCTGTGGTTTTAATCCATCTCAACCGACAGGTACAGCTCCCTGCCACCTCATCTGAAGGACAGGGGCCTCATCATGTGGCAGAGCAAGTGGGACATCTTCGTCTCTGACAGTTCATGACAGCCAGACCTCAAAGGAACCTGTTCGACTTGAATGATGTTGGTAATATTTACCTTTTCAACTGAAGCAAACCATTTGAGGCCAATGTCAGAGTTGTTAACTGCTAATTTTTTGTAGCAATCAAAAATAAATTTTTCACAAATACTGTGATATCAAATGATGGTTTGTATTGACTTTTTTTATCATACTATAAAGCAAGGAATCTCTGTCTGTATGTGTGTCCTTCGCATATCTCGAGAACCGTTAGTCTGATCTACTTCACACTTGGCGGGTGTATTGCTGGGGACCCAAGGATGTGCAGTGTCGGATTGGACACGCGACACATTCAATATTAATAAACTTTGAATAAACAAGCGAACAGCGCTCTGTGAAGCAGCGGGGCTCAAAGCAAGCGACTGATAGCCTACGCCTATTTTGAACGGGCACTGCACTAGTATTTACAACAAACAAAACAATGGTCACATAGTGGTAGTTCATGTTTTGTCTTGCAAATCCAAGTCAAAAACATACATTCATCATACAAATGTATGATGTGAAAATAAAAACATAAAAAAACAAAGAAAATAAAAACATAAAAAAACAAATTAAAAAAAACAATCGCACACATCATCCCCAATGTCCCAATTCATCCACAACAATATATTATCATCATTGCTTATGCACTGTCTGCCTATCATGGATCCAAGTCATCCAATGCAAAATGCAAATTCAGACCAAAGACACATAGTCATTTTAGATCTTCCTCTGACACAAGATGCAGTCTTTGTGCAGATATGGCTCATTTATCATCTTGTGTTCTGAGCCCTGCCACCAGTCTTTCAGAAGGCTTTGATAACATGTTGTATCTTCCAGTGCTGATTGGTGCATTGCTGAACAATAAGTTTGTAGTAGTTGTCGGCACCAATAGCGATCTCCAGACATCTCTTTGTCTCTCTGTTCTGGATAGTTCCTCCCTGTGAACAAAAGATTTTACTGTTGAGATAAAAGCATTTTCTAGATACTGTTTGGGGAAGCATCCATCAATATATTGATAGACTGACCTACTTGGTGTAGATTTATATTTTAAAATCTAAATATTTACTTGTTTGAAGTCCCACAGCATGTGGAATTTCTTCTGCTTGGCCAGTTTGCACTCGTACAGTCCTGGGTAGGCTCCTTCACCGGGGTCCACCAGGCAGCGGTTGCTATTGTACTTGTGAGATTTGATGCCACCAATGTAGATTTGTCCATTGCCTCGATAATAACAGTGCTACACAGGAACACAATAAATATCCATGTAATAAAGCAAATACATCCTAGTCTATGTAGATACTATCAGACGCTGAATGATTGATCACACCTGTGGGGAGTAGTGGTGACAGCCATGCACAATGGGCGTGTTCCCAGGCACTGGGCCTTGGTCAACACAGAGATCTGGCTTCAGGTCATTGGACAGCTGCCAAGAGAAGCAAATAGTGACCCATTATCAATGACTACACTGAGCACTGTGTTGTACTGGGTAGCACACCAGAGGTAGAATACATTTAATCATTCAGAGATATTACTTCTGAGGCCCCAGTTATTTTTTAAGCTTGATGAATGCTGATAAAAATAAATAAAAACTCCAAGCTCTAGAAAAACAGAAATAAACCGCTGCTTTGTAATACACATTATACATTTGAAATTCGCATTTAGCCAATTATAACTTGGGCCTTTCATGTACAATTGGATTTGATGTTTCTACTCACAGCTCCATAAGCAAGCAGGTCCTGCAGGGGGTCCAGGAGAGGGTAAACATTATCAATATACCACTGGAAGGGCTTGCACTTCAGCTTCTCTCTCAGCTTCTTCCTCTCTGAAACATCCCCAATGTCTATGCCATGATCCTGTTTGGGTAAATCATATCAGTCCATCGGTGACTCTGGCCAAGTAAGACTGATAAAAAGAGAAACTACAAAGGCCACTCTGTGTTTACACTGTTTGTCATAAGCCACAAAGTATTTCCATTTTGGCTACTTATGCAGTTTGATGTAAATGGATGGTGGTGTACTGTATGCAAAAATCTATTGTCTGATAGACATTACCTTGAGTGGAAGATTCCAGGCAATGTTGACGTTGTTTTTGTATTCATCCATCCATACCTCAGCCACCCTCAGTGCATTGCGCTTCACCATTACACTCAGGTCTGGGAGGTAAGGCTTGATGGCCCGTTCAATGTGGGCAATTTTAGAGCAAGGTATAACCTCTACACTCCCTCCGCACAGCCACACCTGCCACAAAACACACACAAAGAATGAGCTGATATGAATTATTTAAAAATAAGTATCTTGGAAAAGGCTAATGTAGAAAAATAAAATTGCACTGCAGGAAACATACAGTCCAAAGAATAGTTTTTAGCAGGTGTGGGACTGCAAAGAAGTCACAGGCAGTTAAGAAGAGTAACATGGGTACTGCAATTACAGTCCCAAATACGCAACACCACTCATTCATTCATCCATTCAGTCTCTTTACCTGCGTATTCCTATTGAGAGTCATGGGGGGGGGGGGGGGCTATCCCAGCATGCATTGGGCAGGGAAACACCCTGGACAGGTTGCAAGTCCATAACTCAGAAAAAACAATCATACACACTTACAGTCACACCTACGGGCAATTTAGAGTCTCCAATCCACCATGTCTTTGGACTTTGGGAGGACACCAAGGCAGATGTGGGGAGAACAGGCACACTCCACACAAAAAGGACAGAGATTTGAACCCAGGACCTTCTTGCTGTGAGGCGACACAGCAGTGCTAACCACTGAGCCACCATGCTATCTATTATCAGTATGCTGCTCCTCTGTGTATTTGGAGCTTTAATTACAGTGTGTTAGTCATTCTGCAACCAACTGAAAAAAAAATTCCCTTGATTAGCTCACCCGGATGCCTAGTTCCACATTTTCACCACCGTATATTTTCATTCCACCATCAAGGCTTCCGATCTCTCCAAAGAACTTGCGATCAGCTACAAGTATTCCCATGATAGAAGGGCTCCTGGTGACAGGATTAGACAAATAAAAGTCCAAAGAAGTCCACTTGGTTATGAGTGTTTTCCATGGGGGGGAGGGAAGTGAGACTGTGAGACCGTGTGACTTACTTGCCAGGCAGAGACTCGTCCTTCAGTGCGTACCACTCGGGTCTGAAGGACTCATACATGCACCACAGAGCCCAGTCAAAGGCATCGGCTGCAGGGGTGTAGCGAGTCACTGTCAAGTCGTCATAGTTGACTCTGTCAAACACAGGTGTTAATATCAAGGTGCGGTCCTCCTTGATGCGAGCTAACAGTGGCTCTGCCCTGGGCACACAAAACACAGCGACAGTTTAACCTCAGGTTACATCAGTGACAGCAAAAGACACAGAAAATCATCACCGGATCAATAAGTTAGCAACTAAAGAAAACATAGGCAGAGGGTTTAACCAACTCAGATTACTCAGTAAGGGAGAGCCGCAGCCCTTGACCAACCAGTCAACGTGGACTTCTATGTGAGCGTCCAAGATGGCCACCACGTCCCCTTCAGCAGCCCTCCACCCTGACAGTCTGGCCTGGGTGAGGCCGAGCTGCTCAGAGTGTCTGATCCTCTTCACCAAGCCAGGACGCTCCTCGTGGATGGACATGATGTATTCATCCAGCTTCTCCTTTAGATCCTCTAGAGAAAGAGGAATGGGGGTTATATGAAGTGTGGCTGTGGAAGTCAGTGGGCCCTGTGTTTCTATTTTTATGACCATGCATTTCCATGTGTTGGATGTTTTAACTTGTGCTGCTGATTGTATTTTCCCCCTTGTCTGTTGTTTCCCTGTCTCTGCTGTGTGAGAGACAAATCTAGTTCCCCTCTGGCAATTAATAAAGTATATCAATCAATCAACCAACCAACCAATCTCTTGTTGTCCTCTCCTCAATCAAACCCCACAAAAAAAAAACTGTTCATGTGTTAGCAGAGGTAGCTTGGCTCACGCCTCTCACTATAAAAGCCCTGACTGAAACTTTAAGAGCCCAAATATCACCTATAGATCACAAAGAGACAAATATCCACCGTAGTAATTATTTAAAGAGCCAGAAACTAGCAGAGCCGTGTGTGGCAGACCTACCATTAGTGCTGTGATCATCCACCAGTACGATTTCCTTCAGCAGCCGAGCTGGAGTCTTGTCAATGATGCTGCGGATGGCCCTCTTGATGATGGAGAGGGCTTCATCCAGGTAGATTAACACGACGCTGATAGTAGGCAGATCTTGCGGGTATTTTTTCTCAGCACACCTTGGAATGGAAAACAACAGTGTTAACAAGAATTTCAATGATTTCAAAGGGTTTATGTGCTCGTTTTAAATTACCTGGATCTCATACTGAATAGGTTAACATTAAACAACCCGTTCTGCCTATATTGGAGCATGTGTTAGCTGTGATTCATTAGTAAGGACTGTTTGATTTGATTTTGACTGGATTTGAGTAGGAAAACGGTTCTCACTTGGGATTCCTGGTGTCGGGGATCTCCCTGTTGAGGGGCAGCCTGTCACTGAGGAAGGCATTGTAGCCATATCTCTGAAACAGGCTCTCAGCCTCTTTCTGCTCCTCCTCTGACAGCCCATCACCCCACTTTCTGAACAGTGCAGAGTTGGGGTACAGTTTCCTCACCACCTTGCTCTCCTTCTTCACCTCTGGAGCCGCTGGTGCCGCTGGTGCTTCTTTCTTGTCCATATTATTCATCAGTTTGACTGTGGGCAAAGTGAGCAGCTGAGCACTCGTCACCGTTATCAAGACGGATATCTCACTACCTTGTAATAGCTTCTATACTAAGTCAATTTAAGGTTGGCAGATGGCTGAAGCATAAGTTGCTCCTCCCTGAAATGTAAACATAGCATTCCCTATAACACTACCAAACACTAGTCAATGTTTGCCTTTGCATTTACACTCCATTAGCAAATGAAGATCAGTGAACTGATACTATAACTGTAAGGTTAGAATATTACAGACATTTATGTAAAAAATGTGTTTGGTATTCTGTGTTCAAGATGAATGAATGAGTGTATGTGCATTTTGTTAAGCTATTTACAATTATTTAAAATTTATTAAGCATAAATAATAGGCTAAGTATCTGCAAATTGTGTGTTTGTTTTGTTAAAATCTCACATTATACTTTCTGTCTTTAACACAGAATCAGCTGCTGGGTTGAGATTTGGACTTACCCAGCTTGTTGATGTCTGCTTCCATCTTGTCCATCCTCTTCAGGAAGCCCTGGCCCCTGAGTGAGTCGTTGTAGTGGGCCCTCTGGAGCCTCTCCGAGTGGGTATGGACCTCCCGCTTAATGGAGCCAAGGTAGAGTATGGCTGCAGCCATGGCAAGAGCAGGAACTATTCCTCTAAGCCAGCCAAGTCTCATCCTGCTGCTGCCTCTGTGTGGCACGTTTTGTCTCGCATTAGAAACCTGGCAAGGTAAAAAAGGGAGGGAGAAAGGTGTCCCTTGCCTCTTATTTAGGTCTCTCTCTCTCTCTCTCTCTCTCTCTCTCTCTCTCTCTCTCTCTCTCTCTCTCTCTCCACATTTCTCCTCCTCCCTCCTCTCTTTCCACACATCTCTCCCTCCCTCCTTCCCTCTCTCTCTCTTTCTCTCTCTCTCCACGTAGACATCCTGTTTTAGCTGACTTCATTTGATGTCTTGAATTTGTTTTTGGAATTATTCGATTTATTCAATTTATTAGTACAACAGTGGTTTTCAGTCCTGGTCCTCAGCACCCAGAACCCTGCCTGTTTTCTTTCTAGTCTCTAATCAGGAGCTGGTTTACACCTTGGACAGCAGGTGAATGCAATTACCTAGCTGGTAGGATAGAAAACAAGCAGTTAGTCCTGACAGCCTCTGCCAGGTAGAACATTACACAGATACTGCTGAGCCTCACTGCTCATGTCTGGCAAGTCTTTTTTTCTAAGTTCTATTATGTTGAGAACATGATTTCTATTACGATTGTTAGACAAAATTCTTTGGCTCTGTCTAATCCATATAATGTAATTGAATTGCCTTTGTGCTACAGACATCTGGGCAACAAATGCACCATCCACATATCAGCTGTTGGAATACAGACCAGCGGCATCTGCTTTATTGGTGTAATGGCCCTGCATCCTCCTGAGCTCCGACACCGCAACCCATATGTCTGTCTTGGTTGTCAGAGGAGACAAATGACTTACTGAAATACTTGAGCATTTTGTAGCGTTAAGTGAAAGAAAAGTGCCATAAAAATGTAGAAATTATTTTCCTCATTATTATTTCATCTGTGCCAGACTGTAATCAAGGATGTTGCTCAATTTACACTGTACACTTGGGCGTGCTCAGAGTCTCATCAAACACAATGGAGCCTGACTCACTGATTGTCCAGCCAAGATGAAATAAAAAAAGATTACAGCCTACCACATGTTTCTTATGCCTTATCTGCTAACAGAAATCAGAGACACTTGTTTAACTTTACTACTGTGCAGCAGCTGGTCACTAAGCCCAATAGATATAAAGTGAATGTACAGGGAAATCTTCCTGATGTTGAGTTGCAGCCTCTTTTGCACAATCCACATCTCAATTGTCTCAAAGCTTCAAAATCCTCCTCTAACTGCTTCTCTGTATCTCCATCTGCTCCTTTGTGGTTGATATAGATTTAATAAGGGAAATACCTGGATTCACCTCATCAGAGTCACTAATATGTTGGACGGTCAGTCTAGTTCAGGTGCAGAACCACAGTAACTGTTTACCCACCTGCCGATATAACCTGTTCTGCCTGATATTTCTGCTTTAGTCAATATTCCCCAGAAACCCCTCCTGCTTCTCAAGCTGCAATATGCTATACAAGGATTCTATTGTGTTCTTAATTCAAAAGATAAACATTATTGTAAAGGTAGGGGAGGGTGAGGGGTCTAATGTGGCGACTGCGGAGGCTTTGTTGTCCCTGCAGGGTGTTTTTCAGAGACAGGAATCAGGAGTCGGGAGTTTGTTTACACTTTACAGTGTTACAGTTCAGGCACAAGGCGTGTGGAAAGGACACAAAGGAAATTTAGGCTATTATAGGGGATAGGAATTACAATAACTCTGTACCCAAATATGAGACTACCAAACATTAACAATGGTGCAGCAGGTCTAGTGTCCGTCTTTTGATATCAGTTACCGTATTGTTGACCTTAAGTTTTTCTTAGCAATATTACCTTCATAACTTATTGCAAAAAAAATGAACACTGTTTCAACACATCTTGACAATTTGTGACTGCATCTAAATTGTGAAACAAGATTCAAACTGCCATGAACAGAATAATAATGAAATACAATATAATAATCATACACATATTACTTATCCTCACATACTCACACTTAACTAAGGAACTAGGCTGCAACCTAACCATAGGCCTGAGTCATAGTGTTAAATAAAAAGGTGGGTAAACTTTGACCTGTCAGTGATAATGATAAGGCAAACAACCACCAATATGAATAAAAATTAATTATATTTTCATTCATGCTTTAACTTCCTCAAAACATGCTATTAGTTTGAAACTACTCACTATAATGTATGATATGAACTTAGGCTCATATGGTGTACAAACCGAACTCCCCAAATAAAAAGGTGGGTAAATTGATGTGGTTTTATCCCTGGCTGCGAGTCAAAAGTGTAACATCTAATCCCAGATTCCCCTACACTTCATTATCACTACCAAAACATACAAAAATAAATATATAAATCTCTGAAATATGATATGCAACACAGCCAGGGTCAAATCTTGGTCACACTATTGCATATATGATTGCATAAGATGTCTCTTAATCTTGTTCTCTGTATCTGCTGAGCAAAACTGTATTTCACAAATGAAAAGGTGAGAAACAGAAAGGTTCCTATCAGTCATGCCAGAAGAGATTAAAAAAAAATACCATAAAGTACAATAAGTTCACTATGAACTCACTGTTGAGTACCACAGACACATTAGAAGTCTCTATAGGAATATTATAGTGATTTAGGGTTTTAGTGATTTTTAGATTTTTAGTAGTATCCAAGTCATACAAATCTTCTCAAATAGTTGATATCTGGAACAAAAGCTTATTAAGTGGGGGGCCATGGCCTGATGTGTATCTGTTTGGGAAGTCCTTGACATTTATCACACAATTATGTGTAAAATCAGAAAATAGGTTTCAGGGTGCATCTCAAGAGAGCCTATCAAGCTTACTATAGCGTAGAAAGAGGTACAATATGCCCCTAAAGTACAGTGTCTACTTTGGGATCTACTTGAAAATAGATGGGAAAATGGATTATTGCTCAACTAATCTCTTTCATCAATAGACAAGATCAATATATAATTCATAATCCATTTTATCTGGAGCTCCAACTGGGAATTTTCATAAAGATCTGATATCTGGTTTGGTGACATGCTTCATAAAATTTTGAATTGGTTTTAAATCTTTATTTTTTATATATGTACACAATATACAATGTTTTGCACACAAATTGAGAAAGAAGTGGATAATAACATTAAGGTAGGCAAACTGAAAAAAACTGGGACGATACTCATTTAGCCAAATACCAGGTGCATTAACACCATGATCAACAGTTTTGCGTTGAGTATGAGATGTGAACTGCTGGGAAGAATAAAGTGAAGCAAAAAACTAGAGACACAATTAACACAATTGCTGTAGCAACAACCACGAGACAGAAGCATTCATCTAAGATTTTAGCCACCAGAGTCAACAAACCACATGACAAGGACCTTTTAGTTTGCCTGAGGAAAATATATTTCAAGGAGCAAGTGGCCTATGTGCTTCTAGGTTTTGAGCCCAGCTGAAGGCATTAGGCATCAAGCATCATGTCAAAACATTCTGGAGTCACTTTTTATCTGTAGTAGTAAAAACAAAAATATTAAAGGAATATTTACATGCATCATTTTCAAAAAATAGAATGTCAAACATAAGAGGTCAAGAGTTCACTGCCACACACACACACACAGACGCAGCCTCAGAGAGGTGACCACCTCTCAGTGACTTGCAACACTGGGGTGGAGGGGTTTGACTCGAACGAGACGGGACAGTCCCAGTCGCAGACCCTGACCTGGAGACTTCACCACTGCACCCTGCGATGAGCCGGGACTTCTGCCAACCTGACCTGGGGAGGATTTTTCAAAAATAACATTATTAAACGCAGTGTTCAATCTATTTAAACATGATTGTCTATGCAGATATTAAACAAGTTAAGCCCAAGTATGGCCCTTGCTCTTTCACTCATACCTGGTGGAGTCCACTTGGGTATTCTGCCCCCTGCTGGGCTGAGAGAGACTGCAGGTTTAGATGTGGCAGCTGTGGAGGCAGCAGGCCTTCGAGGTTCTGATGTGAGCTTGGCTGGAGGAGGACGTATCACTGGTGTGGAGGCTGCTGGGAAATAGAGTAATTCTCATAAAAATGACCATTTAAAATCAAAATTATAACTAAAGGCTGTGTTTCTAAGATACATTTTAAACAGACCTGTTGCCTGTGGTTTGGCCTTTGAAGGCTTGGGTGTTTGCTTTTCTTTCTTTGGGACAAGAGGCTGTCTGGTCTTCTCATTCTTGGCTCTTTTTTCCTTCTTAGTTGTTTTTTTTACTTTCTTCACTGTGAATTCTTCATCCTCACTCTCGCCTTGTTCACTGAAATCTTCGTCACTTTCTGAATCTGGAAAGGCATTGATATTACCCTGACACAAAATGAAAAAAAAAAAAGCATGCAGTACATCAGTACAAAATCATAAACAAATTATTTATGGTGGGACGACAACCTGGTGTCGCTTTGGGCTGATAGTCATCATCCTCGTCCTTCAGCTTGCTCCTCTGCTGCTCGCAGGAAGCAGCCTTTCTCTGTCTGGACGGGGCACAAGGCGACTCTGTGATCCTGTCAAGGCCTAAGGAAAAGGAATATTCAGCAGTCACAGACACCTTTCATAGCATTTCTATCCTTATAGACTAAGATCAAATTAACTCATTATTCTATGAAGGTTCAAAGTACCAAAAAGGACATGATGTATGTGCAGCAAAAAGTATTTGTCAAGCATGGAGATATTAAATGTGTGATGAAAGCGTGGAATGTGTATGACAAGATTAAGGGAAATTACCCAAATCAGTGATATTCACGCTGCAGTTGGAAATGCGAAGTGAAGATGGATCTGTGTTTTCATCTACTGGAAGTTGATCCTTGACATCTTCTAAAGAAATATAAGAGTAAAAACTATAGAGTAACAACTATTTAGCAGTATGCAATCATATCTATGTTTTAGTGAGCAAAGCAAACCTTTGATGATGGGAAACTGGTCCTCTTTCCCATCTGCAGCATGGAGCAAGGAAAGTGTAAGGGCTGCTTCTAGATCTCGTGCATACAACTTCTCATCCAACGGTTTTCTGTGAAAAACACACAAGATTGCCATAATTTAAACCTATGTTGATAAAACATTTAAGAGGAGGTTGATTTCAAGCCATGTCACCTGCATAATGTTAGTTATTGCCATAATTTAAGCCTATGTTGACAAAACATTTAAGAGGAGGTTGATTTCAAGCCATGTCACCTGCATAATGTTAGTGCTTTATAAAGTTTTCTACTTTTTAGTATACTTCTCAGAAAATTTTTTTCAACAACTACAAATGGATCTACTTATATTATGCTATAGTTTTGCATGAGGATTCATTCCAAAATGTATATGAAAACATAACAGTGACACATCAAAACCTGCCCTTTACCAGAGTTGATGAGGGATTGTCAATGTTTCACCACATTATGTTGTTCTTTGGAATGTGACGCATGGTGGCTGACAAGACTGTGTATTTTGTATGTGCCAATTAGAGTCACAGCTGTTGCCCCGTTCTGGGCCAATGATCAGCCTGATGTCCAGGCCTTGACATTGTCTTGTGACTGGCTAGGTGCTGCTGTTTACCTACAGAGTGAGGGCAGAGAGGACACGATGAATTCAATTATGACAAAGTATGCTTTAGGCACCAGAAACATTTTAAGACTGGTAACAGAAGATATATTGATTAATGGCCATGGTAACATTGCTGTGAAAATGTATTTCAGCAGGTTGATGTGGGTGAAAGGACACATTTGTGGAAAAACTTAAGCGCTGCTAATCCAATTCTTCTCACACCAGCCTCCACTGTGTAACCACAACTGGTTTAAAATATCACACAATTGGTTGTGTTGCCTGTGGAAAAGCGTTTACATTTCCTTTTCTGGTTCATTGCCTTTGTCTGTGCTAACATCTGGTCATCAATTCTTCAAAATGAATGTTTTAGAGGCTCCACTTGCTGAACTTGTTAGAGGATATCTGCAACTTTATGACTGATCAAACGGCTTCTAAATCCTCATATTCCCTCAGCTGCCTCTCTCATTCTTTCACTGCAGCCGTTGTTGCAGCTCTGAGCTTTTGTCACCGCTATTTCTGGTTTCCCTAGGTTAGAGTTACCTCTTTAATCGTGTAAATAAACAAACAATACAGAGCTACAGCGAGTTTACACAAATTTGTATGCAGTACTGCGTTCAACTCCATTTCTATTTCGGGCAAGTGTGACATGTTACTATACCGCTGCCTCAACACTGAGATGTGATCAAAGAACCTTTAGTCCAAAAAGATGGCCGTCTGGATGCACATCATTCTGTATTCCCAGGTCTATCTATGCACCTGCAATGCACACTAGAAGTTGTTCTGCATTTTTCTCTCAGTTTGAACTGACAAAAATAGAGGCTGACCCACAGATGCCTTGATCTGATGGATGGGTATGGGAAAGTCATTCAAATCTGAGGTCTGCCATGTTATGCACATGGTTCACTGTGTAATATTCACTTGTCACCCACCTGCTCTTTTGGCTCACTGTGGACAGTGAATCTGTCTCTTGACTGGAGGACTTGCTTGATGACTTCTTGCGTTCCTGTTGTTTCACATCCTCCCTGGCTTTTTTGCTGGGTGGTGCCTTCACACAGGCAAAATCCTCATCTGTCTCAAATGATGACACAAGTGTGCAAGAGTGTGGTGTGTACATGGCAGGTTGAGGGTTAAGGTAGTTAGGCTACTTCAGCTGAAAGGGGAGTGGAGGGTGGGGGTGATATCCCTGTTATGCAATGGCCGATTAGAAAGGGATAAAGCCAAATTTACTTACAAATAAATAAATGCCCCATCCCTTGTTAACTACATATTTTGGTGAAATGCTACGGGTGAAACAGCCCTTTCCTCCATCACTCCCCTTGTTACACAACTACCAAAGTGGACTAGAGAAATACAGTTGTTAAAGTAGCATTAATAGATTAAGAGGCTATAACTCACCATCATCATTAAGGTCTTGGGAATCACAATAATTCACAACCTTTGTCTTCCTGTCAACAATAAATAACGTGTTAACAACAGCTGGTGAGTAGTGAGATGGACAAAGAGACCAGGAATTGGGATAAAACAGGTTTGACGAAGGTTTACAAACCTTGATGGTCGGTCCATAGCTTGTAAGATTGAAGATATTGAACTTAACGTTGTTTATTCAGCTAACATTAGCTTCAAGCTTGCTGTTTCGTCCACAATACCAGCTTCTGGTACAAGACCGAAGCTAATGTTAGCTACGTTAGCTGCAGAAAGAGGAGGATATGTGAGTCTGCCAGCTAACCAAGTTTTAGTTATCAGTCGTCGATAGTCAGTCTCAAAATTAACTTGCGTCCGAACATTCAACGTGTGAAATGTGACTTGCTAAAGTTAGCTAAGTTAATTAACACGTTAAATTGTCTCACTACTGATACAATACACACTCAACTGAAGCTCTCTCCCACTGCTTTCAACCAAGGAGGTTGTTAACTTTCAACGAGCCCGCCCGAAAGGTGACGTTTTGTTGACTAATCTGACTGTTACTGTGCGTGATTCGTTTGTTAAGAAATCTGTACCATCTCTTTTGTTACGGTAAAAAAAAAAGTAAGAACTTATTTAGTAGATAGCTAAATAGATGAATATAGATATATGGATCGCTGAAATCAATTTATTTGCAAGCTACCTATTTTATTTTTCTAAAAAGAAATGTGCCGAATCTGCTTCTTTAAAAAAAAAAGTCAGAGTTGCGTCCCGTGCGGCGTGTGCACACAAAACTAGCATCTGGCTTTATGTTTAGGAATGCTTTTTACAAAACCCAAGTTTGCATGACTGAATATAATACATTTCACTTCGACTTGTAAATATGTTTAGAGATATGTTTTAATAGTCCAAAACGTGCATGTTTATATGTAGGCTATATGACATTTAGGCCTATTTGAGTGGCCAAAATATTTTGGATATACTTGCAGATATAAACAGCACATAAGAAGCATGTCTTTCCTGTGTCCATATTTTGAATCAATGCCATCTACATGTAGACCTATAAATCCATTCTTTTTGGCCAATTTTTGTATATTTTTTAAACATATGTCTAACCATACTCTGAAATATATGTGAAATGTATTTTTGCAGTGTTGGTACTTGCAGTGGGGTCTAACAGGTTGTGAATTTGATCATTGGATTGAATATCAGAGTCCATCAATGGTTACCATGGAGTCTGACAGCCATTCTTTTGCACTTTGCATAGCTTATCATGAATATTAAAACTGACTGCTCTCTTGTAACACCTCACAGCTCATGGCAGTGTCCTATACTGTTTGAATCTTTTCGGTTTCCTCTTTTGCAGTGTCCCTTCACCCAAGTGCCCAGCAGTCCAGCAGATGGCAGCAGGAGCCCGGTGCTTCAGGGCCCCCAGATGACACAAGCAGTCTGCCAAGTCTGACCCGGTGAGTGACATGAGCCTGACATGTCCTCAGCCCGCCCAGTCGCCCACACTCAGGCCGGAAGCAATCACGGCTCCCTCGATTTCCCTTTTACTGCACTTCTGAGGGAGCAGCAGCCTTCCCAAGGGTTGTCATTTTCCAGCGTGTGAGTGGGTGGCTGTCGGCTGTGGTTTGTCACACAGTGGACCTGGAGCAGACGTGCAGGGACGCGACGGTCCGTGTCTTCGGACCCAGACGAGGGAGGAGGACGTGCAGCCGCGGGGCCAAAGGGCCCTGTGGTCGCACATTCCTCAACTCCTACAGCGCTGCCTACAGCCACGACCAAAATATCAGATCCAGTCATGCAAACACTGCGGTCACAACATCACGTTTCCATTCACACGTATAGATGTTTACATTGTACTCCAGACTATGTCGCAAGTAGCGTGGTGATAGGTGACTTGTTAACCATCTGAGAAATGTCACTGCACTTCAGCTAATCATGAGAAGGGAATCCAATTTATTTGGCTCTTACCCACTATACATCTCTTTTTAACCTAGTACAGGAAGTGATTTGGAACATTATGTTGTTGGAGTAAAAATTGCACTGTCTCCACCCCTATATATTCCCAAAACAAAGTCACATGACCACTGGTGGAAGAACAAATGCTTCACTTAAATATAAGTAGAAATGCCCTCCTAGAATATGTGTGTTCTTTCATATCTAACTAAAACTGCACATTGTAAACTTGTTCCTCTGTGCTCACTAGTGTACAATTCTCAGTATATGAACTTCTAAGGATTGGTAGTTGACTGAAGCTGGGTCTGGTTGCTTCCACTCAAAGTCTCCAGAAATGGAAATATTCAAGCTAAATATAAGTAACTCAAAGCTGTACTCAGCTGCAGGTATGTAAGTTCTGATAAACCAGAGTACATGGAACAGATGTACAACTAAGCAGGTATACACATGCACAGCTTAGATAAAATAAGAAAAGATGAAACTGTATTGATCCCCATGGGGAAATTGGGAAGTAATAGGAAAGAGCAGGGAAAAAAGAAAATAGAATATTAGCACAAAAATAGAATATAAAATCAGCAATAAAAACAATAAAATAGAATATAAATAATTATGGGGTTATATATACATATGCAGCCCACAATTTCAACACGTTAAGTAGTTTGTATGGGTGGGAAGTATGGGAAAGAGTATGGATTTCTTACATATATGGATTTACTTTCTGTTGTTACTAACTGTACAGGCAGAAGAAGATACACATCCAACATTGCAAGTGGCACAACCATTACAGGTAGGTATGTTTGCATTATTAACAGGTGAGAATGTCAAGTAAGTAAATGCCCAGTCTGTGCATTCTATAAATTGGCTTGTTTATTCCACATATTAAATTAGCCTTGAATTAGAATTTAATTGTTAAAACCTGTTGTAGGCCAAGATATGAAACAGACTCATAAATATCTATCCATAGCACCAGCAGGCAGTATTACCAGACTATTTTGGAATTAGACATCCTGCTTGATTTACTAGCCTACTTGGCAGTCGTGAGGTCATCAGTCTTAATTTGAACTTGTTAGTTGGAAGTGGTCAGGAGGCAGTTTTCCCCCTCAACCACTGATGTGAATACCGTCATTATGTATAGCATCACTGGGTAGTAGTTTGTGTGGGGCTCGCTCAGGCCAGCTCAGTTGCCCTTGTATGGATGTTCCGCAGGCGGAGACTGTAATGTTGTTATTTACATTCCAGATAGGGGCAAGAAAAAATAGATGGGTGCTTTACTATAGAGATATTTTTACGATAAAGGCAAAATGTAATAGAGGCTGCCAGGCTTTGCATAAATGCCTAAGAGTCGGAAGTGCTGATCATGTAATACAATTGTACCAAAAGAGATCATTTGTTCCATTTTCCTGCTCACAAAGCTGTGTCATTATGCGGCATGCTGGATATATTTTTAGCTTTTTCGGGAGACAAAATCCTCAATTTGTCAATGGCACAGTTCAGTCACCGGTGCTCTGTAGGGGGCACCGGTTATTTACAAGCCCCAAACTAAATATGGATTGATGAGTTACTAAGTGTTTCGGATATCCGGTGTTGCAGTTGTGTCAGTGTGGTGTTGTTGTTGTAACCTAGAAATGGCCCTGGGTCAGATGTCTTTAGGCACAGACCAGTGGCAACCGCAGCACAGCCACAGCAGCCACGGCTTTAGCCAGGGAACCAGAGTGGGCAGACAGGTCGCTCAATCAGCGGCTTCCGGAGTTTGTTTTCTAAGACCTCTTCTTCTTAAGTGTATGCTTTTGAGGACATTTTTTTGGCGTACACACGCGGCAGCCACAGAGCTAATTGCTAGGGGGATGCGAGGCTGTAGAGGAACAATCACAAAGAGACTTGAAGGAAGTGTGGGCTCGCCACTGCACGAACTCTGGTTGACAAGTGCTTTTCTGAAGTCGAGTGTCGTTTCGAGTTTGACCGTTGCACGATTGTTTATGATTGTTTCAGGCAGTGGGTTGAAGGTGACAGACAGACAGAGTGACTTTTCTCCAGTCTGTTAGACTCACAGGCTACAGTGACAAAGTAGAGTGTCTCAAATTGAGCAAAGCGGTAACACATTGACTGTCCTGGAGAAGAGAGCAGAAATCATATGAATAAAACATCAAGGCAGTTGACTAATTCATATATGCTGAATCACCGTGACAGGACGTGGGTGCTGGAGTTGTTGGACAGGGTTATTGGCAATATCAGGCCCCGGGTCAGGAATCTGCAGTATGATTATATGTGTTGACAGACAGCGGGGATATAAACAGCATCAAAGGGCCGGCAACAATGCAGCGCTGCCAGTCTTACACTCTGACACCATTCAAAATAGCATCTGTAAAACAGCATTGTTTCCTGCGCGTGGCTCTTGAAGGGCACCCAGGGAGCCGTCTCATTAGGGTGACCTCTTAACGGGGAAGTCACAGGCTGAAAGACACAAGCACATCAAATCTCAAAGGCTTATGTCTAGTCTTCCTTAGGGAGTACTGCACTCATTGCTGTCTGTGGTGTTTGAGCTTCTTTTCTGTGTTTCATTGTGAATTCCTACTCACAAAAATGTTAAAATATCTCTAAGAAGACAAACAGCACTTGTTTATAGTCACACTGTCTCTGTCAAGCTCCTTTAGATGTGTGCTGTGATCTGACTGGAGTGTTCACTGGTTGATAAATCAGCTGTATCAGATCCTCTAGGTCTGCTTTTTCCTGACAGGCCACTTCTCCCTTGTGCCATACACAAACACACACACACACGCACGCGCGCGCACACACACACACACACACACACACACACACACACAGAGATACTGAACACCCAGCTTCAATAGCCAATAATCAGTGTCCACAAACATGCTTTCATAGCACCCAGTTCCCAATGCACATAGTGACCAGTGATTTTAGTTACTCCACAAGAAATACATGACACATACACAATACACATTACTCAGTGAACGCTCACATATAATCTTCAACAGTTACTTTGAAATAATTGCAACTTTTCATTGTAAAATCATTCAGAACGCATCAGTAATTTTTCACTGATCTGCTTCAGGGAAGGAAGCCAAAGGACACCAAAAAATAGTCAAGAAACTCACTGTATGCTACAGCTCTAGCTCACTGAGCCATTAGTAAGCAAATGATGTCTGCAGGTTCTTCCATGTTATTTTGATATTCCACTGAGACACACTACCTGCAATGCAGGGGATGACACAGTTTTCTTTACTAAGTTTAGCTGAGTACTCGGGCAGCACACTAAGCATTTGGTGAGGCTAATGTGCTTTTGTAAACGCTCATGAAGTAAATGTTTGTGGTTAGATGCTATGTAGAGAACTCATATTTGAGAGAGTACTCCTCACAAGTTTTTGGTTTTCAAAGGAAAGTGACGCGAGCCCAGCCAACCCACATGCCAGTGTTCCAATGATATGCTGCAATGCAGTGAATTATTATCCCCAACCAGGGACGGGTGTCCTTACATCTGTTGCGCACCAGAGGGCGATATTTACATGAGTGAAGGAGACCCAGCATGGGAACTCAGCTGAGGCGCTACTCAAGCACTTTTCTACAATGTCAAGCATTGGCCTTTGACTGTGATCCAACCTTGCTTTCTGGGCAGTGCTTACTCTAATCAGTATCACTTACGTAGAATTTCTGAAATTCTAACGTGCCAATATGTTGGCCAATATGATAAGTCTAGTCTACACTCACTTGAATCAGTTTGTTTGATTATGTCAATTTTATACGCAGGGTTTTATCAGTAAGTTAGAATTTAGTTGTTGTTTTTTTTTGTAAGAAAATTTGAACTTGCAACTGCTCCTTTGGGGTCTTAACAACAGGCCTCGTTCTTGAATATATTTATCTGTGGTCCTCCCAAGACAGGCGGCGTGCCAACATCTTTGATCACCTCCTTGTGGATATAGATTTTATCCTGCTGAGGCCGTGACAAAAACGAACGATCTGATCTTTGTTGTGCTGGCAGAATGACAGTAGTCCTATCTAGGATGACTCACACTCCCAGCAGTGTGCCATGGCTGACAGTCTCTTTTTTTTACCCATCAGCCAATTTGCCTTGATCCTCTGCTTATTGCCGCCTCTGGCCTGCCCTCACGCTCTTACACGGATTGCCCTGCTGAGCAAGGTGGTCACATCCTCAGAGCCGGGCGGCACAGTTTACGTCCTGTGGGGGCGAGAACGTGCGAAGCGGTGAGCAAATGTGTGACAGAATTCCTCACATTCCTGTGCTCGGTCCTGGTGGCCCGGCTCGGTGTTGGGTTCCTGGGAGCGAGGGAAGAGGAGCCAGGGGAATCGGCTGCCGACTCAGCAGCTGACACCTCCTCTGATCTCTATCCCTTCCTACAGCCGTAAACCAAATCCTCTGACTTTCCAGCGTGGCAGCCACATAAATGAACCTTTCATCGTGGCCAGGAATGCCTCGAGTAAATCTGACGGCTTTTGACCCAGAGGAACAGTGACACAGGGGCGTCAACTGGTCATGGCAAGGTGTGGCACTAACCAAACCTCAGCCTCTATGAGTCTATATTTGATCTTGTGGTTTTTATCACTGTAATGGAGAGCAAAGATCAAGCAAAATTGCCATAAGTTCACTTGGAAGACGTTTCTAGAAAACGAACTTCAGGTGAGCATTCAGGACCAATGTTCCCTCTAAGCTGTGTGTCCAGTAATTCATCACATTGACCAAATAATATCTTGTCAGTCATCAGTCATTGGTGGGATCTGCCATAGCTTAGGGTCCAGTGAACTGACGGCCCTGCTGAGCTCACACACTTTGCACAAACATGCTTCCATGTCTTTCAGCTCTCTTGGGGTGAGAATGTGATCATCGGGCTGAAAGGGAGATCGATGGCCATGATGTGAGGTGTTCTCCATCATTCAATGTGAAAGGCAATCTATAGTATAGCTTCACTGATGACTGGAATTGCTTTTACTACTCGTTCCACCGTGAAGCCCAAACATTTTATCTGTATTCATACTGTCATGAACTGAAGACTTTATATGTCCTCGTGAAGTTTGTGATCTGACCATATGTTTTTGTTCCAAGAAGCTATAGGATGCAAGATTGTTTCCAAGTTGGAATTACATGGCTTTTGTATGCTTTAAGTTAAGATTTTGACCAAAGTTGGATCACTTGGGTTGTGGATTTATGGGCATAACTGTGGTATTTTGTTACTTTGGCCGGTGTCATAGATAAAGTACACATTTAGAAGTGCCAAGGAACATCTATTTCCTTGCTATAACTCCCGGAAGCATTTTGCTGAATGCTTGGCTGATAGTCATCTATACAGTCTGATGATAGATGGCTTCCTGTTGTTTTAAAAAGAATATCTTACTGATTTGGTCATTGAAATTGCTGCGTCATGAGCTACTTTTGGTTCAGATGATGAACCAGCGTAAAAGTCACCCCTAGCTTGCTTGATTTCCCCTTAGTCACTCTCTGCCCAATTTAGCAGCAGACACATCTTTCTCTGCAAGGTGCACAGGCTGTACCCTTGAAAAGGTATTTTTACTGGGAACACTCCGATCTGACAAGCTGTTCTCTGTCTTCTTGGTGCAATTCAAAGCTCCACACAATACTGACGGCAGGAGCAGGACAGATCTCTTTCGTTTGAATTTGGAAACTGCTGCTCTGACTCGTTGCCTTGAGATGTCAGCTATTGCACATGTCCCAGTAACAGTGCAAGTAGGTTAGTTTCATGCTCCCAGAGGACGCGCTGTTTCCCCTGTATCTGGAATGTACGAGGCAGCAGTGGAAAACGCATAACATAGTCCATTTTTGGCTGCTGAATAATACATCAGCTGATTCAGCAAGAATGTGGACCCCAAGCTCCATCCGGGGTGGTAGCTTTTTATTTTACAAGCCCATATTCTATGAGATTGAAATCCAATTGTTTCTCATCGATCACTGCATCGCTGTTATGCTATCTGCTCAATTATTCCCACCCTCACATTGAGACGGTCTAATCGCTCTGAGCGAGGGATCTCCTTGTTGTTCAATGGTTTAGAGTTGGAGATCGATGGTTATATCATCAGTCTGTGAAATGTTGTGCATCAGGGGGTCAGAGCTAAACAAGTGGCTGGTCAGTTCTGCTTTACAAAGCCATAGAGCAGTGAACCTAAATGATTTCAAAGTTTATCTCCTGTCCTGACAAAAGCAAAAAGTTGACTGTATGTCATTTAAAGGCATTTATGGGTGTACTTTTTATTGATATGAAAACTACTCACTCACTATTACTGCCATGATTTTAGAATAATGTGATTCTGTGTCTTTATGTATAGGCCTGTGCAGCCTTTATGTGTTAGAGATATATAGTTGGCCAGACCCAGGCGCAGTTGGACTGAGTATTATTGCCCGTCTATGCCAGCGATCCTGATGTCATTCCAGAGAAATCCCCCTCCGCTGCAGGGTCTTCCCAGCTGTTGTTTCAATATCATCTTTTAAACCCCACGTTAATAAAAGACTAATTGAAAGAGCTTTGTATCCTCGCGTATCCAGTTACTTACACTTGCGTAATACGCACAAAACCCGTTTGTATGGCTATACCCTTCAGTCCGTTCTGATTGATGTGTGCGCATGTGTGCGTGTACGTGCACTAAATAGATCCTATAATTGCGACAAAGACAGCTGACCTGACAATAGTAAAGTGCAGACATGTTTCCCTTGCTTGTGTCTCTCATTTCTGTGTCATCTACTTTAGGCCTAATATATTCGCTCAAGGCGAGTCTACAGGCGGGATCAATTTGCTGTGTTATGTGGCCGAGATTCCATTTACTCGCCTCTCTGCCCTCATGTTGCCCCTCTATGACTCAGTTGCAGTTGTAGAGGTTGTTCAATTTTTTATAGCTTGACCTCTCTTGCTCCCTGTGGTATAAGCTGAAATGAGGGAGGAGAGAAGCGAGAGCATGGTTGAGTTTCAGGTGGAGAATAACTGCTTCCATTTTATCCCTGTGCATCACAATACACAAATCACTCACACATTCCCTAAAATGAAAAAAGACAATTTGCTCGGGATAATTGCATTATAGAAATCCATCACTGCCAAAAAAGGAGCCTCAGCCTCAAGCCAATATAACAGTATTAGCTGAATTTGCCTCAGAGCTCAGCACTGTCTCAACATGGCCCTCATTAACAGTGCCCACTCACAATTGATTTACGGTTTACTTCATCAATAGCCCAGTAGTTTTGTCTATTCAGGCTATTGGTTGCCTGTTTGCATGGCCATGTGCTTACGCAGCAAATCGAGGCTGTCTCAGATTAATTTGCTATGCAGCTAGGTCTAGTCTGTCTGCCCCACTGGGACTGAAGGCCTACTTCTCTCCTCCCTCATTTCATTCCATGACTCGTCGTTTAGGAGGAAGGCTGCTAGTTCTGAAGGAAAATGGCATGTGTAACAAAATCACATTTCTAACCCATCAGTGGTACTACAGGCCTGCAAAGAGATAAGACATGAAAGGTCTTGGAAATAAAGAAAGAATTCAGTCCATACTAATGCTTTCTTAATTTCCCTCTTGTGCCGTTTTGTCTACTTGCACTTTATAATCCTGAGTAGCTGCATAAAGAGCTTTTAATGCTGAAGGTTTAATTAATCCTGGATGTTTCTAGAATCAGTCTTAAAGGAATAGTTCACCCAAAAATGAAAATTCTGTCATCATCTCCTCCCCCTCATGCCAGTTGAAACACAGGTGAAGTTTGTCCATATAACACACAGGGAGGCTGCCAGCACAACTCCATAGCAGCCTTCTCCAAAACAACTGAAGTCAGTGGGGACCAGTTCTTCAGAGTTCCAAAAAGACCTACAGTATATTTACACCATCATTTAGTGCAAATCTTAACTACAGCTTGTGTATAGGTCTTTCTATTCACAGTGTGATTGTTTGGCTGTTTTTGTTTTGGAACTCTAAAGAACAGGTCCCCATTGACTTCAGTTGTTTTGGAGAAGGCTGCTATGAAGTTGTGCTGGCAGCCTCCCTGTGTGTTATATGGACTAACAAATTTCACCTGTGTTTCATTTGGCATGAGGGTGAGTAGATGACGACAGAATTTTCATTTTTGGGTGAACTATTCCTTTAATGGGGAGTTTTCTCTGAGCTAGTTCCAGAATTGCATGGTCATGTTCAAAATCAAGTATTCATTATTTTCTGCTATGCTAGCCAATTTATATTTTTTTAAATATACAAAAATTGGCCATGTAGATGACATTCATTCAAAATATACTATCAACTCTGGAAATATATTTTTCCTGTGCAGTGTTGTTAACGGCATATATCTGCAAGCATATCCAAAATATATTTTGACCACTGAAAATACATGCTCGTGAATGTCATCTACATGTACAAATACATTTTTTGGGGCAATTTATTTAAACATATCTCTTTTCTGAGCTATATGTGAAATGTTGTTTTGTTTGTTTGTTGTTGTTTTCACTATGGTTGTCTTGTCACCGCTGTTTATCAGAGTCAGGACCTCTCTTGTTGCTAAGGTGGGACTTCGGCTCCCTGGCAGCCAACAGCACCTTTGGGCCCCACAGCTCGGTGCTCTGTGACACAGGGGAATTCCCCAGGCTGTGTGTATCCTCAGGATGCAAACAGGGATGTAGAGGAGGTAAACCCAGCAAACTCAGTCCACACCCCTTTTCATGTGCAGAATAGTTTACCCACCTTTTTTTAGGCTGACACAAATCTAGAATTATAGGATCTTTTAAGGGGAAAAGCATAAATGAGTGTAATATAATTGATTTTGGTTATATTTGTGGCTGTTTGTCTGATAATCACAGACTGGAGGTCATAGTTTACCCACATTTAATTTACCACTGTATCACTGACTGGACTTAACCCATCAGGAGAAACACGTCACCCTAACAATGCATGGCATTCGATTCAGGCTATGCTGGCTATATTATTCTGTGAGTGCCAGGCTGCGTTCTTACAATAATAATGCGCAATCTGACCAGGCAAAATATTTGGTTGTGTAAACTTCCTGAACAAACAGCTAAGGAAGTGTCAGACAGGATTGCCATTTGCTCTCCGGTGACTGGCGGACTGTTTTTACACCTTCCTTCTAAATAAGGCAGCAGGCTGTCAGGACATATGACCACCGTCCCGATTTGGGTTCTGGTCACAGTATCCATCCATCCATCCCATGATTGCTCAACGCTATCCAATGAAAGTCGACCCCCTCCCATCCCCCTCTCCCCTCCAAGTCTCCCCTGTGAAGGAGAGCTGCATCAAGCCAGCCAGAATTAACCAGAAGGAGACAGAAACTTAAGCAATATGGCCTTCAAAATAAAAGCGTATAATGGTTGTTCGGGGAAACAATGTATCGGGGTGTACAAGACAACACAAATCATATCGAATAACTCAAATGACAGTGTGGTATGAGTTTTTTGTTTGAGTGATTAGCAGCGCTACATACGATATATTGCATTTTGCAGGCTATAGGCCTTTATGACTATGCTGCGAAAAGGACATGTTTTTATTTGCTACTACTTGTATTTACTGTTTTCATTTCATTTAATACTTTCATTAACTATTTACTCCTCCTTAAATACATTCTTTATTTTCACTTTGGTATCATAGGCATGGTAAGGTGTGGTGCTCACTATACCTCAGCCTGAGTCTAAATTTGAGATTTTGTTTTTTTGTAGTTTTAATCCTTATATCCCCTTAGCTGATATTTTGGTGACCTATGTGCTCGAATAATTTATGACACTGACCAAACGTCTTGTCAGTCATTAGTCATTGCCTCACTTTTCCCCTGAAATTTAGTCATTAGGCTATTAAGCCCCTATTTGGTACTTTTTATTGCTCAAAAATGCTGCAAAACATGCGCACCGATGATGTTTTTATTTTGAAAGGTATGACAGGAAGTCCTCTTTAATATTCTGTCTGGCTTGACGCTGGTGTGAAGGCGGAGGACCGGAGTTGGACCCCCCATCATTCCCATCAGGACTTTCTGCTGCTCTGGGGCCGCTGCAACTTTCTCTCTCTCTTTCTCTCTCTCTTTCTCTCTCCCTCTCTCCTCCTCCTCCTCCTCCTCCTCCCATCTCCTACTTTTGATGGGGGTGCAGCGGTGAAGTCAGAGTGATGTCATGTGAGGATGCAAGAGCCTGGGCAAGGTGAGCTGCTTTTTCGGTGAGTGGTGTCCCTCCACGGCCAGCTTTGCCTATCCAGAGGCGCGGAGCGGCGAAAGATGGTCATCGCCACCAGCACCACCTCAAGCTCCGACGCGCTCTGTCCCTCTGCTCCTGCTCAGATCTCGGGCTATGGGGCCTTGATCTGCCTTCCCAAAATAAGCCTTTACCACCATGCCAAAGGACGAAAAATAAGAAGAGCTGTATTTTTAGGGCCGGTAACTTTGACCACGTGCCCCAAAGGTAAACCGGATGGCCATTGCGCAAAGGTGCCTCTACAGTATGTCCAACGGGCCCAGGACGCACTGGACGCTGCCAGCAATTATTGTCCTGTCGACTTCTCTTTTGGGGATCGTGTCATCCTATCCGATTCCGAGCAGGACTAATGCGACTTTATTGGAAAAGAGATGGGAGACGCTCTTCTCCCGCTCCTATCTCGGTATAACTGGGGACAAATCGGAGCTGAACTGGGAGAGCGACTATTTGCTGGGCATCAAAAGAGTGCGGCGACTCTACTGCAACGTGGGCATTGGGTTTCACCTGCAGGTCCTCCCGGATGGCAGGATAAGCGGTGCACACAATGAGAACCAATACAGTGAGTTGCATCCGGCAATGCACTGTGTCTAAAAAAGAGTGTAACCCTATGCGAAGGCAGCCCTCTGTGTAAAAGTTAGAGCTGGTCACTTGTCTTGCATGATATTTAATAAGCGGTGTCGGCATGGTTGAAAGTTTCCGAAAGCAAAGACACAATTCTATTAAAAAACCTTACATACGTGCAGTGCGAAATATCTTCCCAGGCCAAAAACATGACATGAATGCTTGGACCCGATATAGACGCTAACTTATTTTTACCCTGCGTCCCGCTGCAGGACACACGCAGATTCCCATGCAGCACGCTATAAAGTCCGCTTATAGGACATCACAATGTTTAAAATGCCAGAAAGTGGATATTGCCACGGGCTAATTCAGCAGAGAGAGATCCCATTCAGTCGCAATGCACCTGCAAGGTTACACCCACTGCTGCATAGGCCGGCACTCGTCTTTGTCCCCAGTCGCAGTGACACTGTCTTGCTTGCCTGGGCTCCCTAACATTATGTTTCGTTTAGGTCTAATAGAAATCTCTACCGTGGACCGAGGAGTGATCAGCTTGTTCGGAGTGAGAAGTGAGCTGTTTGTCGCAATGAACAGCAGGGGAAGGTTATACGGAACGGTACGTGTGCGCAATTGTAGGGTCTTTCTTGCACATTACAAGAGGAGTTAAATTAGGGCAAGTTAGCTGCACCCATGGGTTTATGAGCACTGTTGTGGTATTAATATGCCCTGATATCAGAGGGTCTCAAAATGGGGTCCGGGGACCACCAGCAGGCCATGAGGGGGGGGGGGGGGGGTCCAGGGGGTCCCCAGCAAAATGAGGAATAGTTTGTTTTCAGTATAATTTAATTCACTGGAAATAAACCCAGCTGGAGAATGCTTAAGAATGATTAATCACAGGTTTCACTCACCACTATTATCTCCCCACTTACAGTGTTACAGTTATACGATTAAATATGAAATCAGCAACAACAAAAATCTTCCCATATGGATTAAAATCTTATCAAGTGGGGTTTCTGGCCTTATGTGTGTCTATTTGGGGGCCAGTGACATGACACATCGTTTGAGAACTCCTGCCTTACACATTATGTACAGTAGTAGATACATTAACTGCATCAAGCCTGCTGTGCTGTACTGCCTCAGAGAGCGAACTGAAGAAAAAGTGAGAGAATGCTTCTATTAATGACTAGACAGCAGCATTCTTTTCAGTTCAACTGTGTCTTTTGTGGACAGCATGCTTATCATTCACCTGTGTGACAGGTGGAAATCATTGATAGTGAAATATTAGGGGGGTGGGAGGGGGGTTAACTGCACAAATGTACACACAGGTATTCCCATGAAACCTATAAATCATCAGATCATTATATCTTCAGAATGGTTTGGTACAGTATTAAAATTGATTTGTAATGAGTCTATAAGTTGCTTTCATCTGCCATTGATAGAAACAGTAGACTTAGTTAAGGCAAGTAAGTAAAACACATGAGGGGAACAATTTGTACACAATACCTACATTTATCATAGTATAACTTAGATTCTAATTCAGTTCTACCTACATTGAAAGATCAAGCAGCTTTATGTTTTTATGGAGACAGTAGAAATATATTTACATATATCGTATGTCTAAAAGTGACAAACATGACTATTAAATACAATATGTCTGACTGTTATCAGACATTTCATGTATTAGCTTCTATTGAGCCATAACGTGTGTATGTGCTCCAATGTTGTATCTATTGCTTCAACACTTTCCCCTGAATATTACCATTCACACACCTGGTTAGTTTCCTAGTTAGGCTGCCAGGAATAAACAGTTTTTAATCAGCAGCTCTATTGCTGATGCTTGTCTATGGCTTTACTGAATATCAGTGAAACAGACAGCAGGAGGCTGCTATCTGCCTTTGAAAAGGGCAATTCTTTTGTTACGAAATGCCACCTCCTCCAATTTCCCTCAAAGTATGCTTTCTAAGTAGGCTATTTGCCAAAGTAAAGGTCACATGGAATCCATGCATATACTGTGATGTTCATCCTGTGGCTCTCATGAGATTTATTGACCTTGTCCCTCTTTCGGCATTTTTAGAGAGTCTTTCGGGATGAGTGCAAGTTCAAGGAGACTTTGCTGCCCAACAACTACAACGCCTACGAGTCTTTTGTTTACAAGGGCTCCTACATCGCCCTCAGCAAGCATGGCCGCGTAAAGAGAGGCAACAAGGCCACCACCGCCATGACTGTCACACACTTCCTCCCCCGACTATGAGCAAAACCGGCAATAACTCACTAATTTGCACATGTGGATGTTCTTCCAGGTAATATAGAAATGCATATTCATGATATACACACCAATGGACTGCAGAAAAAAAAATAACACAAATATTTATTCTCTTTATATATGTATATTTGGATAGCTATCTTTGTATTACGACTTATATATATGCCATACTGTGCTGCTTATTGTTTTTATGGTTGTTGACGGGGAGAGTTGAAGCCTTTGCCTGTCTCACTTTACCTTGGTGCTTGCTGTAACTGAACTATGTGTCACTTCCTTTTTTGAGATGGAGGATAAGCTATATCCTGTGCTTTTAAAGAGTGAAATGAATACTTTTTATTACCTCAAAGAACCACTTTACTGGATTAAGGGATGCATGGACTTCTGCTCAAATATCTGCTAAGTTTATGATTTCTCGAAAACCTTTGAGCGCTTGACGGTTCCCTGCTCAACTGTAGATGTCCAGCAGTGGGGGAAATGAGACTTACTTAAATGCACTTCCTTTGCTGCACGATTTAAAGGTGCCTTGGTGTTCCCACTTGTGGCCCCCTTAAACCTGCATGTAAGAGACACCCACTGGAGTCAGAAATAGGGCTGACACTCTGGAGAGGGCCTCAGAGGGGGGGCCGACTATCTCTGGTTTATTTTCTTTTCTGTAATTAGATCGATTAAGTAATATACAGTCTGTGGTCGAGACCAGAGAGCGGTCAGCCATAGATGTGGAGAGGGAGAGCCTGGCGTGAGCCCATACGTTTGATTGTGTGGCGGCGTCAGCAAATAAACAGGGTGGAATGCTTAAAACTCTTGAGAGAATTCTTGTTCGGACCTGTGTCTGCGCAAGAGTCGACTGAGCGGATAGTACAAGTACAAGCGCACAGTAGAAATGAATCTGCACATTGTCCTGGACACCGCACCTGAAGTGTTTGGCTTTGGGTTGCTGTTTTTGAATTGCAAAAATTGCGAGCTTCAGCGTGTCAGCAACTGCTGCGGAAAATGATGTCTACTGTCCGCGAAGCCAATGAAAATGATGTAAATAGTTGCAATGTGAAACAAATGTAAAAGAAAAAAACAGGAGCTTTTTTTACGCTGCTTTATCGCAATTGCCTGGACGAGGCGAAAAGAGTTCAGGTTGCACAGTGACCATCGATGATGGTGCCTAAATGTTTTGGTAAGAATCGTTCCCATACGCGTGTTTGTTTTATTTATCTGTGTGTTAGTGCGTTTGATGGAGTGTGTGTGTGCCATGGGCCATTTCCCCGCTTGTCAGTTGTGCTCTGCAGCAGCACTGCAGTGGCGGGGAGCTGTTGGGAGCTATAGGCAGATACTTTTAAATGCAATTATGGAAGAGTCGATCATGCGCCTGAAGGCCCGAAGGACAGTGCAGTTCGCAGAATTGGAAGCACACTGGAAGATTTCTGGAAGATTTCTTGAACTAAGATCTATATTGTCATTCCAACCAATTGTTCTAGATTGATGTGCTGCGAAAAGGCCTAAAAAGCTACAGCATGGGTTTTCAACTTGATTTGATACATTTGGTTTGGCCCAAAAGGAGGCTCGGAGGGCCTGAGAATTACTAAAATGAAAGCAAGAGAGCATCCTTGTAGTGTACAATAAGATATTTATGAGTATTGGTATGTATGATAACAGTTTGTTTACAAAGTTGAAGATGTACCATGCTTTGTAGACTTATTGTCTTCATGTGGACCAATACTACAGTAAATATCCTATTACATATTGCAAGGTTGCTCTCCTTGCTTCACTCTGAATTTGCATGGGAAATTGTGCCAAAATCTTGTAGTGTGCATCCACCCTTTAAAGACTGCGGTTTTTAATTTCTGCAGCTGTTTACTTGAAACAACAAACCCCATCCGTCGTTCTGTTCTGTCGGACTAGAGAGGAAGCGGGACTATTTTAATCCAGGAAAGACTTATGGGAGAGAGCCGGCCCGCCGTCTTTGTTGTTCGTCAAAACCCCATGCAAGAATGTGGATCTGCCGGGATGACAGGCAGCCTCCCGCATACCTGAGCAGCCCCCCTCTGAGCTGACCGCCCCCACCCCCCACCCCATACACACACACCCACCCACCTCTGCCAGTCACTTACCCACCCCCACCCACTCACTGCAGGGACCTTGGGATTCCAGCTGTAACCCAGGAGCTTCCTCCTCTCCTTTCAGCCTTTTTTAGTTCAAGGTCAGAGTCATGGACCGGCCTTGGCCCCGACCCCGGTGTCCAGGGTGGTCTGCTAATATAGGCCGCACTGTTTCCATGAATTTGAAGTATCTTTTTGATGCGGAAACCCAGTACATCTCACGCCTAAACCCAAGACGGTTTGCTGGACTGGGCTGGCTCTCTCCCTCCCGGTCCCCAAGGCCTCCGTCCCGGGCCGGAATACAAATCCTGAGCTTCTAGTTTTCTGTCAGAGAGAGTGTGTGTCAGCTGGCGAGCTGCAATGTTTTGAAACAATCTCACTTCCCTCTGTGAATTTTGGTGCTCCGCCTCTTTGAAATGCAGCTCCACAACACGCCACCCCCACTCCCCCCATCCCCTCCTCCTCCCTCCCTCCTTCCCCTTTCCAAGTACTGTGTGTGTTGGAGATATTTCTGGGGAGGGGACATCTGCAGAGTTAGTGCAGTGCGTGAGGAGCAGGCAGAGAGAGAGAGCGAGAGAGAGAGAGAGAGAGAGCGGAGTCACGCAGAGCTTCTCTCCTCCCCGCTGCACCCATATCCTAGGACAGCGCTTCAGGATGTGCCCTTGCTCCCAGTACCCCACCCCCCCACCCCCCCACCCCCCCACCCCCCCACCCCCAACACACACACCCATACCCCCCCCTTTCACCACAAACTGGAACAACACATAGTAGTCAACTGCTACGTATGAGGCACAAACATTGATTCACAGCGGTATTCTTCTCACAACTCCGTTTTCTCGCTCTTTTCTCGCCGTTCTGAGGAAGAATCTGCAATCGAAAGATAAAGTCCTGTTATTTCATAAATGCCAAGGCGGTCATGATGCCATAAAGCAGAGCAAATGTAATGGGAGTTTAGCTCAAAGTTTCTCTCGTTGAAAAAAAGAAAAAAAAAAAGACTTGTTGCTGATGTAGATGAGGCTGCATGCGGTACCATTGATGTAAATTATTTGTCCGGGGTGTTTGAACCAACTTGAGGTATGCCATCATCATTTTTGATTGAATTAGTGAACAAAACACAGTCCACATATTGAGCTGAGGAAGGTGTGGGAGTGGTCTTTGTGCATGTGTGCAGTGCACAATGATGAGTACTTCTCTCCAAATCAAGATGTTTAATGTCTCTAGTAGCACCTTATGAAAGACATCTTTTAAAATATTGAAACAAGAGTGCAGGTTTGTCTGTAAAAACAAAAAGCTCCCCTTTCAGCTTTGACCAAAAAATATTATCCAAAAATATCTGTTATCTCTTTTATTTTTCCCTTCCACAGCTTACAATTTATGTTAATTTAAGGTGAGGAATATCTTCTTTTTTGAGAGTCTGCCTGAGCCCCAAGCTTGATTAGGCGTGTGCGTTTGCAATCTTCACATGTGATCAGTGTGTCAGACGAACTATCTCTTGTTTTTTTGGGGGTTTTTTTTTTAATCCCTGCTCAAAGGGGAGTGAGCTTCCACCCTATTCCTCTCATCTCTGTTCTCATATACCTCACCTTCTGCCTTAGTTTGGGTTTGCTAAGATGATTGTAAAATAAGAAGAAATGACAAAACTTCTTCAATCATTTGTTTCTGAAAACTGACGATGCTAAGTAAGGATATAAAAAAGTTTTTCCTTTTATTTTTGTACGTATGTGCTGTGCACAGCAGTCTACTGTATTCCTGAGATACCAATAAAAGTTTGTTTTTTTACTGGTTGCTGGTATGGTGTCATCCTCTTTGCTGCGTTGGTTGGGTTTGTGTGTGTGTGTGTGTGTATGTGTGTGTAGATCTTGAGTTGGACTGTTTTCTCCCCCAAGGCAAAATTACATTCCACTAAAATATCTAGATTTATCCACTTCAGTGGCTCGGTGCTTTATGTTTTTGCTCTGATACTTGGAGGCGGTTGTGGGTTCAATTCTCAGGAGAATAATTGTTTTGTCTTGTTTTGTTGTTACTTTTTTCAAGAGATACTGTTGAGATCTTTTCATTGCTGCCCTAACAGCAGATCATCTTCCAGCTGATTTCCTCATGTTTGTACAGAAATGTAATGTGTCCCCTGGTGAAAATAGATGAGCTGCTAGTGAAAATCCAGGCACTTTAACTCCAGATCACGCACAGTCCATTGTTTTCCTTTTGTCCTTGCCAACATGCAGTTTGTCATTCAAATATAATTTGCCAGCATCTCCGAGGAAAACTCCACTAGATGAAAGGAAGCCATACTCTAGCTTAGACAGCGGCTCCCTCTGCTGGGGGAGTAGTGGAAGTGTTGAGTTGGACAGGTGCGTAAAAGGAGCAGAGCAGCAATAGAAACTTTCCACTGAACTAATTTCACACTGTGTTCATTTCTATGGTGCAGTCCATTGTGGTTCAACAAACCGTTGGAGAACCATACTAAAATAATGATAGAAAATATTTAATAATATGGGACTAACCATCTCTTTAATTAGGCAAAATGTCAATTAATTTGTCAACGAATTGGAAACGTCATGGAGTTAACTCATACTAACATGATATTCTATCCCTGCATGGTTTCAATGACAAATCATTTTTAAAAAAAAATCTTACTTGATATCTGCTCTTCGGTTGTAACTTGTTTCTTTCCTAGCGCAGCATGTTTCCAGTCCAAACAAGTGTGTAACAAATTGACCTTGTATCATTATCTTAGAATAATGTTTAAGGTGGATGAGTCAAGATGCGTCACCAAAACCAGATTGCAAAATAGGAGCTCTCTGATTGACCAAGAGCATCGGGATAAATAGACAGACAGAGGTGGAAGTGGCCCTTCCGCTGCAGGAAAGCCGCACATCTGCTTTGGGGGCGATTTTTTTTTTTTTTTTTGCGTAAAAGGATGTGAGCAGCAGGAGTGGCACTTTGGGGGGCTTTAAATAGGAGCCGTCTCCAAACTTTGGGACAACAGACCGTCTGAAGTCTAACAGCAGCTCGCAGAGGAAACCACCGATTTGCGCCAGGATGGACGTAAACAAGAAAGTAGGCATGAGGGACACTGTGCTTGCGCTCCTGCTTGCTCTGCTCCAGGGATTTCGACTGGGGGAAGCGGTCCCCAACCCCTCACCGCTGGTCGGGTCCAACTGGGGGAACCCGAGGAGATACGTCCACCTGCAGACATCCACAGACCTCAACAACTTCTACTTGGAGATCCGGTTCAATGGCACTGTGCGCAAAACTACAGCCAGGAGTTCATATAGTAAGCGCCTTTTCCCTTTTTTTTCAATTCGATTTGATCAAATGTGGCCTAGTATGTATGTTTAATGTACTAATACATCAGTGTTGTTTCTTCCCTACAGGTGTGATTTTACTGAAAGCTGAAACCAGGGAGCGCGTCGCCATCCTTGGCGTCAAAAGTAACCGCTACCTGTGTATGGATGCGGAGGGCAACCCGTTCAGCTCTGTAAGTCAACACTCACTTTACCTGTTGATTCTTTTGTTATTATTAATTTAATGGACACACTAAATTAACTTTTAATTCTGATTCTAATTCTTGTATTGGCACCTACGTGGGGTTTTATGCTATTTTATTTTTTTACATCGCTTTCCCCAAGAAGGAATCGTCTTCTTGTTTTCCTTAAAATGAAAAAGAAAGAAAGAAAGAAATGAAGACATCAGGGTCATCAAGGTCATTGAAACAAGGACAATATCCTGAAATTAGCAGATCACTCCAAATGACACGAATTGACAAGTTGATCTGCATTGGAAACAACTGAAATTATCTCAAGTTTTCTTTCATTTGTTTCAAGACTTCAAGGTTCAATACTAGATTAAATGACTTAGGTGGATCCTTTTTTTTTCTTTTTTTTTTTTCTTTTTTTTTTGGCCAGTTTAGTCTACAGCCAAAAAGCCCAAAAGGGATTTCTTCTTTTCACAATAGGATCCTATCACAATCCTGTGAAAATTGTGACAATCCTATTGGATTTCTTTCCTCTCCAGTGGAATCCTATAGGATTTTATTTTAGGATTCACAAAATATAAGTGTGAAATGCAAAATTTTGGTCTAATTGCTCATATCTAAAAGGGAAATAATCAATAGTCTATTCATTAGTAGTCATCAACTGTAATCATATGATTATGACATAAAATATCAGAACAGTAGCTTATATATAGCCTACTATTTGGAGATTGTTTTTTGGTTTTGGTTTGACTGTTAAAATCAGCACAAACCAAGGTGATGTTTTGTGTTTTATGCGTTGCATTTGGGAACAAAACAAGACATTTCCAAACAAACAAATGTGCGGCGGTTTCATCTTGCATCACATTTCATCTCTCTCTCTCTCTCTCTCTCTCTCTCTCTCTCTCTCTCTCTCTCTCTCTCTCTCTCTCTCTCTCTCAGCCCATCTGCCTCAGGGATGACTGTCTGTTCAACCACAAGCTTCTGGAGAACAACAGGGACGTGTACTACTCCTGCAGGACGGGCATCCTGTTCAACCTGGAGGGGTCCCGGCAGGTGTACTCTGCGGGCCAGAACCTGCCGCAGACCTCGCTGTTTCTGCCCAAGAAGAACACGGTGCCCCTGGAGCGTCTCCTGCTGCACCGCGAGAAGCGGAACCAGGTGGTGGATCCCTCCGACCCGCACAACGTGTACCTGGGTCAGACCGAGGAGGGCTCCGACTCCCGCGCCGTGCCGGAGGACGACGCCGACCTGGAGGCCGAGGCCGGGGAGGAAGGGCGCAACGTGTCCCGGGAGACGCCGGTGGCCCCGTCCACCCACGACCCCTGGAACGTGCACTCGTCCCATCCCAGCAGCCCCCGGATCACCGGCACCATGGGCTGATCCGTCCAGGCTTGGGTGGAATGGGCGTGTCGGGCGTGGCGTGTCGTGTTGGGTGTGGCAAGGTGTTGGCATTCCCCATACCTTACAAGTCCAACTTTAACCTTGTAGTGTTGATCATTATAAGAAAAGCAAAGATCAAGCAAAAAAAAAATGCCAGAAATATTTTTGAAAAGCCATATTCCTAAACAAAAAATCAGGGAGCATTCAGGACCAATGTTCCCTCTAAGCTAAGAGTTTGGTGACTTACATTTAATAATTTATCACATAGACCAAATAACAATATCTTGTTAATCATCAGTCATTGCTCCACTTGTCCTCAGAAATTTACTGTGTTTATATAAGCAGGTTTGGAAGTGTTGGTTGCAAGTGGATACAGAAACTTTATCATATCTAAGGATTTAGTTAGTTGATGCCCCTGATTGCTTTCCCCTCACTAACAAATAATAATCAATTACTATTTAAATTACAGCAACAATATTATCAGTTACCAATCAAAATATAAGTTGTTACTTTTAGTATCATCCACTCTAAATATCAGATTGAAGTTGAATGATCTAAATCTATATCCCACCCCCATCCATCATCTCACACTGAGCTAGTTCAGATGAGAAATGGCAGTAAAATGTACTTTCTCTGGGTGGAAATATTCTCACTACTTTGATTTTATTGTGTGAACGGATGACAAGAATATTGGACGTCAACCCTTTTTGGTTTCCCTGATCGTTCACAAGAAAGGTTGTTCTGATGTTTGAAGGTAAGAGAGGATGCAATACCAATTTTGGGGATGTAGCAGAAAAGTAATGCGACCAGTAGTGTAATGAATTACTGCTCCCAGGGAGTAATCAGTAAAGCAATTACAGTGCTTTTAAAATGAGTAACGAGGAATGAGTAAAGAGCCCAACACTGGGATGATAGGCAAAATTTTTTGTTTTTTGTACTCTGTTCTCTGAGGTTTTCTACAGCTGGTCTGAGAAACCCACATTTAAAAGCAGATATTGATGCGATCTGAAGACAGAAGCCTGCCTCAGCCTACCTCTGGAGGACTTCAGGCCCTATCCATTGATCTGAAAGTAGGCAGGCGTGATGAAAAACGAAAATGTAAAGAAACCAAATTTTTGTATGAATATGCTTTAGAGTTGTATTTAGTGCAGCAGAGATAAGTTTTGTTTTACATGCCTATGTTTTAAAGTCCAAAGTTTACTGAGTTGGATATAGGAGATTCTGAGAATAACCAGAAATAAGGAATAAGATGAGGGCAAAAGTTTGTTCATTCTTAGATGTCCAACCTAAAACATTATTCCAACAACCGAAAACCTTTCAAAACTACAGAATCCAATCACTTGTGTGTTTTGATATTGTTTCTTTATTTGTGTAATCTAATTCATGACTTGAAGGAATGCTATATAACTACAGGGTAAAGAGCTGGACCAGAACTTCATGGTGCAGTAATCCTGATCTCAAATCTGAACTCTTGTTCTGTGATTTTAGACAAGAAGTTACAGGTGCTGGCCACCACCAGCAAACAAGAAAACCAGTCCCAAAGAGTATTTATTTATTTAAATCCATTCCTTTATTGTTATTTATAGTATTTATATGGATGCTTTATAGTTAAATGTACATATAAGAAAATGTGGTTTGTCTTTGAATGTGTGAGTTGGAGTTGTTGATGGAGTGTTGCTTGAATTTGGGAAGAAATAAACTCATAAAGGAAACGTGGTTGGGTGTTGTTTTATTTTATGCAAACTAATATAATTATATTTTCTTAACTTTGGTATTGTGAGGCCCTGCATGCGTCATTTGGCAAAGACAACCTGTACTATGTGGAAGGAAGTCATCTATTTCACAGCGAATGCGTAAGCAGGTTTAACATTGACCCAGTTCCTCTCATTAGTTGAATATCCCACGCTTTCCCTCCTCTTCCACTCAATTAGCTTGCAGGTACACAAGCTTCAGCTGAGTCATGCCAGTCTAAGAATAAACACTGCAATGCTATTTTTACTCTCACTAAGTAACTGCAGTGCTATTTTGGTCAAAGTAATACATTATTAACCTTTGACCTGTTGGGGTTAGTCGTTAAACTTGAATCTCAGATGAAGATCCAGAGATTGTTTTTATGTTTTAAATCATAATCAGAGATGATTTAGAGTATGCTACAGCTTTTTGCTTTCTTTCTACTAGAGCTCTGCACAGATCAGTAGTAATAGTAAGAGTTGTAGCTGAGCCTTAGGGTGCTTAAACATTTTCAAGTCACGCTCAGTATGAGCAGAGAAGAAACGGATCTCTATCTGCTCTTAATGACGTCCGATAGGAGAAACTGACCCCTCCTTTCCTCTCCATTATACCCAGGGAGCCTTTCAGGTCAGGGATTTCATCCGGTTTACTGAACATGGATTTTACCTGAAAACATTTCCCCATCATCCCAAAATGTGTTGTTTGGTGCAATTCTTGCCCTCTGAATTTGTAATTCCCCAGACTTTTAAAAAATCACTTTCCTAAATGAGATATTGTTGGATTTAATTCATCTACAAAATACTAAACGTCTGTACCTATATCAATATCAGTTTGTGGCAATTAATAGACATCTAATGCCAAGTGATGAAAGAAATAAACAATTGTTTCCCCCAAAGTGGAAATACCATGGAAGAACAGCAATCTGGAGAAAGTCCTCCTTCCATTATTTCCTGTTACATGTATTTATGTATCAGTAGTATAGTAAAAATACATTTATCTTCAATGTAATGTCCTCAGTTTTCTTATTTTACTTTTGAAGCATTAACATCAATAGATTAAGCTGTGGTTGAATTATTCTTGCTGTGATTATTCATGCCTCCTCTTAAATTTGCCAGGTTCATAGGTCACAGGCATCATTTTTCCTGATCATGTTTTGATTGGATGATTTTTTTCTTAAAATTAAGTAATGAGTGATGGCAAACCTATTGGCAAATTTATAATCTTTATTTTCAATGTTTTTCATTTTGCTTCAATACAAACTCAAAGACAATTCTGTTTTGTTGTCATGTAATATTTATGTAAAGTAAAATATGAGCAGCACTACAAACACAACACTGGAGGACACATCAACTTGAAATGATCACAATGCTCAATAGCATGTTTTTCGGACTTTGGTATAACATCATAAAAGAAGCAACAATACAATGAAAATATTATAAACTCTGTGCTGAAAAAATAAAAGATATGACACACAGTATCTGAAAAAGTGCAGGGCAAGTCCAAACAATACATTATTATAGTATGATGCACAAGTCCTTACTGGCTTCCTCTATAATACAGTACTGAACATTCAGTAGTTATGGTTTTGAGTAATGATCCACAGTAAAATGTCTAGTCTATTGAATGTTGGGAAGAAATCATTTACCCTGTGCATGGGGTTGTTGCGCATTGTGGGTGTTCAATTACTCACAAGGTGCAGTAGGTCTGTACTAAGTTTGAGGCCTTTAGCTTTAGAGTTCAGTCAGTTTTCAGTTCTCAGTTTTCAATTAAACATACACTTCCCTACCATAAAACCCGTCTCCCTTTTCTTTCACACAATACTATTCAGCAGCTTTGAGGTTTTCCAGATGGTCCTTTCTGTTGGTAAAAACACAGCGAGCGGCAGAGAGGACTGGCCCGGACCGCGCCTGGCTCAGGGTGAGGACGAAGCGGCTGATGCCGGTGTTGGGGCAGGGCGAAAACACCTGGGACATCTTGGCCCCCGGGGGCAGGGAGCACTCCAAGTCCTCCACCAGGTGTCTGATGGCTACACGGATGTAGGCTCCATGGCTCACCACCAGGGCGTGGAACGACACTCCCTGGAGACCGTCGTCAGGTAAACCGGCAGCGGCGGCGGCGGAGGTCCCAGCTGCCCCGGCTTCTATCGCCCCTGCAGCGCAGCTCCGTCCTGACGAGTGGTCATCTAACATTCGCTGGAAAAGGACTTTCAGGAATTTTTTGAATCGTAGCCTCACCTGGAAGTGAGACAGAGCTAGTGGTGAAGGTGGAACACAAAAGAGTTGATTCCTCCACTCCTACGCCTGAGAGTCAGAGTCGATTCTCAGCCAATGATTGAGGGAGTTAAACAAAGCTAATTGGTCAGGAGTCAATTAGAAAAAATTTGAGGCAAATTAGAAACAGGGTAGAGGTAGGCAAACCTTCAGCCCGGGATACTGTCCTGAGAATTAGAATGATCATTAGAATGATAGATCAATCAAAGATCAATTCAAGCATTCAAACTCAATTGGTACAAACTTATAACATTACCCAGATTTCTTAATTTGTGTTAATTAGCTTTAGGCTGTTTCCCGTTTTTCTGGGTGTCACATACACAGCGGTCTCAGATGAAGCTGATATGGAATCTATAGGAGTCAAGAAATCGATTCCAGTGATTCCCACAACTGCAAACAAAGTCACAGTCAACTCAAAAAAAAAAAAAAAACCCACAAACATGAGTTCTCTGGAGTTTTAAAAAATGTAATGTCCCCAACAAGGCCACTGCATGGCGCTGTTGTACAAGCAATAATCTCTTGACCTTGAGTTTCCAAGAGGCTATTTTCAACTTTCCTACAGTAAAATAATATTGACTGAATCAGTTTCCAAAGCTGATTCTGGACAGTATCAGACTCACCTGGTCCAAGGTCTCTCCTCCTGGAGGGGTGTAGTCACGACTCGACTGGCCAGCAGCGTTGGCCATGTTCTTCAGGTGCTCTTTGGGCCGTCCTTCAGCCACGCCAAAACTCTGCATGATGAACAACCACAATTAGGACTCCGAGGAAAAACAACTTCAGGAGGAGTATAGAATATAAAGCTTTGATATTTGTCTGTATGGTTTGAAGAGTTCGTACCCTCTCTCTGAGTAATGAGTCCAAAACCATCTCCGTGCCAGAACAGTGAGTGTTGTTCCTCAGAATTAGTTCAGCAGTCTGAAAAAGGAAATGACATCTGGAAATTACTGACTCAATACACTCAGAATTCCCCAAGAGAAGCAGCTTGTCATGGAGAAACTACCTAGTCATTCAAATTTTGTCAGTGCGTCAAAGACCATGGAGAGATGACTGTAACCCAGCTATTCAATATCTGCAAGTTTTTTACATCCTGTTTTCCTTTATTATTTTGAGTTATTTGTCCATCATGGGAAACAGTATAGGGTCATATTTACCAGAAAGTGCATGAAAGTAGCAAAACATTCTCACTGCTTATCAGATTTACAAATGTGTTTACAGACAGGTATGGAGGCCTCATATGTAAATCTGTATTATATCTGTAATATTTAGCCATGAATGAATCACATAAAATCTGTACCAACCACAGCTGTATCACTTAAGCCAGTTAAGAACCAGCAATCTTCAATCCACTGTCCAGCTGCACAGGTTTACTACATATTAATTAACCGATGACAGGCAAGTGTTAAAAAAATACAAATGAAAAATGAATGGGTCTGTCTCACCTGGCAGGCCCGCTGCAGGTTACTGACAAACACATTGTTGAATGTGAGGTCTCTGAGGTACAGGCCGACCGCCTCGGCCTGCCGCAGCCCCGTCTCTGACAGGACCGTGTCCACGCCTTGACCTGCCAACACGACACAAGCTGCTGTCAGGGTTTCTACCTGTTACAGTCTGTGTAATAATGGGTTTTGTACTGAGTTCAAAAGAGCAGCATCTTAGAACTGTTGGACACGAGTTTCAAATAGTCTTCATTTACTATTTGTATAGAAAAACACAGGTTGTATGACAGTGTTAGTCAGGTCAACTCCAGTGTTAGTTCACATTAAAATGTAAAGATATGCAGTGTCACACCCACATGTTTAACCACAGCTGAACAGTGTGGCTGGACAGGAAAAGTGAGGGTCCTCAGTGGAATGCGGCCTTCATATTTTAGTCAACATACCTTGCAGCAACTTGTCTCTGTTGTATTGTGTTTCCCCACTGTATGAAAATACAACCAGGTTATAAGCCATGTGCATCTATTTGACCAGCAAGAGCAAGGCAGAATCTCTGTTATTTACTAGATTAACCCGTACAGCTATGCTTAAATAGAATGAACATACTACTACTTCAACCTGTAATTCATGCATCGTTTCAAAGTCAAATAGCGACACAGTCAAAGCTTAACATTACAGCCGCCATGCGTCATTAGAGGCAGACAACGTTGTTCCCATTCTTGAGAATATGCCGAACATACAAATGTCGAAGTCATACACATCCAGGTCTAAATAAAATAACAATAAAACAATACTGTTCTTCACTTACTGTCGGATAAATGTCAAGCTAAATGTAAACATTTTCAGCTGCGGACTTGGCTGTGGTACTTCCTGGTTGGTACATCTGCAACGTTGCGTGACGCAGCACGCTGCGTCGTGACGTAAACCAATTACATTGCAGAAGCCTCATTTTATTCCTAGAAGTTAACAAATTGGTTCCACCACAACAGGAAATAAGTTTAGAAACTACATGTGAAAAGCCATAAATATTTTTTAATTTTCTTTGAGTAGTAACAAAATGGTTTGTCTACAGCAAACAGAAAAACACTTGGAACTTTGGCTCTTCAGATATAAACCTATGTGTTAATGTTAATATATTAACATGTTTGGGTGAAATTTGATTTTGTCATGGCCTGCAGTACCAACTGATACTAGCTCTTTGGCCTCAATATCCCTGTTTTTCATGGCTTAGTTGCCCTCTTGTGGTGAGGAGAAGTAAGGGCTCATTGAAGTTTAGAAATTTCCCCATATTAGTAAAATGGTGCAGGAAGGCAGAATGCAGAATGAACAGAGGAATAACAAAATACACAAAACAAGTGATTTTAGCCAATTTATTGAGCAGAAATTGTGGATCAGACACCTCTGAGGTACATTGTATGGTTGTACATAGTGACAGTGGGAAGCACATATGGAATAACAAGCTGGTAGTCCCACGTCTTTTTTTTTTTTTCCCACACAGTGAACAATGATAAATGAACAGTCTGGTGGCTAAAACTTCTAAATGGGTACCTCACAAAGTCAATATTCCACTTAATCCAACCAACTGGTCTCAAACCTGCCAATTAAACTCCAAGTAGGAAAAAAAAAAATCTAAAGATGTTTTTTTGTATTTGACTATATAGCCCGTTTTGATTTAGCACCAGATGTATGAAATAAATGATTTTCAATGACAGTTAGTTGTAACTGCTCAGTGGAATCTGGTGGCTGAGTTTTCTTGATGTAGAGGAGGTACTGTCCTTCCTCTCATCCAGAAAAGTGTAACCCGTCCAAAAAATTCAGAGTAAAAAGACATGTGATGTGAGAGTTGTGATGAGGTAATGCAAGATGGGATCTCACTTGATCTGTCCAATTAACCTGAGGTACACAAACATTACAGGAAGCAGCAAGAATATGATAGAATATAAGATACACATGAAGAGAATAAACATGCTATTCAAAAGATCTGCAAACACGAGTACTTCCAGTCCCGCACCAAACCTGTTACTTTCCCTCCAGTACACAAACAACAGAAAAGCAAGAAGACCGTTACATATACAACATTTCATAATATAGCAGCACACTCAAGTGAATCACAATAAGGCAATGTCATCTTTGTGTAAGACTAGAAAAGAAAAGCTTCATAGCAGCAAGAGAAAGAGGTCTTTAATATAAACAATCTATTTTTGTCACTTTGGAATTATCTCTTTCAAATTATTCACAATAACAAAACTTTAAAAACATCAACAATTTTCCTGTTTAAAGCTTTTTTTTTTTTTGGAAGACAAACATTTTTTGGCTTTTTGCACAACAGAACATGCAATAATAGAATTTAGAAACTAAACTTCTGTCCTAAAATTTAAGGTGTATTTCTAGCATAACTGTTAAAAAACAGTATATACTGTCAACACACTTTCGCACCATATAAACCCCTACCCAAGTCTATAAAGATGGAGAAACCTCACAAAATGGCATTTTTTAAAACTCAGTTCAGAGAGTAATTTACATAAAAAAAAGAGCAAAACATTAACCACAACACAATATTTAGGAAACAGTATGTGTGTAACTCTTTCAAAGAACCATCAGAAAGTTTGGCTATGAATTAGGCAAAACAAAAATTCAAGTAAGGTTAAATGAATGTACTTAATCAAAAAAAATCTAAGTCTACACGTGACTTGGCTTTCCTAAGTTTGCATTGCAACTGATTTGGTTCCATATTTCAACACAACTATAAAATGGTAAATCCTACGTCTACTCACCTGTCGGGGGATAGCTTTCAAGACAACTTGCATCACCCCATGGGAATCCAGCCCAGAAAAGATCAAATAACTTAAAGGAAACAAAAAAACTAAAAATAAAAATGACCCCTATAACCCACCTAACTCTCCTCAACCACCATCCCCTTTCCATTCTTAAGGAGTGTGTTTTAAAAGTGCATTCATCTTGATCCGAGCCCCCCTCCCCCCAAACAACTACTCAAAAATCAAAATTCAATGGTTACATTGATACAGGAGAAACCGATGGGCAAAACTGCAGTCCACCCAAACTGTTCCCTGGACATCAACTCCTATCAGACACATGGCAGAAACCAGGCAGGCTTGTTGCTGTGCCACTCAAGTATCATGCTGTTGTTGAAACATTATTTAGCTTAAGTTACCTTTCCCCACCATTTAACTGTCGTTCATCATCCAACACTAGACGTCTTCCATTTTGTTCCACTTTCCACATGCGTTCTTTCTCCAAAAACCTGACACCTCTCACAACATTTCAACCTGCATCCATTTCCTCTTTCCGTTTCCAAACCTTCAACATGCCAACTGTCCTTTCTCTAATACAGCTAACATGACATCAACACTACTCGACCTAGACTAAAATTGTCCCAATCCCTGCAACACTACTGGATGCTCCTAATTACTGTCTAAATAGCATGAAGGAGCTAGACAAAGAACAATCATTGCAAGAGTCTATTGGTCAAATGTAGACTTGTTGAATTCAAATAAAAGGTACATATTGTCCATCTGACATACTGTCCTGTGGACTTGGCAGTGAAATCAAGACCTTAACAACTGACCTTGTCCTCTGTATTAACCTTTAGGACAGCAGCCACTGCTCCAGACCCCAGACCTTCTCTCCCCCTCTCTGAGTGGGCCCAGCCCACTCCTGGCCAGCACATCTCAGCATAAATAGTAAGCAGTGCTACAGGTGCACAGTATAATAGATGGAGAGAGCAGCTAGCTAGTGCTCCTCCTGCTGGATATCAGCTTGGTTTAAATGCCATGTATGATCAGCATATCAATCACACTACTACTACACGGGTTTCCTGCACACTGCAAATTAATACGAATCACAGATGAGGGAAACCCAATAACTGTGAAACTGCTAACTGTTTGCTAAAGATGATAAAAGAAGAGTAATGCAACTAAATACTAGCTAAATAATAATAACCAAATAGACATTATTGATAATAATACGTTTCTTTTTGCTAGATTTTCTCAAAAGAAATATGTATATTTCATATAATTATGCTATTTTTTTCAAGTATGAAAATATATTCAGGTTTCCATTCTGGGAACCTAAGGCACTATCAAGTTTTCAAGAATTTACGGTTTTAAATAGCTTGTTTGATTACATGTGGCCCATACAATAGGTCAAAATATAACCAACCGGGTATGAAAAGGGGAAAAAGGAGAAAAACTAAAAACTTGTAATTTCTACAAGTTCATTATACTTGACATCTCAGCAAGTGGGCGAGGGAAGCTCATAGATTGTCACACCATCCTTTGTGGGAGCCGACTCTGACATATTGCGAAATCACAGGAGCTCATTGGGTGATTTGACGTGGATACTGGCAGCTCATTGGTTGACCTTTATGCCATTTGCTCCCATTAGCTCATCGGTAGGCAGGAATGACTGGCATATTGGGAGTTCATAGGTTGACATCGCGCACATCTGTGGGGGTGCTGGCCTGGTCTTGCTGCTCCATCGCCTTGCTGCCCGCTCGGAGACCGGCGTCCTGCCTGTGCTGCTGGCCCCGCTGCAGGCTGCTGGCCAGCACACGCTCTATTTGCTCCTGGCACTCCCTCAAACAATCCTGCAACAAAAAGGGGTCAGCAGTCATTAGGCACGTACACACACTTCACATACACCCTTGCAAGTATTCAAACGCATACACGCAACAACTGTACACACACACGCTAACGTGCACGGACGCTAGACACTGTTGCGTGCAGTTACACGGACGATCTAGCACATCCGACGTGCGAGTTGTGGAACAGCTTTGGTCACATTCACGGCATACCAGCAGGGAATTACGCGTCTTAAGGTAGGTGGTCCCGTCTGCATCATGACCAGAACAATGGGTACCAGCACACTCCGATACCAACAACACGGTGCAGCGAGCTACACGGTGGGCACCGGAATCCTCTCTGACACGAGAGCCGTGTGCGTCTGGGGTACGAGGGTGGGGGTGGGGGCTGGGGGGGGTGGAGTGGGGGTTGATGGTCACCAGGGCTCTGAGGTTTATTAGGGAAAGGAGAAGCAGATCTGAAACTCTGGACTCCCAGTCTCCATCCCTCGGGCCATACAGTGCAATGAGTCCTACGTAGAGGCCTAGAGGAAATGGCTTTGACCCACTGCACCCTGACCCTCAGAGTTTGGGTGTAAAACAGAATATAGGACAGTGGGACCGGATGTTTTGGATGACTTCTCTATGTCGTTACCCTGCTACCCTCATGAAAGGGGATCCTCTCTCTCTCTGTCCCTCTCTTCTCCTCCCAGCAGGTCTGTGGGAGATGTGGGAGGTCTGCCTCAGCGAGCCGACTGCAGGGACCTTAAAGAATGCACCGGGGCTCGCAAAGAGGCCAGCATTCCTTTGAAATGTACGGATAATTGGAACCCGATGGGCCGCAGTCGGAGCGCCTGTTGTGACGGCTGGGTTGCGGGGCCCACGTTGCCATGGCAACATAACCACAAGCTAAGAGGGGACGGTGTTGTTCCTCTGGCTCATTGGCTGTGGCCTTTTTGGATTTCTAGGCTTCTGGAGTCACCTCTGGTCTTTGTATCAAAAGGTGTTGTGACGGGGAATGCTCACACAGCTGTCTCGTGATAAATATAGTGTATGTATAATACATGCAATGCAATGATGTTTGATTTTGCACACACATTTTAAGTTCACACTAACTGCGAGGGAGTGAGCAGTCTGCAGGTATGAGGGTAGCCTGGAGATCTGTGTTTGTTTCTCGGCTGGCCTTTCCCCTGGAAAGACGGTCCTTGGCTTCGAAGCATTACGAACATATTCCTCTACCAGGAGGGGCACACAGCTAAAGTGGGAGCCATGCGAAGGAACTGCCTGTGTCCTACCACAAGAATGTGGGCCCTGGGTTTTAAGAAGACATTCCCTCTGCCGTTGCTCTTTATAGCAGCAGTCTGGCTCCCGAGCCAAGAGCCACAAGCTCTCTCTCCATGAAAAGTAAATAGCTTCAATCTGCCACTACTGCAGTCATCGCTGTTGTTTACTAGAAAGTTCTCTATGCTCCTGTCCTGAGATGCTGTAATACTAACAACTATTAACAATGTATTGTCATGTAATACTCAAAACTGATGATAACCAATTACTTCAACAGGCACGGCTTTCCAAGCGGTGCCTCCCCTGTGGTACTCACCACCTCTGTGTTGGTGATCTTGGCCAGCAGGTCTGTCAGGTTGTCTCGACTCAGCATCTGGTCAGTGTGGTCCAGCTGCAGGCCACAGACAGCTGCTCCCACGCTGCCGGTGGCAATCATGGAAGGAGGGTTCATGGCGAGGCGGTCATCTGGTGGAGAGAGAGAAAGAGAAGTGAGAGAAGTGTATTGATCTTCACTCTGTCAGACAGCAGCTCGAAGCAATAGTGAAGGACGGTAATCACATTTTCAACAGTGACACATGGCACAGTAAGACTTTGCTCAGCCCACAGGAGGTATGAGAGATGCATAAGAGACGCAAACATCTGAATCATCCCCAATATGCATCCTTCCCAGCTGAGCCTGAGTTTCAACATAGCTGTGCGGTGGAACCTGTGTGGTTTCCTTCAAAGAAGCCTAAGCTCTGATTAGAAAAACAGAGCAGGGATCCTCCTACTCGCTGAGCAACGAGATCCAGGAATTACTCCCTCCGGTCCCTCTCCCAGTCTAGAGGCTTAAGCGACAACAGGCCTGGACGGAGGAGGCAGCCATGGAGAGGACAACGGAGTGTATGACACACCTTGCGAGTATCGAGTTGAGCCCACTTTTGGACAACCCGTGTCTCAATTGCCTCAAAGGTTAAAAATCCTTCTTTAATCTGGCATGTGTTTCTCCCGTTCACCCCTTCATGATTGGGGTGGTTGTACATGGGATCTTCCCTAAGTGACCGCAGCTCTCACCTGACCAGTCCATTTAATTTCATGGGAAGAGCAGGTGGTCCGAATGTTTTGTGCACTTACTGTACGATACACAGGCCCATTCCAGCACACACAAGCCCAGCTTAGCACATGTACATGACCAACACTATTTCACAAGTCAGATACTCGATACACACATTTGGTAAGTGCTGTTATTACTGGAATTAGCAAGCCCAACCCAGAGCATAGTCCTAGCCCAGTGCAGACCGGTCCTGGCTTACTTGTTTCTGCAAAGAGGATGTGACTGATAGCTTTGGCTAACCCCTGGAGAGAAGCCCGCTGCACTACGCCTATCCTCTCCTCCAGAGCCCAGCTGTCCATAGGAGGAGCTCCTCCATCATAAGAATAACATCGTGACTCCATATAAAACTCCAAACATTTACATTACTGCACGACCACAGCAGGCCTCCTTTTTTTCTCCACTGCGGCTGTTTTGTGCTTGGATATAACCAGCTGCTTATGAATAGCAGAGGCGACCACTGAAACACACCCAAATAAAAAAGAAAGAGTGTGACACTAAAACTGCGCTAAGCGGGGCATGAAACTCATTGAAGGAGCCTACAGTCCCAATAAGTGCCTCTAGTAAACAAGCGCTTATTGGCCAGATCTGACCACACTGGCGTATGCAAAGGATGTCATTATACTGATGTGGCCTCCTTTCTTTTGTTCTATTTCCTTCATAGAATTGGCTAGGAGAGGCAGCAGATGAAAGGCGCCATTGTGATAGTGGGAGTGCTGTATTAAGTAAATTAGGTGATCCTGCAATTCAATTTATCTCCAGGATATGAAAATATTAATGGGATTCCTAGTATGGGCAAAGGAATGCCATGGGATTCACCTAGGGAGAAGCTGTTTGAGTTTGTGCTTCTCCAGAGCCACCGCAGTTTATTTTGGGGCAGGGACAGGAGGAGGAAGGAAGATCGCTGGCCCAGTGCCCTGACTTTTTAAACCTGGAAGCTTCCCTGTCAACAAACAATACAGAGAGAGCAGCCCAGTGCTTCAGCTGCACTTGAGTCATACCGGACAGTGCGTGTGCGTGCGGCAGTACATCATATGATACAATCGCTATCATCACCCGTGTGGGCGGCTAATCTAAACACAGCACTGATAGGATTCTCCTGTACTCTTAGGAGAGAAAACCTGCCTTGTCCGCTCTGGGCGCTCCAACACAGCTTTTAGCAGCTGGTCCGCTGCTGGGACAAGCCCCACTACAAGCTGTGGAGACTAAAGAGTGGATAAGGGAAACGCAGCCAGAAGTCTATGCTGAGAGAAGAAAGAGGTCAGAGGCATAGTCACAGATGACTCACGGTGGGAGAATGTTTGTGTGTGTGGGAATATTCTGGTGGATGTGGGAATAACAGCAACGGAGCAAAAGAGTGAGCGTGCGAGCGAGCAAACACGCAAGTAAAAAGCAGTAAAAAAAAGCACATGAGATGATATGCAGCTGCGTTACCTGTGGCACAGAGGGCAATGAACGTCTGTGTGTGCTTGCGGACCATAGCCAGTTTGTCTTTGGGCAGGGGCAGCCTGCGGATGATGTGCTCTATGAAATCATTGGGAATGACCGAGGCCATGTTCCACTTCAACTTGCCCAGCACCACCAGCTCCCACTCCTGGAAGACAGAGGAGAGAGTGCTTTGATGGAAAATATGTCACAGTATTATCAAAGGCAAACTATGCATGTGTCAAGTAGGTTAAAACCGAGCGGTCAGCGCGAGTTCTGCTGCTTGGCGGTATCTACCCAGTCAGAGGGTTAAATGGCATGATGCCACACTTCCGCTGACCGTGAAAAAGATCACAGTCCATCCTTATTCCCAGAGGAAATGGCTCTGTAATAAGAGTAACATTTCTTCTCTTTATCTCTCCTCGCTGTATCTTATTATCTGCATGCCTTTCTCATTCCTCTCATCCTTTGTCTTCATATCGCCGGCATGTGACAGGCTTTGCCCTGCTTAGAGGCCCTGCCAATGAGACAGCTAGCCACTTCCTTCCTGTCACAAGCCTCAAACAGCTAGACTGGGTTTGCTCTACAGTCAGCCGAGGGGAGCTGCCTCTGCACAGCAGCCCTCGCCCCAGGAAGAAAAGGTGTAAAGATTGATGATTTCAATTTATCATTATAAGAAATCTAGCTGTGTTCACTCAATGTCAACATACCACCAAGTTACTAGCATGTGTTACAGTGCAAGACCGACATCTCATTGTTTTTTTTTTTACAATATCTTCAATGAATAACAGTAAGAGAGGTGACACAAGTGCAGTCAAACTCACTAAACAGTCATAACAGCCTAGGAATGACTAGGCACTGATTATTTCTGATTGTTTTTACACATTACTGCAGTGACTATCATGGTTTAGACTTAATTTGAGTTCTAATATTGTCCCTGTTAGTGTTTTATCAGACAATAATAAAACATCAGCTTGGATTAAAATGCATACCAGTGTCATTGATGGTTGGGTTAGCATCCTTTTTTCAAAATCAAAAAATGTATTAAACACCACACCTAAACAACATATAGGACATAGACCAAATTGAGGTCACCATCATTATAACCCTGCTAAAGTGAAGCAGGCTGGTAGTTCTGCACCGGTTTGCAGTAGGATGCATTTCTCGGCCCAGTCACCCATTAGAGCGCCAGACTATTTCTAATCGAATCACAACTAACATAACAGTTCTGAGACATGATCTCATCTCATCATGCATTTCTTCTTTCTCTATGGGAGTGGTGTCCCCTATCAAGGCGTCAATTGTCACCTAATGCTATGAGGAGCATGACCATGATGTAAGCCTCACGCACGTGACTGCTCAGTCACCAGATGTGACATTTATGGGCGATTCTTAAGCCGTGTCCGAGATTTCATTTCATCGTTATGAGGACGGATAGCCCAGAATCACTGTGTTCCTCATCATTAGCACAGATCTTGCCTTCTAAGACACGACTGAACCCTACACCATTACAGAGGGAAGTCTGTATGCTTGTACTTCCTTTACTTTGCCTATACCCATACACAGGCAGTAGCATATAATCAAGAGAAAGAAGTGGTTAGTACAAGTTTAATTGAAGCACAATATTTGTTAGGCAACATGTCAATCAGTATAAGAAATCCCAGAATGTTACATAGCTAGATCTGTGACTCAAGGGCATTGAATGACGTCACTGACACAAATGTCAACAATTATCATTTCAAGTTATTTTTTTAAGTTAGGACTATAATCAATTCCAAATAAGGTGGATTACAAGCCACTAAAAACTATTGGACAAGAGGTGCATTTTGCATTTTTCTTCCAACAAAGGAGGCAGTTATCAAAACAAACCAAGGGAATCGTATGCAAAAGCAACTGAGTTGGTCGCCTGAGCTACATGAGATGTACCGATCAGTATTTTTTTTTACACTGTGAAGGATAAATGCTGACAAATTCAACTTCTCATCCGCTTCCTCTCCGGAGATGTGTCACCTAAAAAGCAAACGTAGTGAACACCCAAACCCCAACGCTGACAGGGACAGTCCCCCCTATGCTCATATGTGACGCGGGGCAGCCCGGGACGCCGTGTCGAAATGTCAGGAGTTCACGCTGGCTTCCTACTTACCTAACCTGCCACACACATGCAAACGTTTAACCTACGCTAGCCCCCGTGGAGAATGTTTGCCTGTGGATGAGCGGGGCGGAGGTCTGCTGTTGCTGCGCTCACTTCCTGGCCAGCTGCCCCGACACAATCTCCCCTTGGACCTCGCTGGTCCAGCTGAAGCACCGGCAGCGGTGTCTTCGTTATAAAGGAAGAGCTACGACATCTTCCCATAGGCTCCCATCCACTTTTCTGTGCATCCTGTGAGGATATCCAGGAATCTGGAGCCTCGCGACAATATATAGCATCAAATGGGCCGCATGTCATTTCCTTCAACTGCTGTGGGCAGGAGAGGATGTATAAACTGCCTCTGGAACCAATAAGAGGCAGGTTTAGGTTAACCTCCTATGTCATAGTGATGTTTATGGCAATATGGTCAGTAGTCCTACTCTTAGACACTCTCCAAATAAAACCTTATGGTCTCCTGGTTGACTGATCTTGTGGTTTGTTTGACAAGCAGTGTATGTTGGTAGAAACCAAAAGTAATGTGGTGAATTCCATGAAGAGAGGCATAAGGAGATGTGTTGGTCTGGTTTGGGCTCACAGGTACAGGCAGGTAAAGGTGTTACTGCGTTACAATGTAACCAGACCACATGCCCTTAAATGTCTAACTGAGACACTTAGGCCCATGCATACTGTATGATAAATCCAAATTCTATACTGCATAACTGGCACTAGATGGCATCACACGCCACTTCAGTCCACATGGATCCAAAGAGATCCCCTCTCTGGATCCAGCAGCCTGTATTGAATATATGCAGCTTAACTTAATAGAGAAAATGGGACGCTTCCTGTGAAACCAATTCAGCTATTAGGGCATAATCTATAGGAATGATAGCTAAAATGTGACATTGCACTTTACAGGCTGATGAATGAGGCTCTTGAAAGACAGGCTATAAGCTGCCATTGATTCTTACCAGCAGTTCCCGTGCTGTGATGGAGTTGTCTGTGTACATGCAGAGCTTTTCTGCTGATAGTGGCCGACTGTCCTTTAACTTGGAGGCCAGGAACATGCACACAGCTCCCAGGAGCTGCAAGTAACACTTTCTGGTGGGCATCACTGCTAAAAATCTGTCCAAATAATTAATGGCTAAAGGGAAGACATCTCCGTCGCTCTTTTCCTCTTCACACACCTAGAAAATAGAAAGAAAGTGTGTTAGGAAGAAAGTATTAGGCTATATATTGGTGCTTAATTTAACAAAACAAAAGCAAAACTAAAGCCAGAGGTAGTTAGGCCTAAAAGCAGAAGAGCACTTACAGATGGGGGGTTTTTGCTACAGGCCTGTGTTTTTTCTAGGCTGTAGTGTTAGGTTAAAGGTTAAATCACAATTTTTCACATGTCTTTGGTCAGTCAAATTGACTGCAAAGTCAGGCAAGGCACAAATTCATTAGGCTTAGTGCAATAGGAAGTCGTTCAACAAAACCCACGCCTTGCAACTCGTCTTCCTTGTTGGGCTATCCGTCATCTTTTCAAAAAATAATTAAAAATAAAAATAAATTATCTACAGGCTTTATATTGTGTGCAAAATGTCCCCATCTTATTCTAGAATCGTTTCCGAAAATTGCAAAACACAATTTGCCCACATGAAAGGGAAATATTATCTTTAGAAATGAGAGTTGTTTGCATGCACGTTGTTCGACAAAAAGCAACGAGCCTTATAGGACCTTTTTAAAAAATTATTATAATTACTAGGAAAGGAAAATATTGATGCTTCGTTTACGTAAATTAAGATTAAACCCTTGTATATCGTCTGGACTATCCAATTATCAAAAAATACCAACTTTTTAGCTGTTATCCAAGGTAAATAGGCTATCTAGCTAGGCTATTTCTTTGAAGCTGAATTTTCTTCGTGGTGGAATTTCCGAGGCTCCCACGCCTTTGGTGAGTCATTCTCATTCAATTGTCAAATAACAGCCGTGACAACTCTCTATAAGCGAAAATAGGCCTGGCTACTCCATTTATGAGCCCACATTATGGATGTAGCTCAACATGCAAAACGTGCAAAACACTCTTTAAAACGCCCTATGACAGCAGAGTTATAAACCCTCAATAGGCTATCAATGCCGAAAAAGCCCACAAACCTCGTGCATCCAACCTGCAACCATTCGTCTCATGTAAGGCTGAATATCCTTCTGGACACGCTGGAAATAGGAGCATTGCGGTAAAAACCTGTCCTCAATTGTTAATAAACTTTGCAACACTCTTTCATCACAGAGGATGTTTGGGTCATGCTGGGCTCTCACGGCTGTGTCCGACTCGAGGCAAAGAAGCTCCATGGCTCGGCTCTTCTTCCCCCTTTTGCAAAATAAAAAATAAATATATTGTCACAATAATGTCGACAGGACTGGGGACAGTGGGCAGGAGGAGAAGTGGCCAGGACGAAGCATGAGGCTGAGACTGCAGGGTTCGATCCACTAAAGTCCTGCCTCTCGGTTTGCCTCTTCCTCTGTGTCAAGTCAGGCACTTGTCAAGTCAGACACATTAAAAAACAGGACGTTCGGTCAGAACTTTCAAAATAAAAGCTGTTATTGACGAACGTGTTGAATCGGTTTTCTGATAAGAATATTTCGAAGGCAAAGCCGCCTCGTTTCCGGCCTTATCCTGGCCTACTTTACATCGCTTAATAAAGCTCTATTTTCCTATCATTAGTTGACTACTTCAAAGTGTAGGCTAATAGCCTAATATAGCCTGTAATAATATGTATAATGTAGGCTATAGCCTATGTATAATGTAGGCTAATGTAGCTATAATAGCCTAATATAGCCTATAATGCAGGCCTTCCCTGTTCCACAGTTGGTTTATACTTCCATGCTGCCTTCAGGTGCTCCTGGTAAGCCCGTAAATAGGCTACGGCTTGTCAGCGCATTCATCTGCTTTGGTCAGAAATTATAACAAAATGTAGCCTACCTGGTGATGAAAGTAGATTTTTAGTGGCTGTTGTTTTATTTTAGAAATCAGCCACAGAGCTACATTGTGCTGCAGCGGCATAATGAGGAAGAGAAAATGCACATCAGGAATGTAACCTAAAATAATTTTTTCATTTAGGCTATTTAGGCATTTGTGAACACCCAAACAACTAGGTCTACAGGTTAAACAAAGACTTAAAAATAGAAACATACAACAATACTAATTCTAGTCTACATGAAATATCCAACAATAACATAGCCTGTAAAATGCATTAGCTACATTTACCATCATCATTTACCATTATTTTGGCAATGTTTTTGGTGCTAAGCACTGAGCAGCCATCACTGTGGTGTTTCTGTACTGGTTCCCAAAAATCACTTGTCAGTCAAACAGTGTGTGCAGTAGCCTATTTTTCTTGGATATTCTGTTGATGAATTTTGAGTTTCTGATGGTGTCACATTTTTCTTTGTCTGTTCAGTCATGGTGACTATCACTGCTCATGCTAACTACCCAGTTCTTCTGTTTATTCCAAACAAACCAATGTTGCTGCTACCGGTTGCACACTTCCTGTGCAGTGGATGATTTTTCCCGGGAAACACCTAGGCCTACCTAACACCAGGTGTTTGGAACAGCAAATGTAAAAGCTTTCATGAACTGGCTATGGGTTGAATATTGCTGTTTTATAGCAATCAGTGATAGAGAATAGCAAAACTGATAGGCCTATTTATTTATATGAAAATGTCATATATTATAGCCTACTTTAAAGCAGCATTAGTTGGACTATCAACGAGAATGCTGCCATATGCACCAAAAACTGGATGAATGCCACTTCACTTGTGTACAAATCAGCCCTTTGTACTGTAGTAGGCTTATCTCCAACCCAGCTGGCCCCACTGTGTGCAGACAATGCAATGAAATAGAGGCTGACAGTAGAAAAGCGACAGAACTTCTGATCAATGATCTTATTCAAAAAGCTGTCAAGCTTTGGCTAACAACCAAGGCTATTGCTCAAAAGTTCAGTAGACTACTAGCAGACATTAACACAAAGGTGCAGTTCTCATAATCATTTACTCTTTCTATTGGCTACCCTGGCATCAAGGTTATAGAAAAAATGTATGATGATGTTACTAATTTATTTTAATAGCATCATATATTTTAAATATAACTTAAAGTAAATGTAGGCCTAACACTGAGAAATTATTCAGAAGTGTGTAATTACGTAATTGATTTATGTTTCACTGATAGGACTGGAGTATCTTTTTCATTTCTTCACAACTGCAAATGTGTAAAAAAAAAAACAGTGACTGTTGGTGCATGTGCTCTGTTTTGCATGCCGCAGCGGCCATTTTTAACACTCAGGAAGGAGAAAATCTGAGATTAGCATAAAACTTATGTTACTTCAACACAGGCAAAGTGAGAATTTCAGATAGACCTAACAGTTATCACAAGAAACAGCAATCTCAGGAACAACGACAACGAATGTTTGAATTAAGCAGGGATGTTAGCTAGCTCACTGCCTATAGTTAGCTACTAGCTTGCTATAGGCTCCGATATATTCCGATAGCAAACTATTGTGGGCAAAATATATTACAATATGAACCTATATCCCTCTGGATTCTTTAGATCCATTTGTTTCTAATACATTTTCAGTGAGGAATCTGAAATGATAAATGTTTGTCTGATTCCCGATGTCTGTATGAATCTTGATACAGGAGATAGCGGCTATCTCCTGTAACGGCTGCAGTTTCCCACCTGCGTGTGATGTGAGCTCAAAATGGCCACCATATGGGAATAAGATCTATTAGCCTACTTTGTGATGACCATTGCTGAGATTCAGCACACCATTGGTTCTTTTCATCAGATCACAATGCTGCCAGATAGCCATGGGACACAGTGTGATGTTTTCAGACATCCTTAGGTGTGGATGGCCTGTTGATCCTTTTCCAGAGGAAAGCTTTCCATAAAGGATGTCCTTTGGCATCCCACCACCTTCCATGAGGATGGACACGCAACTCTGCAGAGAGTACTTAGTATTTGTGATCTGTCCAGGATGTCTGAAAGTGTTTGTGTCTTTGTCCTTCCAAGACAGGACTTAATCTGTGAAACGGTAGGATTAGAATGGAAGAGGAAGCCATGATGCTGTCAACTCCCTATCACGCTCGGTCTCTGCTGACTTCCTTCTCAAAATAAAGATGTGAAAACGTAAACAAAAAATCTGAAAGTATTCACACACATCAAAATTAGATTTTAGTCACGTGTAGCCTACTTACAAGCTTACACGACAGTCTCTCAAGTGTTTTAAATGGAACTGAATGACGGGGGCCTGAACTGAGCCACTTCTCGCTGGAACGACTTCAAAACTTCCCCCTTTCACAGTCGCCACCAAAGAGCTGAATGAGATATGGAGTTTCATTGAGAAAAAAAGAACACTGTTGAGTTGTTATGAGAGCAGACTGTGAAGTGAGAGTGGGAACTGTCTCCGAGGGAATGTCAAGGTTAGCCAGATTAGTTCTACTTCAAAGGGGGAATGTTTGAGAGCATTCATTTTAGAATTGAGTTTTCATGTCACAGCGTTCTCGCTTTGCCCCTGCATAGAGAAGCGGACAAATCCCCAGGTCGTTGTGAGTGTCCAGAGGGGGTCTCTCCGCTAGAGACCAAGGGAGCCTGCCATACCAGACAGGCAAAGTCCGACACTTGAGGGAATCAGAGGTGTTAGACAGATAAAGCTCCCTTACCCTGTTGCTGCTGTTTGTGCATGTGTCCTATGATAACACATGTCAGCCGCTATCACACAGTCCGAGTCGCACAGAGGTAACAGAGAGCGCCCGGAGCCCTGGGAAAACGTGGAGGAGCGTGAAATCACCTTGATCCAAAGATTCCTGCTGCATACCAGTCCACTGAACCCACCAGAGCACAGGGGCCCTGAGATGGGCAGACTGCACACCACAGGGCCGCAGATCAGGAGAAAGAGAGAGAGACAGACAATGAGACAAAGAAGGGAGAGAGAGAAGGGAATGGGGGGTGATAGTCAAGATCTGTAATCCCAGGGATTGGCCTGAAGTTTAACATCATTTTATGCACTTCCTGTGCTAGAGCAAGTAAATCATTCCATGAGGGAGGCCTCTCTAGGATATAAACACAGGATTTACTTTGACATGCCAGTTTCAGGGCCAAGCTTGATTACAGGTTGCCCATGTGCTATGAGTCAAGCTGCCTGTTTGGGTTTACTGACAGTAGAGAAGAGGATGCTATGGCTGGAATGCTGTGGTGTGAACAGTGGTGAACACTCCTCCCAGCGCTGAGTGATAGCTGGCGTAGTTCAGCCAGGGAGCAGATAAAGTGGCTTCTGTCTGTCACATGGTTGCATACTATATGCTTCCACATCAACTGATTACACCCTGCTGCCCGTTCCCAAACATGAAAAGTAGGCTGCTGCATAAATGTTCATGGATAGTTGCATGTTCTTGCTCTTTCACATGCTATTCTTGTCATGCTATCAGCGCTGTGGAGCGCGCCTCTATCGCAAGTGTCACACATCAAAGCCGTCCTGTCACTGCCACTCACCGCAGAATGGCTACAGGACAGTGGGGAAAGAAGGTGTTTTCCAAGAGAAGTTAGGCGACTCATATGTAGAGTCAGACAGAGAAAATGCTCTCCCATAATCCTCTTGAAGTCCTGTTCATCATCTGATAATTTGATAATGAATAATTGGGTTAACTACACAACAAATATAGCACTGAGTTTTATGAGTGACATGAGGATTAAAAGAACCAGCAGGATTATGTATACATGTACAGTATCTCACACCTTCAGCAAACATCGTCCGACATATTATAGGCAAAAAATTAACTGCTGGAAGTAGTACGCTAGTACGAAGACTATTGCCTTTTGCTCAAGTTGCCGCCTCTCTCCCCAGCATCTGATAATTAGATTTTTTGGGATGTGCAAATCCTACTGCCTTTATAGTTGAGTAACCCCCACCATCAGTGCTTGGAATGTGATTGGAAGTGCTGCGGTGCAACCAGTTAATTTTCAGTCAACTACCCAGCCAGATCGGAAAGCAAATGGAAAGTTATCAAATCAGCACAGGAAAAAGAGGGTGTTTCCCACACTGTGCCTTTGGAATGTTTTGGCTAAACTGAAAGCCATCATTCAAACCCAAATGCCAACATTTGAAGAGACAATGACGGGACAGATAGCAACATCCGGGCCTGGTCTTTAGTCTGGGTTAGAACACAAGAGGGTTTCTTTTCCGCGGCTTGGGCCCGGGTCACTGCTGTGTCTCCCCCCTCCTCCATTAAGTCTGTATACAACTCTGACGTCCGGCAGCTTGCATCCCTCACTCCTACCAGAGCCTCAGAGAACATTGCCCTATTCTCCACCACGCACTCAGGAGTGATAGAAGCAGGGACCCAGAGAGAGGAGGGGAGGGGAAGAGGGTACACTCTAAACAAAAAGGGTTCTATATAGTACTAGAGCATGGTTCCTTAGGCTTGTACTGTAGCAGAATCCTTTATGGTGCTGTAAAGAAACTTCTAAGAACATGAGAAATGTTACAGATTCACAGTATTAAAAGGCATTTTCAAGAACCACACTAAGTCATTTAAAAGTCTTTGCTTTTACAAAATCAGAAGATTTTTTGGGTCATTACAGTTCCATATAGAACCACTAACCAAGGAAACCTTGAAGAAACCTTGAAGAACTCTCCTTTTTCTGTGTGTAGGGGGTGGGGTAGGACACTTAGCACAAAGGGGAAGCCTGGATTAAGTCATGAGCGGCAAGCGACATAGGTTGGATTTTAAGTGGGTGAGATCACATCCTCTCCATTAAACAGTGAACAAACTCATCTTCGCTTCACATCCAGAAGAGATCAGTCTGACAATACAGATGAGCTTTGTGTCTTTGTCTTTTTGATCGGTGTATGCCATTCATTGCAGAAAATAGAGCATGCATGAAAAGTACGCCCATGTTCACAGTCTGTTGAGAGACTGATGTTCTTCATGTGAGCATACAGCTAGTTTTCTGAATGTTATATAACTCTGCTGAGTGAGGGGGCCCCCTGTTCTGCTCCAGCAGTCAGCTCTGAAGTTCCCCAAGCTTTTCTCCTCGTTTGCCTCGCAGCACACAGACGTCTCAAGGCGGCGCAGAAGGCAGGGGACTGGGCCGGGGCCAAGAGGCAGCGGCTGCCTGTCACAAGTGAACAAGTGTGTGTGGTCAGAGATTAGGGAAGGAAGGACACAAACAAAAATTCCGGTGAAGGAGCTCCTGTGGCAGCTGTGGTTTTGTGGGTGGGAAGGATGCTGGACAGCTGGAGCGTCCTGATTGGCCGCCGAGGCCGAGCGGGCGTGTCCCGGCGATGGCCAGCTTCCTCTGTGAAGTTTTAAATGAGAAGAGTGGCAATTCATCAGGGACAGGATGTCCAATAGGGAGATAGATCCCAGGGGTAGATAGAGGGCCTTGCAGCTGGCCACTCGGTGACCTTGGATGAAACAAAAGTTAGTCTTTCTCCCCTCTGTCCCTCTCTCTCTCTCTGTCTGTCCCTCTCTCTGCTCTCTGTGCCTATAGAAAAATGAGCCGTTAATCAGCAGCAGAGAGCTGAGCAGTTTCCAGTAAGTCATTTTCTGTAGGTTTATTTTAAGGCAATGGGCCTCACAGCTCCACAAATAACATTGCTTTCTTCGTCTCCTGACTTCCCTTAGACTCTGCAACATTTCCTCTCCAGCACACTTACATTTCCCTCCTGAGAGAGAGGAGGAAATGGGGGCCCTCGCAATGTGAACGAAAGTGCTTTGAAAGTTGCTCTAGTGAGGTGATATGCTCCTTGTAAATGGCGAGCAGGGAGGGATTCAGGGGCAGACTGCTGGGGCCTGGACTGTCTGGGAGCTGCCTGGTGCTTTCCTGTGTGTGGTGCATGCTCACCCTGGGCCTCCTCAACTTGAACAGCGGCATAAAGAGGCCTCTGTGAGGCTGAGTCAGCTCCAGCCTTAATTCACCTCATTGGTCTCATTGCTTGATTAAATTCAGAGGGAAGACTCAGAAGGCCCCTATTCCCCCTCATGTATTCAGACAGAATGATGGAAGTCATCATGTCATCAGTATGGGAGTTGAAGTCTGTCACAGTAATGGTCCTCATGTAGGGCAATTAGAGAAACTAACCGTGAACTTTAGCCGGACCCGACATGTTGATGCACACTGAAAAGTATTGTAAATCCAATAAGCCTAAGTGGGAGTGGGAAATATTGTTTCTGTGAGGAAAGTCTTTTCCTAATGACATTGTCTTAAAATTGGAACCATTCTAGGAATCTTGGCTGAATATGGTATCGCGTTGCAGAACAGACTACATTTATCCAATCAAGCGCAGAGAGGACAAGAGCGTCTGAAATGTAAGCAGCAGAGCCTAGTCTGCATGATATGGTCCTGCACCGACCACTTCAGTTCGACCACAAACCAGCTCTCTGGACCGCACTGACCTCACCACCGCAGCCAGCAAGGCAAACAAACAAACACTCTGGGTGATGGCGAAATCAAACATTTTCCCTCGCCTATTGTGTAATCTGGCTTTCCAAAGAGCGCCGGACGAAAAACCCAAGACAAACAGGGGCATACCAGGCCTATCTGCAGGAAATGCCATGATATGTTAGAGTGGTGACGGTGTGACCACATCATTCTCCTCCAGTCCCCTGGCACACTGCCTGGCTTTGATCCTGTCAAGGCTGGTGGGACACTGTGGAGGTCCAGCGGAGCAGAGGGGCTGACCTGCAGCTCGGAGGCCTCCGCAGGGCGCCGGGACCATCAGCCTGGTATGTCAGTACTGTTCTGTATCCACCAGGGCGTTCCTCCCTCTGACCAAGCCAAGGGATTTCACATACTGCCCACCATTACTGAAATCAACTCATCTCTAACTTAAGAGGAGGAATATGAGACAAAACATGCCTGGTATGGAGCCAGTCCTAGATAGTAATTGCCCCATCCTCTGATATAAAGATTAAGTCTGCGTTCTCTGTGTTCATCCCAAATCCTCCTCCTACAAATTACGCAGTTAAAGAGACTGGAAATGGGCTTTAATTTTTCTCTCCTGATTCCCTGTCCCTTAAAAACAACATGGTCACCACTTTCCCATGTCTTTTTTTCCCCCCATGATACATTACTTTGGGTGCAGCCCTTTTTAGCTCAGAGAGCTTAAAATCCAGTTCAACAGGCTGAGCCTTAGTTTAGACACAGAAAGAGAGCAAAAAGTACTTCCACCCTAGACAAAGCCAGTTGAAATCAAAACCTGGAGATTAGTCTCAATCAAATAATAATCTTGAAGGACCAGATACTTGGGCTTTGTCACCTAGCTAATAAGCCCCACAGGCTATGAGAGGTGGATCAGGGTGATCATGACACAACATGCTACACAAAAAAAAATCATTTCACACTCTTGAAAACATGACATTTGATCCAACTAAACATTCCCACAAGGATGGCCTTGTTCAGCAGTCTATCAGGCCTATTAATAACAGAAACCGCCCAGAAGAAACGTTTTTCCTCTTGCCTAGGGTCAACGAAGAGGAAGTCATCAATTCTTCCCACCGAAACTCTGGGAGGACCAGGGCTCCTTCTGCTCTATTCTAATAGTTATCATTCAGATGTCAGCCCTGGGCCGGCCCACACCGGTCCACTTGTGTGAGACGGGAGAGAGCGAGGTTCACAGTGCTGCTGCGGTCCGGAGCTGCGATGCTCCGGCTGATCCTAGACCGCAGCTTCCCAGGCCCGAGGCCTCGTCCCTGGGGAACGCTCTTGCAGTTCCAGCCATATCACTCTGGATCCTCAGCACTCTCCACAATGGGAACACATCCCATTAGAGTGACCTACATACTGCACCCACCCAGAGGATGTGCATCTAAGATATCAAGCATATAGTTCAGCGGATTTAGTCTGAGCTTGTAGTCAGGACCTTCCGGATGTATACGGATCGGATGCATACAGCAGGCCTACATTAACAACAGACTGTACATTAGATACCTTTTAATGCTTGTGAGTTAACTTTATGCCACACAGCTACTATATAATCTGGTCAGAGTGCACACAAAGAGGGATGTCACCCACCTGTAATAATTGTTTTGATGGCATACATGCATATAGGTTTGCATACTGTAAACACTTATATCCTTCAATAACTACCTATAAGAGAGTCCTGGTATTGTGCAAAAACCTCTTCAGTGTCACTATCTATTAAAACTCACAATGATTCCATTCTCATGGAAATTAAGGGGTCAGGCTGATTCCCTGACAACCTTGGATGTCTTTGTTTCCGATCGTTATGTAATCATTGATAACAGGAAGTAGTGAGGCATATGTTATGGTTGGAGCCACAGCCGGGGCTCAAGCCCTTGGTCAGGATTCCCACTGTCACTGACTGAGGAAATGAAAGCACAGGGAGGCTCTCTTTATGGTTAGCCCATGAAGACATAAATACTCACTGGGAGAAGCAAGACTTTCAATAGGAGCGCTGAAAACTGATGACTGGGCAAAGAACGAATTGCACAAGATAAAATAGCTTGATAGAACAGGCTCCAAAAGCCTGCAAGACACAATGCAGTGTCGAATTTATTCTCCTGCAATTGTGCTCATGACCTGGTAAAAAAGCAAACATTCTTGAGGAATCTGTGAAATGTGTAGCGTGGGAGGAGTGGTTTGACACATGTGGCTGTTTGCTAGACATGAAAAACAGCCAGGGCTTTCAAGGTGCGGCTCCTCTCTCCACCCTTTGCAGTCGTGGCTGTCAATCTGATATGTGTTCTCAGATGTGAGGGGACGGCGTGTGTTTGTTTTCTGCAGGGTTTCCCAAGTTCAGTCTGTGCCTCCAGGGCGTGCAGATACAGCGATAGTGAGGGGCCGGTGGAAGTGTCTAGTTCCCACAGAACCTCACCACAGCTTACATTCAACAACATGGCTGCATGCAACAACTATATCACTGTCTGTACCAGCTGCAAACTAAACTCACACAGGATGATGATCAGAAGGCAACCAGCTAGGCTCAAGTGCAACTTTGCAAGCACTCACACACACACACACACACACACACACACACACACACACACACACACACACACACAGACAGACAGGATGACAGGCAGAAAGACAGAGGCACAAGGCAGACAGATAGAGGCTGTGTCAAGCAATATGAAGTGAACTAACAGGCTGGTAAAGAGCTGGCAGCTGAAGGGTCGTGAATGCAGCCACTACTGCGGTTCCACAGAGAGGAACAACAAAGGTATCAATGGCCAACAACAGCTGGGTCTGCTTCCTCAAGAGTGTGTGGTTGATGTATGGGGAACACGATACACACTCTTCCACTGTGCAGCCACACAACAGCCTACATGACATTTGATATTTCAATGCACATGACCGGTCCGGGCTAATCGTCTTGACGTGACACCCGGAAGCGTTCGGCTCGGCACGGACAGAGGACACGTGTCATCCTCGTCCGAGTTGTGAAATGTGCTTCTTCTCATCTTACAGATAAGAAGCACAAATATCTGACATTCAGCGGCGGAGTGAGTATGTACAAGAGAGAGAAAGTGATAACACATTCCCTCATGCTATAATCATTTCCTCCCTCGGGCACAGTTTCTGCCTCGACAGCTAGCTCACCAGCTGAGAGAGAGGGAGAGAGGATGTGCAGGGAAATGTGCCTCGGCAGCAGCAAAAATGAAAGATATGCCGGAATTTTTTCCTCTAACCTTACATTCAGAGTCACCTGCCCATTCAAACTGAGCTTTCTGTCCCCAGATGACTTATGATAGGAAGTGAAGAGGCTGAGTCATTATCATCACAGCAACTGATTTCACACCAACAAAACCGTAGCTAATGCACCAACACCACACACACCGACATACTCAACAACGAGGCTTATCAGCAATACACTTACAGTGGACTTCAAACACAACCTGTATGACTCACTCTACCTGCTGTCAGAAAATGAATGGAAATTAGGGCTTTGTGTACGCAGTGAGTGAGTTCAGCTCGTAACATTTGTCACCAATCTGTATCCTTTCTCACAGGTCACTTTAATAAAGATACTCCAGAAATCAGATAAATTGTTTAATTATCTTCATCTATTTACTTCATAGTGAACTTCACAGTCACAAGGTCTAGGTTGAGTTTATACATGCTACACAAGGTCACAGCTCTACGCAGCAGATAGACAGATAATGATAGTGAAAGTATTAAAAGAAGATACCAGTCCGATAAGGAGCGAGGCTGCTCCTGTGAGAGTTGTGCATGCTCAGCGTTTTGCCCACAGACGCTGAGTTGCATTTTGGTCTTGACAGGAACTCCAATATTCTCACCATCTACAAGTTCACTTTTGACCTCCGTGCACCGCTGAGGCTCATTTGTCTGTCTCTGATGTGGGGAGACACTGCTCCCCAACAGACAGGCTGACGGGCACGTGCCAACACGCTGAGCACTGCACCCTCTTTCAATACAGCAAGCAAAGCATGTTTCCCACACAGGCTTTAGACGCCAAACGTGTTCTTACAACTGTTCCTTTAGATGATAACAGAGATATGGCGGTTTACGTAATCTGTCTCTCAGGGAGAAAAGGTCTATCAGAAAATCATCACACTGCTGGTTTTTGTGTACAACAACCACATAGCGGGAAACATGGTGGCATGACTGAGCAGCCTCTCTATAAAAGATAAACGCTGTGCTTTATGGGAACAGAGGTATCCAGCATCTCTGCACAGCCCATATGCGGTGTGTATGACTGGCCACAGGGTACAACAGTTTAATTCACAGATCCACTGCAGCCAATTAGGCTTTACTCGCGTTGCCACATCAAATGGCTGCTGACAAAGCTAATGGGATTAGTTGTTTTTGCATGCTATTGTCCTGCTGATGTGATTTGGGTCTACGAGACGCACATCGGAACCTGCAGAGGTTTAATCGTCTCTCCAGATGTTTCATCCTCTGACCATTATTCACATGTGCTAAGAGTTTCAGAATAAGAGAATGCCTTGCGGAGCTTTACATCATCTAACATAGGAAACGCATCCGTGTTGCGAGGCATGTGAACCACTTCAAAACTGAGAAATTGAGAGCTGATTTTAATATTGCAAACAATCACTGGCTATGGCTCCTCAGCAGCCCAGAGGTGCAGCGGTTCAGTCTAACAGTAATGGAACATTGTGTGGGCTGAGGGCTCATTGACGTCGGCTCGCAGAAAACTTCCAAGAACACATGAAAATGCTTTTTGCAATGTCATAACATAGAGAATATGCGCAGTTCTATCCCATCGACTACAGCAGCGGATTGTGCAGCAGATCAAACAGACAGGCCTGGGGCACATTATATCAGATTTCATTTTGGGTTGAGGCCCTTCATTCATTTCTGACATTTACAGTTGGATCGGTGCGCCCCTCTTCGAGGCCTCTTGGCTCTCGTTCTGCACTGAGGCCCCACCAGCCTCTCTGGAAAAACCCAGTGCATCTGACTTGCATTGCCTGGCTCCACTTGTGTGTTCTGTTTGGCCCGTGCCGCTGGAGGAGGAGAGCGGGCCAATTACCAGCCGCTGCTCCGAGACCAACATGATGTCATCCTCCCGCTCCGCCATAACAGGCTGCAGATGAGAGGGCTGGGTCTCTCAGCCATATTCGCTTAACACAAAGCAGGAAAAGCTTAAAAAAAACGAAATGGTATTGAATGTCTAAGAACATTAACATTTTTTCTCAATCTACACTCAGTTATTGTCCATTAGAGTGGTCCCTCATGCATCACAGCCTGTTAGGAGCGTAACAGCCTAGAGACAGTGTGGGTAATAGCATGCTATATTCATCTCATGAGAGAAAACACCTTGTTTGAATAAGACTGATAACAGCCCAAGAGGAAACAATGGGAGTGTCATCGCTGAATGGCTTTGAAGGCCTGTGTATGTCATAGCTGCGAGACAAAAGTGAGGTTTCTGAGGCAGGACCTCCATATGTTGTCGATGAGCCACACCCATGAGGACAAATCACCTGTGTGATGTAGTGTGCTGTGCCCTCTTGGCCTCCTACATCGGCCACACACTCCTCCATTGTGTGGAAAGCCACAGCCAGCCAACTGTGTCCTCACATATCAAAGGGGAGTGCGTAACAACGACGCTGAGACACAGAGATACATGCACATGCATACACTCGCTGACACAAACACACACTGCTTAAGTGCTATCCCAGAAGGCCTTGCATTTTCTAGGAAATGTGTGTTGAAGCCACATCAGAGAATCTGAAGGGGCCTGTGGGCTGCAGCAGATCTCCTCTCATTTCCCGACGTACTCGATCTCAAACGCCCCACAACCACACACTTCATATAGACTAGCCTTCTGGAGAAGACATATTGCCTGCATTGTTAGTATAGCTCAGAGCGAGAACAAATCACAGCCTTAAATGTTTAGGCGCACTAGGCCGTGATTTTATCTTTACATGATATGAATCAAGCCAAAGCCTCTGAGAAAAAGGGCATCGCCAACTGCCAGCATTCATTCAACTGTAGAGATAGACTGTATACAGGTAAAGCATGGGAAAGGAGAAGAGAACTACAAGCTATGTGTGACATCTGGAAATTACAGGGTCATAGTTGATGGTATTCATGCTCAGGATGTTGAGCAGAAGTCTTCCAAGGTGACAGCAGCGCTTTGGTTGCTCAGTCTGCTCTGCAAGCTGCTGTGTTTCGTGGTTGCGTATATGCAGTCCAATACAGTTCACTATGGTTTGTATCGTCTGTGCTGAATCAGAAATAATACTTTATTCTCTGTGGAGGATATCGCTGTTGTCGTCTGAAAACATAACTCCAATTTTAGCCATTTTTATTATTTTTGAAGGATCACATGCTCCTCTATGGGTTGAAAACAATTCTCTGACCTCATGGGCTTATGAAAGCCTTTCAAAACCTGTTGGATAACATCAAAAATGGATTGTCCTCAAGCTGAAAACAAGGCTGTTTTTCTTAGTTCCTGAAAGTCGAACTTTTGCCAATATGAGGTTTTCACCCGACAGCGACAATATGACAATGAGAGGAAATGAAGAGGTCAATTCCAAATCGCAATATATTCATTTTGGGAAAAAAATATTGTCACAACCAAGGAATTTTGTTACCTACTGTCCTTTTCATATAGTACCTTAATGTGTTTTAATTTTGTGCTATCAGTCATTTTAAAAGAGTAGGTGTGTATCTCATTCTATCTCACTGCACTCCAGATCATTTCTCTTCCTCTTTCTCTTTCTCCTCTTTCTCTTTAGTTGCAGATGCATTATCGAGAGTATCTGTTGGTATCTGTTGTGGGAGAGTGAAGAGCTTTGACGGTAAATTCCTCTCTAAATCTTCACAAGCCACGGATGAGATACGGCTCAGGGGAGGCTGGGTGAAGCCGGGTCAGGCACTTAACCTCAGCATGTGGCATGAGTATAGGAATGGACTTCATTCCCTTACAAATAACAGAATGAGTAGTAAAAAGATGTGTGATTAATGCAAGGTAAGCACAGCTGTACTTTTTATGCCATTCATTTTCAGCTCGGAGCGCTGACATGACGGAGCAGACCCTGAAGAGAGCCTGGGATTCGAGCACACCCAACCTCTATCCATCATAGCTGCTGAATGCATGACTTAACTGTCTGCTTGTAAACACCATAAAGGAAGAATATAGCCATCCCAATCACGTCTGTGTTCTATCACGCTCTTTCACGAGGGTTATCTCCTTTCTCTAAGAGGACCTCCACCTTGTTAATGTGTCTTTGGGCCTGTGTCATAGAGACTGTGTGAGCTATGCCCCGCTTCGCATTCCTCTGCCATCCAACCTCTGTCCTGCCTGGACTTTCCCACAGAACCCTAAACCCTGTGAATGAGAGTGGGCCTTTGTTTCAGGCATTTTTCATCCTGATCCCAGCAACTTCCCCATGGTGGAATGCAACAGGAATGCCAGCGCCAGCTACCTGGCATTAGAGAGTCTTTGTCCGGAAATAGGAGAGGCTGAAGGAGAGAACAGGTCAAAGAGGTTTGACAATGGATAGCTCACTCTCAAGGTGCCCAGCCCACATTACTGAGCAAATGAACAGCACAACCCGGGTCAAGTCTCTTAAACATGGCAAGGTGCACCAAGGAGAAGCAAAAAAAGCACATTGTTTGCAACTAGGCCAGTTTCACTATGAGTTCTCTCCCTGTCACAAGACTTTCTCCCAATGTACAAATCATTAACTGGCGCACTGATGTAGCAACTGATTGGCATGCATACGCTAGCACAGTTGAAATGTGCGTCTGCGGCAGTTAACAGGTTGTCGCGAGCTTATCACTGGCTGAGAGCTGGAACGGTTAAGGCAGCGGTTAGCCTCAAGGTGCAATTCCAGTCGTTCCTTTATACTGACAGACTGGCGAGGAAGGCGTTCATCTTCAAATTAAAGGATGCCATGTGCACAGCGTGGATTTCTTATGACACTGATCAGGACTTGTTTCAGTAGACTTATACCATTACTATCTCAGGCATAATGAGAATATAAACTCACTTGTGTTTTTTGAGCGACACTAATTTCTTGAGCTTGGATGTGATGTAAAGCATTACGTGATTTTGCCAGATTATTACAAGTGTGAGGTTATAAAATGAACTGACAACAAACCAGGAATCCGAAAACATTCTACCAAATAAAAAGACATTTGCACCGCTTGAGCACCGCACAAAACCGATTCACTGTAAGCGTGGGAACAAACATGGAGGTGTGCGTGTCAGAGCAGAGTTTTGTGGTGGGATGCACAGACAGACAGACAGACAGGTACCTGGGCCCGTCAGTAAAGCCATTTCACCAGTAACCTGAGCAGCCTTACCTCCGAGACTATGGCTGATTTCTTTCCTGGATCCTGAGTCTGATGATAAGGAGCCGAGATAAGGTGCTAACTGAGGGGTAACGACAGAGCTAAGAAGACAAGGGTGGGACATCAGGTCGTATATCCCTACATGTCATGACTGCAATTACCAAGGGGCCTAGGCTCACCTCCTGGGAGAAGCAGCATGTATTAATCTACTACTTGTTTGCCAACTGTTGTGGGTTGGAAGTCAACTAACTTTCAATTCAACCAATCCATGAAGTTGGATATTCTTCAATTTCAAAAAATGAACAACTTGAAAAATAATTGAGAATGAATGCCTATTATTAGCCACTGAATAGCAGTGGCACTTTGAGTAAACCGAAATGAAAGTGGAGTGACCCCAACCCTGGTTCCAGTCCAAACCAAACCGAACCGAATTCAAACCGCACTTTTTCTCCGGTGTTTAGTTATAGCACTTTGACTGTATAACATCCTCTTTCCTAGAAAACGCAGCAGATGTGCTATTTATTGCCCTCAGGCCGCCAAGAATCCTGGGGAGGAGAGCTGAACAAGTGAAGAGAGGCAAACTTTCTGTTGTCCAGACTCCCTTCCTCCCTCCAGAGAGGAAATTTTATGAACTCACAGGGGGAAGATAAGGCATCTTCCTCGACACGACAGCCCATTCTATGAATTCCACTGAATTCATCGCAATATATTCATACAGTGGTATGTGTGAACACCTGAAGCTGAGAAACCAATCTACCCAGACTGTTGCAGAAACACATGCCGGCATTCACAGCCAGTGCTGGCCTGAATATGAGCCAAGAGTGGCCATCTTGAAAGCTGCGGTTGAAGTGTCACAGGTCACCAATCAAAGTATATCACAGGCATTCCTTCCTATATCACCAGATGGCTGCAACAGATGAATGAGCAGCTTATAGGGGGATAAAAATATGAAAGGGAAATGTATAATTGGCCTGTGTTTACCACCAGACCTTATAGAGATAGGTCACTTAAATCATGAAGGATTTTCTTTTTATGAACAAACAGCCAGATAGTTTTCAGTGCTATGTTCCATTATCTGATTTACCAGTTTTTTTTTTTAATACGGAAGGAAAAATCTAAGTCATGCAGCAGACATTTGCCTTCAGTTCTTGTTTGCTATTTACAAAAGCAGACTTCACCATGGTCACCGGGCCTGCACACTCGACATGGTGAGAGAGCGAAAGAGAATCATTTCCTATTCGAAACCCCATTATGTAACCACAGGAGGGCCGTACGAACTGGGTTGCCACCCCTGAAGCATCCAGAGATCTGCTGCTAGATAGGTTATGTAGGATTAAGTAGATTAGGGGCAGTCATGATGGGACCTGTGAGTGGATCTCTGAGGTAAGGTAGTTTTGACATTAGGGGGGGAACATCTTCCCTTCCACACTGATCTCATAACTGCAACTGTATGGTAAAGCATTCATCAAATAACACACATCCACCCACCATTCACAGTCACTGTTCCCAGCAGAAAAGGGGAATTGTGTAGAGACAGAGCACATATTTAGTTCCTTTCTATTGCTGTAAAAATACCATAAGAATATGCAAGCCGTAATTTTGAATGAGATAGGCAACTCCGGTAACATGAGGCCTCTCTGACTATTCCTTGGCAAAAAATGAAGGGACAAATGAAGTGACGTTATGCCTGAACATAATCAGATAGACAGGGGCTGGAACACTGGCTGGTTGTCACTCAGATCCAGAGGATTCTGATCTTACAAAGTCAGACACAGGCATTGATCTAAGCCTGTGAAATCCTCCACATACAAAAAAGGGAAAATTTAAGAGTGGGTCTCAAATAGCCAAATCCCATTTTCTCCTAGACGCATCACGGTGGTGTGCTCACCTAGTAACTGGTAAACACACATCAACAAAGGCTAAAAAGCATTAATGAACCTCGATATTTTCTCCAAAGAAAACAGTAGGGGTACTTAAGTGTTGCCACACTGCAAAGTCTGTGCAATATCATCCAGGCTGCTCGTCTACATGCCTACTGGGACTGTGTTCACACTGGGACACCACACGGCCACTTGGAATGTGGTTTCGTCTGCCTTGATTTGCTGCGTCAATCACTGTCACTGTTGGAGAAATGGTATGTCCCAGCAATAAGACACACAAGGCACCTTTGGCTAAGTGGCTAACACTAAACCAAGACTAAAGACTAGCAGAGATTGTGATCTCCCCATAAGGTGTCCGAGAAACCACGTCCAGGGGCCAGAGCTCAGGTTCAAACAATAGACACGCAGACATCCGGCAAGTGCGGCACGTGCTTGAATGGAAACCTAGACGTCCCTTTAGTCAGACTTTAAGCGTGGCCTCGGGGTGTGCTACCTATATCGTATTGTTGCATTGTGGGAGCCTGTAATGTGGTCAAGGGCGGGGTGGGGCTGGACAGGTGCTCATCTAACGTGGCCACCTGCCAAGAAAAAAAATCACACCACAACACCTGCATAGTGTTTGACACATTGTCCTAGAACATGAATAATTAATTAGCACCTACAAAGGGAAGAATCAGTTCTTTAGAAACGGAGTCATCAAATTCCGTTCAGGTCCCTGCGTTGTGCTTTGTGTTAAGAGAATCATCTAAAATTTCAACTTATGCACTATCAGGGTAATCATCTGGTTCTTGTGGATGCATATACCAAATGTGCCTTTTACACAAATACTGAGTATTATATAACAGACAACAATACACAATACTGTCTGTGATCCATACAAGTATCCAATCCATCTGAACACTTTCATTTTAAAAACACACTGTATATCAAGCATAGTGTTACTGTTTCCAGTGTCAATTTGTCACTTATACTAGTCAGAGCTAAACTAATAAAAGAGGAATAAAGTGATGTCATGTCACAGGCTAAATGTGAAGCCTAGCCTGATCATCATACCACACTGACTCAAATGTAGACAGTTGAATCTAGCGTTGCCAGGTCCAACCCCCCCTCCAGTTACACCAGTGCACATAATGTATACATGAAGCTGGCTCTCCACTCTGACACTGGGAGGGAGATACCTCTATACAGAAAGCTGTGCTTGTGCTACATGGCAGCGGGATGACTAAGCATGAGGCCCACTGCCTGTGGCACTGTGCAGACATGTTCCATTCTGTCAGCGCCCAGCAGCACATAGGCACCATTTCACATGGTCCCCCAACTCTTGGCGAAGGGAGTGGGAACTTCTGAGGCTCTACAAACAGCCTAGCAAGCATGCATCCACTGTGGCTGTGACTGGAGGCAGAGCAGTCTAGGCATCTGTCCCTCAGCCAGTATCTCAGGGTGGTTTTCTCACTGCAGTGCATGCTCGTGACAAGCATAGCTTACAGGCACTTTACAGTAGCGTGAGCGTGCACGTTTTGAGCACAGGTGATGGGTGCCATGCTGCTGCTGGTGCACTGATGCGAGAGAAAGGGTGGTTATCAACAAAAGCAACATGAAAAAAAAAGTGTGTAATTCCAACGCAATTCTGTAAGAACAGTTAATGGGCTTGCAGAGAGTGAGAAAATGCAATACATAAAAGCAGTGTCAGATGCAGGAAGAGGTATTTTTTATTGTTTTTGGGAGCCCCAGTGAAAAAATGAGTTCATTGTTCTGCAAAAGTGAGTCATATATTACAAATCAGTGTCAGGAAAATGAACAGTGAGGCCATTTGCAGGTATTTCCCCCCAAACAGTGAATATCTAAGCTAAGCATTCTCTTAAAACCAACCCCCAGTATCATTCACTGCGTTCACAATGTGTGTGGTCTGAAAGAAATACTCATCAGTGGTTTGAGTCTTTATCACCACCTAGTGGTCTTTGGTACAAAAACACATATTAAACCCTCCATCACAGTTGTGCTGGTGCATCAAGTCTCTACATGAGCAGAAAGATAAAACCTTTAAAACTTAAAATCCAAAACAATTCATCGTGTATCATCATTCATCATTCAATAAAAAGTAGAAAGATAAAACTTTTAAAATGTAAAATCTAAAACAATTCATCATGTATCATCATCATTCATCATTCAATAAAATAATAAAAAAAATTATAATGAATCAATTCAAGCCTTTATATTTCCTATGAATTAATCTAGTCTCCATGTTGAAGCTGTAGTGCACTTTATCCCCAAATTACGATTATAGTGTCTCCATCCATCCAATCAGCCTGAACACTGGGGCTGTTCTTCCTCTTCTTTTGTACTTCTGTACATTAACATGTATGCTGTATCTCTGTAAACAATAATAATAATAATAATAATAATAAACGTTACTTATATTGCACTTTTCAAAACAATGTTAAAGTTAAACAATATACTTCACAGAGTTAGGAAAGAAAAAAGGATAAAAAGACAGCAAGAAGACAATTATAATTAATATATAATATATATACAGATATATATCTATATATACATCTGATATATCTTATATGTAAAAAACAGTGCAATAAACAGTTATAGTCAACCAACTAGTTATTAGGTAAAAGCTAGTTTATAAAAGTGAACCATGGCATAGTCAGTGTTGGCTGACGGGGTGAGCTCCAGCTCTGTTTGGATGTAATAACATTATGTCATATTTTCAAAATACTAGGAATTCAAATATTTGATGTTGATCATTTTACCTGTAATCTCCTCCATATGTTCTCTGTACGTCTTTCCAGGTGGCCTGGATGTTGTCACGCAAATCACAAATCACCAAATGAATCACACAATTACATACAAAAAGAGAGCTACATTCAGATAAAAATACCTCTTTAACGTATTTTTTTAATTAGCAAATATTTTGTCTCTGTTAGAAAGCCTTAGGGCATTATTTCACTTTGGTAGAACATTATTTTTAGGGAGCTTAAAGGATAAACCTAAGAAATGGTTTCAGACATTTCACATGCTAACGTCACAACATGCGTGATTAGATATGAATAATTTATGCAGAACCTTTGCAAAGCTTTGGTAAAGGGATTTACATACAGGTTCTCATGTCTAACAATTTTTATGGACTACACAGACAAAAAAAACGCGTTTTTAAGTCAGTTTGCTCCAGACTCACCTGCTCTACATAGCTGTCATTTGCAAAGTACCACTGATGGTTCCCCTTGTGACGAACGTAGGCAGTGTAGTGTCCAAACATTGCACTACCAGAGTGCACCACTACTGCAAACAATACGTACTTGCAGTCATTCTGGAAGAACACACAATAACTTTTTAGATGACAACAGATACAATCTCTAGATACTCTTCTGTAAATTCTGTATCAAGTACCTTGACGTAGTCCTTTGAGAATGCCTCTTCTCCCAGGTTCTCCCACAAGTCAAAGGTTTCTGGAAAAGTAACTGCGCAATCCAGTTTTTCAGTGAAACCACGATAACTGCGGAATCGGTTCACGTGCACACACAAAATATGGGGCAGGGAGAGCAGTTTGAAACCCTGAAAGAGAAAAGAGATGTTTGAGTATGTTAGGTAGAGTATTTTTTGGGGTAGCATTAAAACCAAACCTCACCTGTTTGGATGGAGTTTTGCTTCCACATTGTGCACAAAAGCAACAGTCCCTGCCCTTCAGCTCCTGAAGCTGGAAGAAGGACGTCATGCAGCCTTCCTGAAACAGTGAACACTTTAGGAATAGCCCTGAAGCAGAGATTCAAATTCTCATTTGAACAGACAGAAAGCTCACCAGGGAATTGCGGTCCTCCCTTATATGTAGAGGCAGGTTGAGTAGGTAGCTGGTCCAGCACTGGACGGAGCTGCACACTGAACAATGAAGGTGTGTCTCCACTGAAATCTTGTACAGATTCTGGATTTCAAGAGCCTAGCGGAGAACAAAATACAGGTTAATGTAGATGATGCAATTAAAGACAAATTTGGGCATTTGTGATTAAAGACGAACCAGTTGTTTGTCATCCATCTGCTGCTGCATGAAGTTCAGAATGGAGAGGAACACCTCATCGGCATCATGTTGTATACTAACTGTAAAACAACATATCGATGTCAGGGACTGTGGGGTAAACCTGGGTAAAGTGAAACCACGCTAGGTGACAATGAACATCAGTATAATTTATGGTGCATGTGGACAGTTGACTACTCATACGTCGAATGTAGTTTCTATCCAGACACTGCAGGAAGTTGTGATGAGGAGCAGGCTGAGGCTGGTCACTCCTCATGGCCATAAGAGCTTTCTTTAGCTGCAGAGGGATGTTACGACTGCCGTCTCCAGTACCAACTGGTGCCCACCTTGTAGAATATGATGTTCATACACCTCATTAATCTCCATGGTAATTTATAGCCGCTGTCGGGTGAAAACCTCCCAAAAAATCTCATGTCAATCTCATGCATTTTTGAGTTTATCCAATGGGGTTTGAAAGGGTTTTCAGAAGCCCAAAGGGTGCAGAACTTTCTCAACCCATAGAGAACCGTGTAATCCTTCAGTTGAAGTTAAAACTTTAAATATAAGCTGGAGTTTTGAGGTTTTCACACAACAACATTGTCTTATAATTCAGGATCATACAACATGGATAGTGAGACAGCATGGACAGGCTTACCTCTCCAGTAGGTCTGCCAGTTCCCAGGTAGCAGAGAAGGCCTGCAGTAAAGTGTTCACACAGCAGGACAAACCATAGTTCCTGAGTCCTCTCACGCCTGTAGCAGACCACATCAACACAAGTCAATCTTTTGTCTGTGACACCTTGAACCATTTCAAAAAGCAGCATATTATTTTAGTAAATTGCTCTTGGTGCTGAATAACATCTAGACCAGTGGTCCAGGGACAAACAGGGGTCCTTAAAGGGGTTACAGCAAAATGAGGAATCATTTAATTTCACTGTTATTTCACTCCCTAAAGATTAACGCAATGAAACAACGTCTAGATGGCTGTAGCCTATTATCAGAGCTTTCCCTCTCTCCACTGTTAAGCCATATGTGGTACATAATTCTGTACAAAGTATCATATCTAACAACAAAAATCCTCTCAAATGGGGTTCCTCGGAGCAATATCTTATGAAATGGGTGTCAGTGGTCTAACACTTACCCATCTGGGGTTCCATGACGTGAAACCGTTTGAGGATCCTTGTTCTAGACATCAGCACAAACATAACTTCATACTGTATGTTGCAAAATCAATAAACTACCTGACGGTGTGAAGGAGTGGAGACGGTCAAACCAGGAGAAGCATCTTGGCATGTTCAGGTTAAACGACATTGTACTAATCAAACACTTCCCGTATTTTATAATAATGCGTAAGTAAAACAGCACTCTGCACATCCCCGACCGAACATCTCCGCCGTATAAACAACTTCAACTTCACTTTCGTTTTCCAGTGTTTCTGCCTCTTCGCGGAGCTTTGCTGGAATCGAAACTGAACGAGTCGCAGGCGCAGACAATGTTTAGTAATAATAATAAAAAGACATAAACAAAACAGATATAGCCTATAAAATATCTGACACTACCCTAACAAAAAATACTATAGCTTAATATTGATATTAGGACTTATACTTCTGTGGTGTCTTCTCAATATTGCGTTTATGGTTTCCCCCCCCTCCTATATGGTATCATTATAATATTTCTATAGGGACTTGGAGTGTGTCTATGGTATTCAATAGTGAGTTTATAGTCAACCTATTGTACTTTATGGTATTGTTATCGCCTATGGCATCATTCTAATATTCCTATAGGGACTTATATATTTATTTAAAATAGTGTCTTCTAGTTTAGTTAAAATTTATTATTGGATTACCATATTTGTTTTTCGATAGACTAGGCAGTATGATGGCAAATTATCAACCATGATCAGTTTGATATAGGCTAATGAATTCCCCCCTCTATTTTTCTCTCTATACCACTCATGCAAATATACATATAGTAGTAGCACATTTTGCATAGGATATAGTGCACTCTTGTTTCAAATGTCCATGTATTTTTAATGCAAGATGTAAGTGAAAAGCTGATGCATCAAAACTAAATTTCAGCATCATGTGACAGGACAGTACAACTCAATTAAGCAATTTAATGATTTTCCAGTGGTATAGGACAGTCCAATTATTATGAATAGCCTAACTCTCACAAAGCCAGAAACCAGAAACCTGAAACCTAAACTTGAACTGGGTGTTGCAAAATGATGTACAGTCTGGACTTGCAACATAAAGGAGGAGTTAAGGAAAAGGAAAATGTTACTATGGGAGGAGCTGAATGTTCTGATTCAGAGCTGATAACACTGCAGTAAAGCTTATTGATGTGTTAAGACTCAAACATTGTGACGGGCAATGAAATCAGTTTCCCATTTACTGTCTGTGGGGCAAGTCCATACTTACATCTTGAAGACATCACCTGTGAGTCTATGGTTTCTAGCTTGGGAAGAGAATTATGCACGTTAATAAATACAAATATTGTTTGGACTGTCCTTGATGAGTGGAATAGCATATGCATTATTAATATGATTGACATTTTCAAAAAGTCAAAGTTAAGTTCAAAACAGAACCATACATAAACCATGAACACTTCACTTACAATTAAATATAATTAATACAGAATCAAACAATAAGATGGACAAAACACACTGTGATTTTCATGAATTTACAGTCTTTTGCTGTGAGCGAGTGCTTGATAGTACGGTGCAAACATGGTGTTCCACATCTGTTTCAGCAGCTGGAGAAGTTTGGAAATCCAGATGAATGAAGAGGGAAGAGCTGTGGGCAAAGAACAGGACAAAAAATGTATTGATTCGTTTCCAATCTAATTTTTTCATGGTTAAAACAAGCCTGGTGATTGAACCAGCATGCCTAGGCTAGGACGCAAAGAATAGTTTGGCCAACCTGGATCCATTCGGACAAGAAGCATGTAGAGAAGGACGACAGCCAGAAAGACTCTGCGGAGAGGGAATGAGCCGGTGCTGCTCACCAACACTCTTCTGTAGATAAACCTTAGCATGGCTTCAAGCTTCTGGATCACAGCAGCTGTAGAACAAACAAATACACTCACACACTTCATTCATTTATTGTTAATTATGTGACTTGTCGTAAGGATATGAAGTAAAATCTGTGACCTTGAGGTGAAACAGTATGTCCAGAGGTTTCAGGACTCGGGCTGCGGCTGGGATCCGGAGGCGGTTCTTGGTTTTCCCGTTCTTTTTCCTCTACAACATCCAGCCCCGTCTGCCTCTGGTCCTCTGTGAACGCCCCACTCCCAACCTCGCCCAGAACTAACTCCCGGGCCTCTTCCACATGTCCGAGAGGCACGAGGACATGCAACAGGTACAGCTCTGCCACCGTCCCAAACCCTGCTAATCTGCTGTTGGACGGGCAGTGGAGCCAGAGTCTGGCTGCCTCCTGCATCGTGGCCTGCTCACCCACTTTGGTGTAGAGAAGTATGCTGCCAAAACAAGAGAACATGAATACCGGGGGTTAGTTTGTTAGTATGATGTTGAAAAGGAAATCAGATAGTAATGTCTGCTGTGCAAAATATGAGAACCATAACAAAGATCCTCACCACATCTGCATTATCTTGGCAGGTATTTTCTCCTGGTACTCATAATGCTGAAGGATCCAAGAGAGCACGCCATGCCACTGATTCAGTTCAGCCAGTGCTTGAATCCCTAAAATGCAGAAGCTTGCCTTAAACTCTCCACACCTAGGGAGATAAAATAACACAGAAACATTCAGCCCTCAAGTGATACGAAGTGCAGTCTGGGAAGTAAACATCACATAACACGGTGACATTAGAAGTAGGGCCACTTACCTGCTGTCCTCTTGCTCGAGAGTCGCCAAGCCTCTGTCACATGTGTCGAAAGCCGCCTGGAAGTCTCTGTGCACCATCAGTTGTTCTGCAGCGGCGTCCAACAGGCTGAGTGTCTGTGCTAAACCTGAAGACAGCGGGGGGCTGTGGCGGACTGAGCCGAAGCTGCGAGCAGGAGCCAGAGAGGCCGAAGAGCTGCTCCTCATCGCTGTCTGTTTCTTTTAAAGACACCAATAGAAAGCTCAAACAACGACGCTGCTTCACCTTCAGCAGTTTGATCGACTGTTCTTATTCTTCGTTAAGTTTAACGCAGCTGGCATCCGGCTCTAATGCTGAATTACCACCATATTTTGTATCATGAAAAGCACAGAAATTCTAGTCTATAACCATATGCATTTACCGTTACAAATAAATGTAAAATACATGTATTTGAGGGTTTGGTTTGCTCACTTTCCTCTCTTCGGTGTCTTGTTTACGATCCCTCGTCCTTCCTGGATCTGGAGTGGAAACCAATCAGACGCTGCGATCTTAGGGATTGACTGAGGCAGCCAATCAGCTTCCTCTTTCTTCGAAAGTGCGTCATCGAGTGTTTCTTCTTGTAAACACGTGTGCGGTGTGTGTTTCTGTCTGTCCACGGGGAAGTTTCAACAAGGAACGTAGTTGTTTGTAAGTTACAGCCCTTTGGTTTTTATTGGTGAATTTTACTATCAGTCGATTGCTATTCAGCAGGCTAAACTAGATTAGAAGTGATTGTTTTGAAGACAGTTGTTCCATGGCATAGCAGTTGGAAAGCTAACAAGCTAACGGTAGCTACCTGATAGCTTGCTAGAAATGTTGCTGCTGCTTTAATAACGATCAAGTACTTTGGTGTTATTATTAGAAGGTAGTGAATATATTTAGCAATAAAGGTAAAGTGACAATTGACACAGTTTTCATATATACCAGTTATGCTGGTTTATATAACGTGGAGTAGTGTAATACTTTATCTATAACTACCTACGCTACGTAGTGTATATTCCTGAAACTGTGATTGGTGCGTTTTTTCAGCATATCCCTAAAATGGCCAAAAGTCAACGGAGCAAATGGAAGCGAAAGATGCGCGCGGAGAAGAGGAAGAAAAACGCTCCTAAGGAGCTGGCCCGTCTGAAACAAGCTCTGAGTCTGGATGGGAAAGGAGAGGCCATCATGAGTGACATGCAGGAGATTGCCACAGTGGTGCCAGCTGACAAGATCAAGAAGCAGGATGTTGACATGGAGGGGGGGGTTGATGGTGAGTGAGAACTCAGCCCATAACACAGCAGACTACAGTCATAAAGGTTCAAAATAGTCTTTTATTTTGAAACTTTCTTACCAGTAGTTGATTCTGAACTGCTACTGACAGCAGCATGAGGATACCTAATTATACTCATCAGTTAGAATTACTTATTGTACTTTTAATCAAGTCAGTAGCCCATCAGAGTTTATTTAAGTCTACTTTCCCCTAGAATTGGATTATAACCTTGCACTGTGAAATCAGTAAGGTAGATGCAATAATGTGTTTCAGGGATAAATGTAACTAGTAGGTAAGTAATTTAGGGGATTTGGTATCCTGCTGAGGAAGTAAATATATTGAGATGACCACCACAATCCATTCTGTAGATTTGCCAGTTGGGCATAGGGAGCCAGAGCAGGCTGATTGGTTGGTAATACTCTGTATGACCAAAGAAAGAGGGTGTACTGTTTGTGAGGGCAGCCTGGGCTACTCAAAAATGACATTAAGCTTCAAAGAACGGGCAGAACCTCTAAGACAGAATCACATTTCTTTACAGGAAGCACATAATTTTACAGCGATGAGTACATTGCTGCTCCTATTGGCCCACTAGCATCACATGACAAGGCCTGTTAACTACAAAGGCAACTAAATAATTAACAAAAACAGATTACCTTTTAGTTTTGGGACACAGTGTGTTTACTATAGAGTCTGATTTCAACAAATTTTTCCTTTTGTGTTGCAGATGTGAAAATGGACATGGACAGCAAGCGCAGCAAGAAAACTCAGTTGGATGAACACGGACAATACCCTCAGTGGATGAACCAACGGCAGGCCAAGAAACTGAAAGGCAAACGGATGGGGAAGAAAGGAGGAAATGCCAAGAAGAAGGGCATTGCCTGGTAAAACAGAAAAAACCAAAGGACTTTTGCTTTGCCTTCAAAACTTGTGACACAGGGGCCTGGCATCATGTCATGTATTCCTTTGAGTGTATACATGCTAATTGTGGACTTGCTGCTCTTGATCACTTTATGGTTAGTGGATGATCAGATTTATTCATGGTTGTGTCACAGTATCATTGTACAGTAGTTCACTGCAGGAAAAGGTTTGTTCTTATGGAACAGGGATCCTATTTTGATGGTGGTATGAGTCTTAAGGACATCAGACTTGTGCAAAAATATGTGTGGCCTGGGTTACTGCATCATGGCAGTGGAGGCGATTCATGTGTATTCTTTGCTACAAATTAAATCAGTGGGTATTCAGAAGAAAATCAACATTTCCAATTCCATTGTTTGTTCTATTCCATTATTTTTTGGTCTGTTTTTTAGGTATTTTGTTGCTTTCCATCATAAGTTGTCAGTGATGAATAACAGACAGTAATAAAATTTGTAAGCATACAAATGATACAAAAAAAGCTTGATAGTAGAGTCTTTTATTGACCGATCAGTTCATTGCAGACATAAGGCATATACCCTTGCTGCCAATATGAATTTGTCAATGATGATTGCACAAAAATGTGATAGAAAATTGCCAGCATAACATTTTCAGTTTGATATTACTCTCAGATATTAATTACCACAGATATCTACCCTAAGCATGGCGTCACACAGTGAAATAAAAGATTTGAATCAGCTGATCAGAAACCATTTGGCACAAAAATAGCTGTGATTTATTCTCCCATTATATTCCATTCTTCTTTCTCCGGCGAAAAGACCCAAGATATGTGACCTGATACTGTATAAATGTGCAAAGAGTTCCTGGGTCAAAAGAGGCCTCTCGCCTATTTGAGCTATTACAAGAAAAGCCTGACTGTGGCGCTCACTGCAGCTGAACGAAGGAAGCGGGGAACAGACCGATGCGTCCGTGACACTGTCCCTTCCACCAGCCCTCGTCCACCATCTCTACGTTGGTGATGACATCGTCCGGGTTGAAGGAGATCTCGTCATCTGCCTCTGTATCAAGAGGAGACCAAAGGATTTGTCCTCACAAGTGTTGAGAAACGATCACAATATTGATTTCTGTAACATAAAATGAAAAAGTGTTTTTACATACCTCCCTGGTAGTCGTAAATTGCTACCGCCGTCTGGCCGCACGTCAGGTCTTCATAGTCATTATCCACAACTGTAGAAGAAAACACTGACATTAATGAGTGTTCCATATGCGACAGGCCAGAGTCTTGCTCGTCAAGTCCTGCTCTGACTGACCAGGCGGTGGTACATCGATGTCCTCGTACTCTCCATCCTCCTCCTCCTCTGCTGGTCTCCCAGGTAGCTGCGGTGCCTGGGCTTCCTCCAGGTCCAGGAACTCATCGGAGCGCGGGGGCAAGCAGGGGGGCTCCTCATATTCTGGTTCCTCCTCATATTCTGGTTCCTCCTCCTGACATCACACACAAAATCTCTGGTTACATGACCTCTCCACATTTTCTTCTCAAACTCCTTGGAGATGATCTGAGATGATTTCAACATAAGCCCCTCGCCCAGGGAAGAACTGCAATATAGTGAATGGAATGATTTCTGATTTTAACAGTCGTACCGACTCTTCAGAAATCATTCCATTGACATTTTGAGTGGTGCACCTCTGCCTGCGGCTCAGGTATTTCTTGTGGTATCTCAGGCAAGGGCCGGTGGATTTCTGGTGGTGGTGTGTTAGACTCCAGAGCCACATCTGGAACAGGTGGGGGATAAACCTCTTCTTCTCTGTTGTTCTCCTCCTGCAGGGAAACAATAGAATAAATTTGTTAATCTGCATGGAAATGAGTTCAGAACCTCCAGCAATCTGCATTACACGTCTATACACACTACATATTTACATACCTGCTGTCTGCATCTGGCCTCCTCCTGCTCTCTCTTCTCTCTGGCCAGTCTCCTCGCTCTCTCCTCTTCTGCTCTCTTCCTGTTCTCTTCATCTGAAGCCTTGGCCATGTTCTCAAAACGCGCCTTCAGTTTCCCTGCACCTGCACTTGCTGCATGCACAGATAGAAATGATAACAGTACATTTGCAGTGTCTTCCAGCCCATTGCCGATCACAGGAAAGATTTCAACTCTCGTGAATTAAATTGTTCCACAGCAAGCTGGCATAGCAGCCTTGAGTGTGATGAGGCGGAAAGAAAATGTAAACTTACAAGCCTCCAGTGGCTGTGTCTTTTCATAAGCAGAGGTAGGGGAGTCCATGTCTGTGAAGGCAGCCGCACTCTAGCAGTCATCAACAGGAGGGGAAATGTGTTAATTCAGAAAAGTCAAGAGAGGCAATTTTCATTCACTATTATCAGTTACAACACTCACCTTATCCATGCGGTCTTCCTGTACTCCATAACGACCTCCAAAACCCTTTGAATAATCTTAAAGAAAGAGACCAATAGGATCAGTTTAACATAAATCTTGTAATACATTGAGGTATGAACTTGTGGGTGTTACCTCACCTTTTTGTGACTCATGTTTCTCTGTCTCTCCTTTATAGTCGTAGCCCAAGGCAGCTTTATCGACTTTTTCCTTCTCAACACCAAACTTCCCGCCAAATCCCTTTGAGTAATCTGGTGAAAATGAGTGAGAATGAATAATAACAACATGCATTTACAAGGTGAACAGCGTCGATCCCGACTAATGCTACGACCTTAACTCACCTTTCTGTGACTGATGTTTCTCTGTCTCTCCTTTATAGTCGTAGCCCAAGGCAGCTTTATCTACTTTCTCCTTCTCAACACCAAACTTCCCGCCAAATCCCTTTGAGTAATCTGGTGAAAATGAGTGAGAATAAATAATAACAACATGCATTTACAAGGTGAACAGCGTCAATCCCGACTAATGCTACGACCTTAACTCACCTTTCTGTGACTGATGTTTCTCTGTCTCTCCTTTATAGTCGTAGCCCAAGGCAGCTTTATCTACTTTCTCCTTCTCAACACCAAACTTCCCCCCAAATCCCTTTGAGTAATCTGGTAAAAACACGTGAGAATGAAAAAATAAAACATGCATTTATGTCACAAGGCGAATAGTGTCAAAACTGACTGATGCTGTGACCTTAACTCACCTTTCTGTGACTGGTGCTTCTCTGTCTCTCCTTTATAGTCGTAGCCCAAGGCAGCCTTGTCCACCTTTTCCTTCTCCACCCCATACTTTCCTCCAAATCCCTTGGAGTAATCTAAAACCACACGCATTGTAAGAAACATAGAAGAGGGTGAGACCATTTTGTTGGGTAGCAACTTGCAAGAAAGGAAGATGGCATTGTGAGTGACGTTTTTGAAGCTGAACTGTTGGCCTACCTTTCTGGGATGTATGCTGTGCCACCTCCCCCTTGTATTCAAAACCCATGGCAGACTGCAAAAACAACACAGTGCATTGAGTAGAAGGTTTGAGGACTAGTACTCCATCAGCGCTTTAAGAATTAATGATTAGTAAAGCAGTAGATTTGGCTTCGCACCTTATCAACTCGGTCTTTCTGAACACCAAATTTCCCACCGAACCCTTGTGCAGCATCCGTCTGGGAAGAATGCTGATCAACCTGTGCCACATAGTCGTGCCCCTTGGCCACCTGGGTAGTGGAGACATATTCATGATGAACACACTAAGCCTGTATGGACTATATAAGCAGTGGATCCAGAATAACAGGTAAACAGTAAAAAGAGACGACCTGCACAAACTCCTCTGGGACATGGCAGTAAATAAAAAACAGGTTTGTGAGAGGAACATCACCTAATATTTAGAATATTAATGATTATGACGGATCAAACCTTGTCCATGCGGTCTCTCTCCACTCCAAACTTCCCTCCGTAGCCGTAGGAGGCTTTGGGAGCCTGGGCTTGTTCCTTCTGCTTCACCTGCTCATGTTCTTTGGAGACATTCTGCCTGAGTTCTGCAACACTGGAAGGTCATGCAGGGGTCAAGTATACAGGAATCTGCATGTTTGTGTACACAGACGCACACATATACACTCAATACATACTCACACTAATGGGCCTTAAGTACTCATATTAGGTATCAGTGATACCTGAACACTGAAGTACTCACACTATGTCTCAGTTATATCTTAAGTACTCATTGCAGGTATCAGTGATACCTAAAGTACTCATACTTGGTAACAATGATTCCTAAAGTACTCATACTATTTATCTGTGATATCTAAAGTACTTGTAGTAGGTATCAGTGATATCTAAAGTACTCATAGTAGGTATCAATGATATCTAAAGTACCGACTAATAGGTAACAGTGATACCTAATGTACTCATACTAGATATCAGTGATACCTAAAGTACTATTTGATCATGAATTAGATGGGAAGAGGCTGTCTGATTAGATTAACATTTAAGATTTAGTTTTACATTTTTCAAAGCAATAATGGAGCATGGCTAAAGTTGTAAATATCAAAATAAGTACTACTGTAATTTCAATACTCAGTGCTCAAAGTTAGTACTCATATTTGGCCTGCAGAAAATGGTCGCATGTACCAGTCGCACCACACACACACACACACACACACACACACCATATAGAGAGTCTCAAAATCTACTAGCTATCTCCAGTCCTATTCTTATAATCAGCACTACCGCTGAAGTGCATGCTCACATGTCAGCGGTGAGCAGCAGGGTGGTTTAAGTCTCACTGTCATCACCCCATGTTATCCATATTAGGAGAGACTAACTGCCTGACAGCCTGCGCTCTGCTCTCACTTCCTTTTCCTGTTGCTACACAGCAGCGTCTCTGCTCTCTCTGACCTGCACTCTGTACTTGCATTCTGCTCCATCAGTCTCCATCAGCTTAACAAGTTCAATCATTCATTTACAGAAGCAGCAGCACAGAAGTACACACACTCTGCATCTTGACTGGTTACCTGATGTGCTCTTTGCGCCCCGAACCCTCGATGGTCTTGGCTCCCCACCTCTGCTCCTGCTCCGTCACATCATTCTGAAACGCAAAGTCTCTGCTGAAAATGAATCACCTTTGGAAACGGTGGCAAGTACAATACAGAGAATACAAACTCCACAGAGAGGAAGTGCTGACTGAGGAGTGTTAGCACCAATAAACATGTCATCTAGTGATCCACACTCCTAGAAGCATACCTCAAAGTCAGGGTCCGTCTCCCAGTCGTCCCCCTCTGAAGCCACCTTCATGTTCACATTGTGGCCCACGACTGACTTCCACATCTGGAGAAACAAACACTATGAGCCACACAAGACAGCTATACACTATAGAGTCTATAAGTATAATTAATGACTTAGATAAGAAAGGTATGTGATTACTTTAGTGTAGGGCCTGTGTGCTCATATTGGACACAATTAGAACTCTTACTGTATATTCCTATATGTATATATACTGTATGTGATCTGTTAACTGTTACAGACTTTGTCTAATAGTCATTTGTTATGATAATGAAAAAAAATAATAATATAAAACCACAAGCCCTGACAACCTTTTGTTGAAGTCACAAAAAGGAAGTTGAGTTATTTGCAGCACCAAGCTTCATTTCCCCATAACGAAACATACTTTAGGGCCATATATTATAAACTAACAATAAAATACAACAGAAATATGATCCTAACAAAATCATGTGGTCATTTAGCAACATGGACCTTCCACTCCTCTGTAAAACATTGAGAATATCATTCTTTTTTTCTTGAGGCAGGTATAACATACATGTAAGAATTCATGTATTACGATTATGATTATGATTATTTTTACTATTACAAGATGTAGAAGTAATAATTGTAGTAGTAGTAGTAGTACTAGTAGAAGTACTAGTAGTAATATTGGATAGACATGTCCACTTCATGTTGCATTTTATTATAAATGCTTCATAATATTAGCCCTACCCATGTTATATTATTTAAAGGACTTGTCAAGTCACCCAGTAGTGCTGTTGAGTCTGAAAATACAAGTCTTAAAAATCACAATAGCTGCTTTACAATACAATAGTTAAGACAACTTCTGAATAGACCTAGGCTACTTCCTGAAACATAGATGACAGATGAATAAAATAAAACCAGAAAAAAAGTTGCCTAGTTTGAAGAAAAATAACATTAGCCTACCTTTTATTTGTAAACGCAATATATCCGTGTCTGGCCGATATTAGACAACAATGCGTTCTTCATAGACAAGTTGTGACAGTCTGCAGGAGGAAGATGGGCGACAAGTGGACGAGGATCCAGCGCACGTGAACGAGCATTTATGTAAATAATTTATCATCAATATTCCTCTTTAATTTATAAATGACATTTAGGCTAGTTATACAACCTCGATATACTAATAATATATTTAATTCACTGTGTATTTTTTGAGGAACATAATACTATGAGGTTCCCTGCCGTGTGTTTCCTCCTTTGAATACATTTTATTTCAAAAATGAGAACATTAATGCTGCCTTCAAGCATTATCCGAAATCTTGTAATTTCATGACAAAACATGAACGAACCAAGAAAGTGGTAAATAGGACTGGAGAGTGGTATATCTTTTTTTTTCTTTTTTTTTTATCATACCCGAGTTGCGACGTTTAGGGGGTGAAGAGCATGGAATAGATCAACAGCTACCAAAACAACTATTTCAGACTAAAAGCACTTGAATGCACAGTTGGAAAGACGACTTTACCAGCAGACCTTGAATGTAGCATAAGCTACAACTCTGATTTATCTGTAGTGTAGTTTCAACACTTGGGGGCAGGCTCACAAAGCATAAACCATACTGGCACAAGTAAATGATATGAGACAGTTGAACACTGAGGCTTCAGGTTTGTTCTAATGAGACACAAGTATGAGCAACAACATAACTGATGTTTATGGTTTGGTTACAATAATGTGAAGGACTGATTCTAGCAGATTCAGGTACATGTAAGCAAACTATTTACTTCAATTACAAACAACCTCCTCAAGTCATCTCCCTCCTGGTTATTGAAAATTCTACATGTAAGTGTTAAAAGCGCCAATGTGTAATTGGTACCCTCTGGCTTTGTTTAGCTACTGATTCACTGGTCTGAAGGTGTGTTTTCACGTCTTTTCTCATGATCATTGACTAAGCTATTGGCACAAGGACCGGCATTAATACATTTATACAAGCCTTATATGTTTTTGATGCCCCAAAAAGCTTGTTTTCCATGTGTAAACTAAAATCTTGAGTGTGTTGAATGTGTTTATACCCAAAATATATATGGCAAAATCAAGATCGGGGCTTCAGGCAAACACCTTGACAGTTTGGACTACACCTCTCCCACTTGTTTCACAACAACTGGGTATCTGTATGATATCCACAGTCTTCACTTGCACATGAAAATATCCTTTTATCAGCAGAAACAATGTGTTGATGTCATTCTTCTTCACACCTGTCATAAAGAGCGGCACACACACACACACACACACACACACACTGTTAACTTTATTTTTGTGCATTTTGAAATGTCACAAGTAGGCATCAGAATGATACCACTTTCATAACAGCAAAGTGTTGGTCTGAACCTGAGTTTTCAATTATTGTAGAATAGGAGGATGTGGTGAGTCAGAGCTCTCTGCATTATGAATTTATGATCACTGATTAGTGATCATAAATCATTTGTTCTCAATTTTTTCCTATCGATTAGGTACAAGAAACTTGAGTGTCTGCATGGACTGAATTGAACTGAAAGTCAACTGATGTTTGTTGAAACAAAAGTTCAAAAACTAGTCAAAACTATCCCACCATGTATTTTGTAGCAACAGACACACAAGTAAGCAAATAAGAAATAACTACTGTTTAGACAAGACCAGATATTAAATCACAATTGTCCCCAGTGAGCTGCATTTTAAAGTTATTGGTCACAGATCTAAACCACAGACACTTTCATTACATTTTATTTTTCTATACAGCCCTTTAAAAGGTTATTTACAGTAGAAGTGTATTTCAGTGAACCCAAATTATTATGTAAGATGTGTAGAAGAACAAGATTTGTTAAACGAAGACAAGGATAGAGTAGTCATTTTACCAACAGTGAGGTATTAAAGAAAAAATGTGGAGAGGACGGTGTCAATAGACAGATAGAAGACATATTTAACCATTTTGACACATGGGCAATAAATTATGCTACATCAGAGTAATCTAGGTGTGATGGACGTAATCAGAAAAAACAGCAGTCTTTCTCAGCTGGAATGGATCCACACTGTGGTAACATTGCACCCAAATGGCAACTTATTCTGCCATAAAACCTATAGAGCAAACCATAAAATCTAAATCTGTGCAACAAAAGCATGGAGGGAGCCTTATTGGATACATAGAGGAAAACCCACATCCAGCCAACATACATAATAGAAACTGTACATTTCTATAGAACAGAGGGAGTTCTACACACAAGTCCAAAATGTCAACCCTTCGTTTTAAATGTGATTTATATACGAGGAGGAAAGTAAAAGAAAAGAAAAACTCATGATCGGAATGTATTAGAACAAAAATTGCACTGTGCTCCGTTTTTGTGCATGACACTTGGGTAGGAGAGGAAGAGACAGGAGAACATCAACACATCCTGAACCTCAAGCCATCCAAACGTAAAGTGACCCTTTTATATCCATGTCTAAAGGCACGTGAAAAACACTATCTGCCAAAACACTTCATTATGAATCAAAATTATATCTAATCTACAGCATTTAAACAAAATAAGCGTTTGAAGCCACTTGCTACAAGTGTCTTCTCTGCTTTGTGTCCAGCTTGGTTTTGAAAAACTTTCAGTCATACACTCTCAATGTCATACAACATCAACATGGTTAAAATCAACGATGAATGCTTTCAGATAGCCCAATATAAATCTATATACTTTGGCTATAAGTTTAAGACACATTTCCTGTAGTGTGTATCAAAAGTGCATTGTTAGTGTGTAGACGGTCTTCCCTATCTTTAATTTATTACGTGTAAAATAATAAAATGTGGCGATGGCTTGGGTTTAGTCTGTGTCACGTTTCCATGTTCTTTCCCTTCCTCTCTCTCCCGCGTCTGTCTCTTTCTAGACGGGCGGTGGTTTCAGAGGTATCCCCCCAGGCACAGCAGCAGCAGGGCGTGCACAGTGAGCAGATACAGGGACAACAGCAGAGGGGTGCGCTGGCGGGAGCAGAAGGCCACGCGTAGCATCCGCATCAGGCCCGGGCTGCCTCTCCGACTCTGGGATAGGAGAGAAGGAAGTACAATACAGGAAACGATCAACTCATAAGTCAGTATAACAACTCATAGTGTTATTAAGATGACAGCTCAGGTAGTATAAAACATTAGCTGGCCCTTACTCGAGTGACGGCTCCGTCTGACGGTTCGATCAGGACGGCAGTTTCTGAGTGTTGCGCTTCATGCCATTCAGCCTGGGTGTGACTGGTAACATTAAAGAGGCACACAGATGTCACGGATGTTATTTGTCATATGTTGTTGATTTAATTAATTTATCTGGGTTATAAACATGATCATACCCCAAACATGGTCCTCAGTGTCATACACTTACTATATCACATGCAAGATGACATTCTGCTTACAACGGACAATAAAAACATCTAATCAAGGCTAATCTAATAATTAGTTTCTGATAAACACTCAATAACACACCAACACACCTGCCATGGTATACAAACTGACTAGGACCTGAAATTATAGCCTACATCACATATTTCATACCGTTTTAGTCGATCCTGTGCAGCTATTAGCTGCTCCTCAATTGCCATCCGCTGTTCCATCTCTTCATCCAGCCTGATGTAGAAAAGTTGAAAATCAGTTTCTAAATGCCTTGTGGTGCTGCTAATTCCCTGTCTCTGAAGAGATTTTACTGACACTGTACCTCCGCTGTAGCTCTTTGACCTCAGCTATGTAGGTGTGGCTCTCTAGCGGACTGCTGCGCTCCTGTGGGGCTCCGGGAGCACTGTCCACTTCCTCTGTACCCTGTGGGTAAATTATAGCAGTCTAAAAATCCTCCACATTAAATCTAACATTAAGAAATATTTTTAATACCATTCAAGCCCAATATTCCCAGTGCATTATAAAGTATGGCACTGACAGCCGGATGATACGAATATCACAAGCAATACAAGTGATTTTAAGAATTGCATTATGCAAATATTGCATAAATTATTTCCATAACATGTTTTTAGCTCTAGATTCGGAGTTCCATTTCGAGACCCTTACCTCTCTCTGATAGTGCTCCTGCACGAGTTTGGGTTTAGGAGCGCGGGCTTCCTCCAGCATGGCGGTGAGCTGGCGCAGATGTTGGTCCCGGTCTGAGAGTGTGGCGAGGGTCTGCTGCTTCAGCTGCTCAGCTTGAGCCATCCAGTCAATACGCTCCAGCCTCAAAAGAGGACACACACACACACACACACACAATAAATCAAATGCTCCTTATACCATTTTGCTTTGGTTAAGTCGAATATTACAACTGGCATCATGCTGGCACTGTGCCTCACCGGAGTGTTTCAATTTCCTGCTTGCCCATTTCCACCATATTCTCTAGCTGCTTAATGACACCCAGTGTCTCCTCAGTCTTCCTCTTCTCCTCAAACAGGTCCTGGCTGACTTTAATCAATTCTCCTGCTCCAAGCCGAGCCAGATCTGACTTCTGCTTCTGGAGCTCAGATGTCTGTTTCTCTACCTGTTCTAGCTGCAAGTCAAGAGAAGGGAAGAAAAAAGTATATTGTTAGTAGATGTCTATGAAAATCTACAAAATAATATAAGCAACTGCATCAGGATCCATTACTTGCGCTAGTAGAGTTGTAATGTGAGTGTTGTGTTCATGACTATCTAAAACATTAATTTACATTTATTTTCAAACAAGTTACATACCAGTCTCTCCCTGTCATTCTGCAGGGCTTGTAGTGCATTCTTCAGGCCCCACACTTCTCCAGTGGAGCCTCCGGGGCTACTGTGTGCTGGCTGGCCCCCTGTCTTGCTTATCTCTTCCACCCGAAGGCTCAATTCCTGGGCTCTGATTACTGCTTGGTCCCTGCTGTCCTGGAGGGAGGCCATGGACTTCGCAAATGACTGGTTCTCTGCTTTCAGCTGGGTTGTCACTTCTTTTTCCTCCAGCAGCTTCTGCTCAATAACCATCAAGTCCCGGGCCAGCTCTGCCACCCTCTCCTGAGCACTCTCCGACTCGGTTCGCATCACACCTCCCTCCCAGCGCAGCTCAGCTAGTTCTTGGCCCTTGGCGGCCTGCTCTTGCCTTTCCTTGTGTAGGCTCTCCTCCAGGGCCTCCACCTGCTCCCTTGCCGCCTGCAGCTGCTCCCTCAACTTCTCAACCTCTGCACCAGGGGCGTCTCTTACCTGTAACACTTTCCCACTCTCACCAGCCCCACTAAGAGTCTCCCTCTCCACCATGCCTGCCACAGCCACAGCCCCAGCCTCCACCTCTGTCTCTCTGTCTCTGCCAAGGCTCTTTAGCTGAGCTTCTAAATCCTCACGTTCCCTTTCCAGAGAGGCAATGCGCTCTCGCTGGGCAGCCAGAAGCTGTTTGTGCTGGGAGTCCTTCATGCTGAGGACTTGGTTGAGTTCATCCCGGTAGCCGTGGAGCTGGGCGGACAGTTTGGCCTTTTCGGCATATAGGTCGTCTCTTTGGACTAGCAGAGAGCGCAGCTCCTCCTTCAGGCTGTTGTTCTCACCTGCGGCCTCCTGGATCAGGCCATCCTTCTCCATCATTACCTGGGACACAACAGTACAAAAGGAGTTACACCACTGGGGAACCTAAACTTCTGTGATACACTAGATCATGCCGTACATATTGGACATTAAAACAAATACAATATACGTATATTATAACTATATATTATAACCTTTTGGTTTCTGTAAATTACCTGCAGGTGTTTCTCCTCTAGCTGCTTGTACATGTTGAGGACTCGGTCTCTGTCATCCTGCAAGGAGCCCATGGCCTTCATAAAGGAGTCCAGTCTGGCTTTTCTGTTGTTGCTCTCTTCCTCTGCCTTCCGCAGTTTATCTTCCAGATCCCGCAATTCCTCTCTCCTCTGCTCTAGCTCCCTCTCTGCTTCTTGTGCCCTGCTGTCAGCCTCCCTTCTAGCCTCCTCAGCAGCCTGGGAGGATGAAACACATAAATTGTAAGGAATATGTAAAGAACAATTCTCTAATTTCTCCAAGTTGACTTCTCCATCAAATCAGTAACGCTAGGACAAAATAGCATAGTACAGACTGTAGAGAATTTAATGTTAATACCTGAGTGACAGCTTGCTCCTTCTCCCCCAGCAGTTCCACTTCTCTCCTCTCCTTCTCACTCAACTCAGTCTGCAGGCTCTCTGTCAAGGCCTTGGAGGAGCGCAGGTCTGTCTCTAGCTGCTCCACGTTTAGACACAGCCTCCTCTCTTCAGCCTCCCTCTCCCTCAGCTCAGCCCTGGCTTGGTCGACTTCACCCTGTAGCTTCCCAACAGCCTCCTCCAGAGCCCGGGCCCTGTGACGGAGACCCTCCACCTCATTTTCCAGGGCATGGGCTTCATTTAGGGTCAGCTGCATCTGAGCTGTGGTTTGCTGAAGCTTGCCCCTCTCCTCCTCCAGGACAACCTGGCTCTCTCTGGCTTTCTTTTCCTCCTCTTCCAATCTCAGCTGCCAATCTTTGTCTGCTTTCTCTAGTCTGAAAGAAATATGTCAGTCAATGTCCACTTCATGTCTCATTTCATCATGACACTTACAAAATCTCTTTGTGCTAGAAAGTTAGAGATAAACAATCTAAGGAAACAGGGAAACAACAGAGACATAAAGAGAAGGGAAGAATTCTTACCTGTTCACTGAAAGCTGAAGCTCCTCTTTCTGAGCAGTTTCTTTCTGAAGCTGTTCAGTCAGTTCCTTAGCCCGTGTCTCAGCCTCACGCACTTCAGACTCCTTCCCCTGGAGAGTACTATTAAAGCGAGTCTCCCACTGCCGGGCCTCGTCCAAAACTCTGTCCCGGTCGTCTTGTAGTGAGGACATGCAGCGTGAGAAGGCAGCTAACCTGGCAAGAGACTCATCAAGACGGGACTGCATCTCTTGGGCCCGTCTCTCAGCTCCCTCTGCCATCTCCCTGGCCTCCAGTGTGGCCTCCTCTTCCTTCTCCCTTTCTCTATAAGCGTCTTCCAGCCTCAGCTCCATCTGCTTCAGTTCAGCTCCGAGCCTGAACCTCACAGAGTCCAAAGTTTGCTCTGCCTCAGCTTTCATTGAAGCCTCCCTCTGTAGAGCTGCCTGTTCGGAGGTTGACTTCTCAGCTAAGGCCTGGCTCGCCTGTTTCTCAGCTTCATCCAACTGAGATTTACAGCTAACCAGCTGAGCTTCAGTCCTCTTCATCTCCTCTAGGGTTTTAGAAGTCTCCGAACGAGCTTGTTCCAGTTCAGTGTGGAGCTCATCGCGGCCCAGCTGCAGTGCCTTACCCTCCCTGCCTAGTTCACTGATCTTCTCCTGGTACTGAATGCAGTCCTTCTGCAACTGACGGACCTCCAGCTGCTTTTCCCTCAGTAGCTCTTCCAGCTGACGTGCTCTGCTCTGGCTGCCTTCTCTTACCCTCTGGGCAGACCTCAGCTGTTGCTCCAGCTCTCTTTGCTTGCCAGACTCTGCCTCAGCCTCAGCTCTCTCTCTCTGGGCCTGCCTCTTGTCCTCTTCCAGTCTAGCTGCCCGGTCCCTCTCACTCTGAGCCTGGGCCTCAAGCTCAGCTAGTTCCCTCTCCAACCTCTCCACTTCTCGCTGTAGTTCCGCCAGGTGCTCCCGGGTGTCTGCTGCCTCTTGCTGGTAGCCAGCAATGCTGCCATTGAGTTGGGCCAACTGGTTCATCAGACGTTCCTCCAAGTCATCTTTCTCCATTTCAAGGCTTCTGCGGAGTTCTTTGAACTGGGCTTCCCTTTTAGAACCCTCTTCTATTAGGCTCTTTTCTCTCTCGTTGCTCTCTTGGAGGCACTGCTGTAGAGAGGCCATAAGGCTCTCCTTCTCTTTATTCTCCTGTAGGTGGTGCTCAAGAGAGGCCAGTTCAGCCTTGAGTTCAGCCTCCCTTTCCTGCCTCAGCTCCCTCTCTGAGCTAAGAGCTGCCTCCATCTCCCTTATTTTATTCTCTAGTAAAATCTGAGCACTTTCAGTCATTTCCATTTTTACTCTCTCTTCAGTAGGCTGTGAGTGTGTTTCTGGTGCAGATATCGGAGCTACTTCATCAGCTGGAGCTTCCTCTGTGGTTACGGTCTGTTCTTCATCTTTACCTTGACTTTCAACAGGATCTCTTTGGGCAGTTTCAGCCATGACGATGCCTGATTGCTGGGCAATGACAAACTCTTCCACAATGGCTGCAGAGTTAAAGGATGTAGCTGGAATTTGACTGTTGTCTTTCTCTTCCTTTTGGGAAAGTTGACCCCTCAACTCTTCAATCTGCTGCCCTAAAGAGTCTTTTTCTGCTGTTGTAGCATCCAAATCAGCTTTCAAAATCCCAAGCTCTTCTTGAAGTCTTTCAAGTTCAGCTTTAAGCGCCTTGTCCTCCCGTTTTATTACCTTCTTTTCCTCAATCTCTCTAAGTCTCTCATTCTCCTCCTCTAACTCCATTATTTTTTGCTGCTTTGTTTTGGCAAACTTTCTCATCTTGTCTTTAACTAAATCCACTTCTTTCTGTGCTTCCTCTGCCTGCCTTTCAGCTTCCTGCCTAGCAGCCTCATGAGTCCTTACTCTGGCTGCTATCTCCTGTCTCTCCTGCCTGGCAGCTTCAAGGACACGTCTTACACGCTCTGCTTCATCACTCACATTTTCATAGGACTTCAGCAGAGTCTCATACTCATCCTTCATGCCTTGAACCCTTTCCTCCCATTCTCTGCACGCCCTGGCAGCCTCTTCTTTGGCAAACTCAGCTTCTCTCTTACAAGAGTCTTTCTCATTCAGTATGCCTTCCATAGCCAGCTTGAGGCTTTCACAGGATGACCCTAGGCTTTGGTTCTCCAGTAACGTCCGGTCAACCTCCTCAATTAGTCTAACTCTTTCTGCTCTTAGCTTCTCCAGCTCACCCTCCTTAGATTCCAAGTTCTGCTGCAACTCAGCTATGACCTTCTCAGTGGAAGCTAGTTCCTCTTTATGGGTTTTGTTTTCTTTGAGGGCCTCTTTGCGAGAGATCAAAGCAGCCTGGAGCTTCCGTTGAAGCTGCTGGATCTTGGCCTCACTGTCTTTTTCTTCTTCTTGCTTCTGTGGAACCTCAACCTCTAACCTCTGGGTCTTCTCTTGCTCAGCCTTCAATTCTTCCTGTAAGGAAGCTATCAGCTGGTCCTTCTCAGACACGGTGTCCTGCATGGAGTGTAGAAGTGAGCTCTGCTCACTAAGCTGCTGACTTAGCTCTGTGATCTCCTCATTCTTATTGTTGAGGAACTGCTTGAACTCCTCCACTTCAGCCTGCAGAGTTACAATAGAGGATTCAGAATCTGCAGATGCTGCTTTGGCTGCAGCCTCCACCTCTGCTTTCAGGTTTTCAGCGTAAGACTCAGCTTGGAGATATTTTTCTCTAAGAGCATCCATTTCCTCTAAAAGCACATCAATCTGCCTTTCCTTTTCTCGCAGGGCTTCTAGCTCTTTGCCTAATTCCAGCAGTTCAGTCTCCTTTAGTGAAAGACTGGCCTGGGTTTCCAGCAGCTGCTTCTCTAGCTCTGTGTGAGCTACCTGCACAGCCTGCATCTCTTCTCTAAGAGTTTTCAGAGACACCTCCATTTCTGCAGAGGGGACTTTAGACTGCTCCTCGGGATGCTGAATGGGGTTATTGCATTGTGGTTGTGCGGAATCAGTCTCAGGTGTAGCAAAATCTACCCAGTCCTCTTGGACCCAATCACCTGCTGCTGGCTTCTCCAGTGTTTCGACCAGAGGCTTGGTCTGCTGACAAAGCAGGTCTTCCTTCACTGTGTTCTCCTTTTTATGTGCCTGCAATTCCTCTAAGTCTCTCAGTTTAGCAAGAAGAACTTCCCGCTCACCACTCTGTACCTCAAAACTTTCCAAAAGCTGATTGTATTCTTCCTTCTGCTGCTTCAGTTGTTCACGGTGGTGTCTGTCTTTCTCTTTGGCTTTGCGAATGGTGTCTTTACGAGCATCTTGAGCCTCCAGAAGTTTCTTCTGAAGTGTTTCACACTCTGCCTCAAGAGATGTCACCTGAGAGTGTAACTCAGTTGTTTCAGTAGAAATGTCAGTCTGCTGAGAGTGTTCCGCTTCCTCGCTTAGCTTTCTATTCAGAGCAAGGGTCTCGGCAAGAACTTGATCCTGTTGGCTAATTTTCTGCTCAAGAGCCTCAACTGCCTCTTCTTTGGATCTCAAGGCTTGCTTGACTTCCTTGAGCATGGCCTCCATTTCCTGAATCTCCTGTCCTCCATGTTTTTCTATCTCTGGCATATTTGTAGGAATCTCCACTGTTGCTTTGCTGTCTTGCTCTTTCCATTTTTTTGCTTCTTCCTCAAAATCAGCGACTTTCTTCATAAGCTCTTTGCGTTGCACAAGTGCCACCTGAAACTTCTTCTTCGTGGTTGCCAGTTGGGTTTCCAGCACCTCTTTCTGCTTTCGCAAACTAGCAGCTTCATCTAAATCAACTGTTGAGCCTTCATCATTCACTTTCTGTTTCTCTTCTCTGACTTTCTCAAGTTCAAGTATCTGCTCCTTTAGTTTCTTGACCTCACTGCTTATCAGGAACTTCTCTTCTCCTGCCTGGAGAAGTTTGGCAGACATACTGTCAGTCACCTCCATCATCTCTTGCTCTTTTTGGGTGAGACGGAGCTGTAGCTCACTGATCTCGGAGTCCTTCTCTGACAATGAAGCATTGTTCAGGTCAGTCGTCTGGGAGTATTCCAACAAGCTATTCTCCATATCTTGGAGCCTCCTTTCCAACTCAGAGGAGAGGAGCTCTCTGTCCTCCAGCTGAGCACTCAGCATCCTGGCCTGGCCCTCCTGCTCAGAGAGAGCTTGCTGGACCTTTTCTAAGTCTGTCTGCAGGGCCTGGATCTTCTGCTCCTTAGTTTTGCTTTCAGTGTGCAGGATATCTATCTGTTCCTCTAAAAGGTGCATTTCAACACTTTGCTTCTCCATGACAGAGCTACCTTTCTGGGAGAGCTTGCCCAACTCATCTCTGGCTGACATGAGCTCCTCTGCAAAGGTATGGACTTGGGACTCGGCTTCTTCTTTGCCAGCTGCCAGCAACTGCCTTTCTTCTTCCAGGCACTGGATTTTCTCCTGTGATTCTGTAGATGTCTCTCTGAGCCTCTGGAGCTCAGCCATGAGCTCACTATATCTCTTCTGGAGTTCCTCAGCTAGGACCTGGGCAAAGACCTGACCAGAAGTCAAGTCAGAGTCAGTGGGGGGAGCACCCTGGTGAGTGAGTTGAACCTGTACTGTCTCTCGGATAATGACAGAGGAGGACTCGACTTGGACTGTGGAGGTTTCCTGCTGCATGCTGGTCTCCTCCCATGACTGCAGCTGTAACTGTCCAAAGTCTTGCAGAATGGAGGGCCACTCCTGGCCTCCATCTTGATTCACGGCTTCAAGGAGGGTCCAGCTGCTGTGGGCCACCTCTGAATCACTACTGGCAACCATCTCATCTGAGGAGGCCCCTTTGGATTCTCCTGGGGAATCAGACTGGGGTCCAATGAGCTCTGGGCTACTCTCATTATCAGCAGAGACAGACAGGACAGAGGTGTCCTCAGCAACTAAGGTGGTCTCCTCTTCTGGTGTATCCTCCATGAGGTCAGGAAGGGTTGTAGGACTGTCATGGGGGAGTGTGATAGTATCCTGCCCCTGGTCTGGAGTCTGATCATAGCTTTCACTTGATGCAACCCCCCTGGAGCTGTGCTCCTTAGCCAGCGTGAGGCACTCTCGCAAGGCAACCAGCTCATTATCTTTCTCTAACAGCTGCTGCTCCAAAGTCAGGATGTGTGCTGGGGAAGTCAGCAAAGATGGAAATAATGAGAAAACAAATCAAATGTTTCTTTTATATCATCAGCAAATAATTAGTAGTTTTGACAAAGACTTCACTGAACAAATAATGGCAAAAAATCAACTAGTCCTTCAGGTTAAGTAATAACATATATATGAGATAGGTTTGGTAGCATCACTCTCCGTTTAAAATAAATTCACAGAAAATCATCTGTTCTGTTCACATGCCTTTATGTGCCCTTACGTCTAATTGTAAGATAGGCCTTGACAGCACATAATGTCTCAGCCAAAACAAATACATCAGTAGAGGGTGTGTGCTGCTGGCAGGATACATTACTGTTCAAAGTTCATATGGTTGGATTACAGAAAATTAATACTTAACTCGGGAAAATCCATCCCGAAACAGAATTCACCATTTCTATTATCAAGATTTGGGTACATCAACATGTTTTACCAAAGCCATAGATGGGATAGGCAAGACTATGTATCGTAAAGCAACGTCTGAGCTGTTCCATTGACACTGAATGAAAGGTTAAAATTCTGGACAATTTGACAGTACAATTAAATAATTATATAATGATGATGGTTTTGGACAATTGCTCACACTAACATTCAATCAGTCCACAAACTAGGTCTCCCATTCAGTGTCAACAAAGCAACTCCAGAGAGTATGATTTCATGACATCACACTCCCAAGTCTCGTCTAGTTTTGGCAGAGAGTACATTAAACTGTCCAAGATCATAAAAACAATATATATGAATTCTGTTTTGGGTGAGTTCACCAACAAAAACAATTTTCTTACCTTTTTCAGCTTCAGATGAATCCTGTACCGATGGTTCAATCACATGTTGGACCAACGATTCCTCAGACGTCTAAGAGAGAGAAACAAAAATGTGAGCTTCTTTTGAGAATATGCAGGAAGGTAACTTTGTGATCTCATGACTGATAGTTCCCCACAGTGAAACATTCTTGTATAAGGAGTGACACAACAGTTTTACAAAGCGCTATAGGCCTCTATTGTTGCTATTACTATGTAAGCCTATGACAACAGCATACATAGCTGTAACTGTTGTCAGCTGGTGAGATGAAGGTCGGCTGAGAGAACAGCCAGTCATAACAGTGGATCAGTGCAGAAGAGATTAACGTCTCCCTTGACCGTCAAGAGGAGACACTTCATCAGCACTGAGCTAAAGCACTGTCTGTGACCCTGTTTCTGTCCCGTCTGAGACTGGCAGAGGGATCAGATGGACAGACAAAGGTTCTGACCCTGGCCCAGGTGCCAAGGGTGAGAACTGCCATGCTCACAATAAAACGGTTGACTGCGCAGATTGTGGCTTCTGCAAACGAATGGGGAATACTGTCTATATAGAACACATGGGTGCAGGGAAAGTACAGGGCTGTCTAATGCTAGGACTTTACAGACACTGACTATTATGAACTAAATTAGCTTCTTGTTCTTCAGTTTACACCGAGCCTATGGCAGCAGAAAATTATCTTCTGATTCTACACCTTGCACTCCGGCACCTTGTTTAATCACATAATAGATAGACATAGAGAGACAGCATAACAGAAACTTATTACAGGGGCATTGGGGAACTTTAAACTAAAATTTAAGCTTTGCAGAGATGCTAACTCTTGTAGTGTTTCACAGAGCAAAGTTAGAGATGCTTTTTGAAGTTTATATCTCTAGCAAAACAAGCTGCGAACATCTGGTGTCTTAATTAATTTAAACATCTAATGATTCCCAGAATTGGCTTCGGTGTTTAATTGCTCAATACTGACCATTCCAATTTGCTGCTCCAGCTGCTGTATCTTGGCAACAGCCTCCTCTTGCTCTGAGGTTTTTCTGTCTAGTTGCTCTGAAAATCAGAAAGATTATTAAAATTTGATGAAATAGACCCTGACATACAGCTTAGGGGTTGACATAAATTTGTTGAATTCCATAACAAATCAAAGGCAAATGGCCTACATAACATGTCTGAATTCTCTATGGTGCTCTTACCCTGAAGGGTTTCCATGGTGTGGGTGGCCTGGGCACAGCGTTCCTCACTCTCACTCCGCTCTTCCTTCAGCTTTGTCAGTTGGGCCTCCAGGGACTGCAGAGTGCCCAGGAACAGGGAATGGTCAGTGGGGATGGGACTTTCGTCTGCTGCATGCCCATCCCCTAAAGCCAGGGAGCGTAGATTTTGCCACACCTCCGCCAAGGTCTCACCCCTCCTCTGGTTCTCTCCCTGCTCCTCTCTAAGTGAAACCAGTTCTTTCTCCAGTTTATCAACTTCTACCCTCTCCCTCTCCAAGGCTTCCTGGCTGGCATGGACGGCTGCAGACTCTGCCTCCTTCATAGATACCAGTTCTCTTTCAAGCCGAGCAATTTCCGCCCCGTCTCTCTCTGAGGCATCATGGCTTGCTTGAATGGCTGCAAGCTCAGCCTCTTTCACCAAAGCCAGTTCTCTCTCCAATCTGGCAACTTCCATCTTTTCTTTCTCCAAAGCCTCCTGGCTAACATCGAGTGCTCCATGCTCTGCCTCTCTCAGGGAGGCCAGCTCCCTCTCCAGCCTCACCACCTCCGTTCTCTCTCTTTCCAAGGCCTCCTGGCTGGCTCTGAGGGCCGTCAGCTCTGCATCGGCCCTGCTGGCCTGCTGGGTCCACTGCTGCTTCTCCTCCTCCCTCTGCCTGACAGTCTCAGCCAGCTCCTGCTCCATCTGCCGGAACTGAGCGGTTAGGATCTGAATAGAAAAATAAAGAGAGAGAGCGAGAGAAAGAGAGAGAGTGAGTGGGTGTAAGTTGTGTGGCTGAGCCAAACAATGCATAATCATGACCTGCCATCTAGAAGTGGGGTGTGTGTTTGAATAGTCTTCTTTTCATCAGGCAGTAGCAGTATTCAAGTGTCAACTGTCTATAAATATCTGTGAATCTGTACTACAGTCACAAACTCAACATATTTAGCTGCACAAATGGCATCCAGTAAGACAGGACCAGTACCTGCTTTTGCTGATCAGCGCTGTTGACTTCCTGCTGCAGCATTTCCAGCACTTGGGACCGAGAGCGCATGGCCTCCTCCAGCTCCTCGCACCGCCGCTGGGATGAATGCAGAGCCTAGGGAAGGACAAACAAACGAGAGACCAAATATGACTGTGTGTACGTTCGTATGAGTGCGTCTATAGTGAAAGCGTGACAATTGTCTGCTGTTTCTGTGCTTATTTCTGTGTGAGTTGTGCACAAAAACACACTGTTAAGCTACAGTTCAAGGACTATGTTGCTAGGTGGGAAAATAACATTTAACTATTATTGATTTAAAAAAAAAAAAGAGCTACAAGAGGCTGTGGTTTACAGAGATTTTAGCCAACAGGCTTTGTTAGACACAACACGAAGCAGAGTTTGAGTTTATTGCTTAACTCGAACACACACACGCAAACACACATAAGGCTTGATTGGGTGAGCTATAAACTACTGAACTACAAACTATTGAGCATACATTAGTCTTTGAATGGGTGAATTACAAACTGAAGAGTTGCTGGATCTTGTACCTGCTGAAGCTCGGTGTCGTTCTGAGACTGTGCTGCGATCTTCAGCAGTTCTTCTTCGTGTTTCTGGATCTGTTCCTGGAAACGCACATCCTTCTCACAGACCACAGCCTGCAGTACTTGCAGCTGATAACACAACCAGGACACATCATTCAGTCAGAACTTCTCAGGACATTCAACATCATCATTTATTAACAGAGTAGGACTATGTTTAATTATGAAGGTAACAACTATGTCACCTGTTCAGCGTGTGCGGTTTCCTTCTCTTGGAGGAGCTGTTGGGTGGTCTGGAGTTGCTCGCTAAGCTCCCTGCTGTTGGCCTCCTCCTCACTCAGTTTGTTCTTCAGTTCTTGAAGCTCCTCCTCCACTGCGGCTCCAGCTCCTGTAAAGGAGCTTTCTGGGCTCTGTTGTTGATGTAACAGATATTCAAATCAGAAAAAAAGGAGGTGCCTTTTATGGTTAGTTTGTAATAAACATGTGTGGTATATGTAAGTCTTCACAACATCTTTGTTGTAAAAGTGAAGTGGGGGGTGATTTGTGTGTTATAAAACTAAAATAATGCTACAAGCTCTGCTCAAAACAATAAAAACACAGACAAAATTCAGCCTCTTTCAAACTCACAGCTGTTCCTTCTTGCCCTTTCAAATCAGTGATCTGTTTGCTGAGTGAAGCCATCTTGGCTTTCGCCTGCAGTTTGAGTTTGGTGAAGCGAGCCTCACCTGCTTCCCTTTCATTCTGTGGATACAGAGCAAAAAAGCATTAAAAATTGATGCCATCAAAGATGTTAGCAAGAAATGTAGTGAACAGACTTTTGAAGGGAAATCTTGATAGCAAACATGTACACACACACAGAAACACACACAGACAGAGTACTTACCTTGAGCTGTACATCTTTGTTAGCCAGCTCAGTGTCCTTGTGGACCAGCTCAGTGTCTTTATCTCTGATGAGCTCCTTCAACTGGACCACCAGTTGTTCCAGGTGGGCCAGCCTCTCCATGGCCTCCTCAGGCACCTCAGACTCCACTGGAGCCTGGTCCTCTCCGGGGGGTAGCTGAGGCACCAGCCTGTCCTGCACAAAGAAACACACAAACACGATAGGGGATAAACAAAGCTTCATGCATATTACATAGAATGCAGGCTGTGCCTATGCTGACTATGTTAACCCAGTATTTTTCCATAGTTTTCTATCCTTTGGTATGAGGCATGACTATGTATTTTTCCACTTCATTAAACTCTCACCTAATTCTCCATGAGTACTGCCAACATACAGTTGAGTTCCTGTCAACAACTGCATGAATGATGAACATAAGCTGCGCAGAGACAATAGCCGCTGCTTCTTTGAGGCTGTTCTTTCTCTCAGACTGACACTGTGTCACTCTCCTTGCAGACTGGAATAAAAGTCTTATCTATTTCATTCCACTACTTGAGGGCGTGCTATTCATTAACGTTAAAAGTTGGAGAAGTATCAGGACCCTAACACACACAGGTTAGCCATTTAAAGAAAGAAGAACTTCCCATCCACTTGTCATTCAATGTTTGCTCCAGATGGAGGATGACCAGCATTATTGACTTTCCAACTAGACCAGATATCAGATCTATACATTCAAATCTTGGAAACGCCACTGGCAATACCCATGACATTGCGATATTCTGGTTCAATGTTTGTTATAATGGTGGAAGACAGGGTATTTGTGTCTTGCTCTTTCACCTGTGGGTCTCCATCTGGTGCCTCCTCTCCAGAAAGCTCCTGGAGGACTGTGGCCAGACGGCTAAACATAAAGATGGCACTGTGAGTGAAAAAGAGAAGAGGTTTGAGGCTTCAGCGTGGGCTAGCATTAGTATGTTGGACACAAATCATTCCTTTGCTGCAGCTGAACAAACCCTATTCTGTTTGTTATGGATGAAGTATTCAAAGAGTAATGCCAAACCTATTTTTCAAAACCTTTAAGCTGTTGACGACCTCCTTAAATGTCCATGCAGTGTTTAGTTTAGTCTCAGTATAATTTCATCTGTTTGCTTGAACTGATATTTTTTGAAATTTACAGTAGCATAAATGCAGCCTACAGTTAAAAACTTTACGTTCATAACATATTCTCCTTTCACCATGTCTCTGCCAAGAACAGCTTGGGCTGCTGCTTGACACAATATTCCCATCTTCCCAAGCTATCCTGATTGTGCACTTTTTGATGTAAGAATGTAAGACAAATTTCCCTACAAAAATAAACCAAAAAAGTAAAAATAAAAATAAAATAGATGTCTGTGTTAAAGAGTTGATTTCTTGTGAGAAAAGTAAAGTATAATGCAATTTTTTTTAGACTTCTGAAACCTTTATTATAGAATATTTTTTAACGAACTTGTTTTCACAGTAGATGTTGAGTCTAGATTAAAGACTTTATTTATTTAAGACATAGAGGCTTTTTAAGGACGTGTAGGCACCTTGGAGTAGCTTACTGCAGGGGCTCTCAAACAGTTTCATGCCAAATACCCCAAACTGGGAAGATTTACAAAACCATTATGAATGATCTTTTAGAGCAAATAAAGCATTAGTAAAATATGTACGAACATGGCCCGTTTGAGAGTCTTGTGTGCTGGAAGGAGTGGGGTCCGACTTATTAAACACGCCCAACTTCCATCAAAACGAACGCAACATTTTGGCTGTGACCCCCAAATCCAATTGGTCCGAGTAGGACCGGACAATGCCGAGTTCTCCCGAACCGGCCGGACACTCGACTGCGGCTGCGTCACTCCTTCCGAACAGCAAAGATTATAGCTAACGTTAAGCGAAATGGATGGTTAACTTTCCGAGCGACTGGACATGTTGTCTTCAAATATAGTAGGCATATTTGAAGATTTAGAAACACTGGTATGAACAGGATGCGTCGTGTGTAAACATCAGCTGACAGCTGTGGCTGCATTACCGTAGTTTGCAAGGTACAGTTGCTAGCTAACCCTGGTTAGCCTCTCAATTCTTGCTAAGCAGCAGCTCGCAAATAAGGACAGCTGATTTAAAACCTTTGTTCTGTTGTTTTTCTTTGCTCATTGCATGACAGCTCTCAGGTGCAGCCCGGGGAATGGTGTGGTTTTGAAAGAAAGGACGTTTAACTAACCTGTGCGAGTGCTTCCCAGGTAAATGTTTCTGCCTTTTATTTGGTATATTTCCTCGGATGGATTTCAGAGCATAGCCACATCACCAAACATTCCGGAAACAAAACTTGCTCTGCAGTGATTGGCCAGTCGGGATCTGCGCATGTCAGGGACTGTCGTCAAATTCCCACACAGTTTACGGTCACTACTCCCTGCTAGGGAGCATCTACATGATATAAACATTTACAAAACGCAAAATGTGCCCTTGAGCTAAATATACATATAATTTGATCCCTCTACATCTGGAATCACACAGCTAACATTATAATGATGGGAGGACATGAGCAAAGAGTCAATCTGATCATCAACCATGGCAGACAGCTGGGAAGGAGTCTGCTGCTGCTTGCTCACTACACCACAGTGTTTGTGGCCTTTGTGGGTCGCACTGTGCAGTGGATGGTGGAGGCAGTTAAGTGGACCACGCTGTTTGCACGCTACACAGTGTCAGTGTTTGACTCCATCTACAGACATCTGCACTGGGGGAAGAGAAAAGGTTTCGCCGGTGGTGCCAAGGAGATCTGCCCGGCCCCTGGCACGGAGCCAGAGTGACTGCATCTTATTCAGGCGTTTATGATGATTTGATCTAGCAGCATTATCTTGGCAGCCAAATCAAGACAACACCAAAGTATGCCCATGGTGGAGACTGCCTGAAACCGGTGAAAGTTGAAGGAGCTAACTGGTGTTGGCTGAACCTAAAGCTGAATGTGAAGATTCAAAAAATGTTGGATGGAGAAAGGCAATGAGGCCTTACTGAAGTCACACACTTTTTAGCTTTTTACTTTTTTAAAGCTCTTATAACATAGCTATATATGTTACATAGTGTTTAGTGTTATATTTTTAGGTGCCGTTTTCTTTTTCTATCACGCAATCTGTGTATTCCTTGCATTGTTGTAGTCATTATGCAACCTCCATCAGGAAAGCTATTCCAAAAAATGGGAAACTATGTTAGACACACTGGAAAGTTCCTGGTATTGCCAGTCATCCTTTGTACCAGAACATGTGACTATTGATGCAAATGTATTCCAGGGTTAAACGCAGAGTACATGCGTTGGAAGTGTAGACATGCGTTTTCAGCATTACTCTCTTACACTACAGCAGGGGTGGACTGCTATTTTGATGGAAGGCTACATGAAGAATTCACCATGCCATTAGGAGCCAAATGTATTTTTTATATCTATGTCCGGTCTGAAGGTTATTTCTTGTCCTCCTTTAAGATGGCCCTATAAAACTGACACAGAAGTGCTTGACACAATATTTCACTTTGGACAACATTTGTAGTCTCTGGCAAACAGCCCTGTGTGTGTCCATGAACAGTGAGCTACCAATATTGGATCGCCCAGTTACCTGTGGTGATGCCGCCTACTTTCTTTTGCCTGTTTGTCTAAAACCCACACTTCAAGTTCTAAGACATACAAACTAAAGCAGGATGCCTGCAATAATATTAGTGTTCTTTGTCGCCTTTCCCAAGAGGTAATCTTGCCTGTTTGCAATTATGAATGTTCAGAGTCAGAAATGAACTTGAGCACCATTAATATTATATTAATATTATTATATTCCAGGGGCAGCTAATATCTGAAGAAGTATACACTAAAAAACTACTAAAGTTAAATACTGCTTTAAAATTGCCCACAACTGCATTAAGTTTTTTTTTAGTTTTTTTTTTACTTTTGTATTTGGATATATTTTTAATTGTGATCATTTTTGTAGTGTAATTTCAACAGATTGCAAGCTTAGCACTAACTTGTGTCTCATCTATAATAGTAATTTCTGACATGTATATCAATGTTATTTGTCTTTTATGTGAATATGAATGATGTCACATCAGCAAGTTGTGAATAAGAACTGTTGGAAGACATTAATTACATTCAGAGCTGCTAAATACAACACTGCTTTAAATATGATTACAGTATTATTTAGTAACAAAGTAGCTAGCTTTAGGAAGCGACATTCCACATCATACAAAAGCACTTACAGAGGATTGTGGTATTATTATCCTTTTTCTGTTATTGACATTGAGATCAGAAAGCTTTCTGCAGCAGTACTGATGTTACTTTGATCCACTTTGACTTATATTGTAATGGCTGTTCAGTTAGTGTACCAACTTCCCAGTGACTCATGCCTTCCTGGTTTAGGAATGTGGTATCTAAATAAACCCTGTTACCAAATAAATTTTTTATAATCCTGTTTATTTTGTGCAGTTTTTAGTCTCAAAGCTAAGCATGAGCACAGAGGATATAAACCAGAACTCCACTGAGAGATAGCACAGTTTGCCACGTTCTCAAGTTGTATCCCACATCTCTTGGAAAAGCCTCATGGGTTTAAAACATTATTTTAAGAGCGCAGTCTTCAGCAAGAACATTATGGCAATATGAAACTGCACCACTCATACTTAAGAGCACATGCTGAGCAAGGTGTACTGCATCAGTTCAGATGTATGACTAACTCTCCTGTATACATTTCCACGTGAGGGGAGGGGATGGGAACACCAAGGTGTTTGTCAGCATGTCCCAGAGTAAACATTTGTACAGGGATGGGACAGTCAACCTTCCTTCCTAATGGGGGTGCTTAAGCGGATCATCTGCAGGTACACCTGGATTAAAGCCAGTGATTAGACCCAGACACAGGACACAGAGGGGCGTGGTCCGCCTCAACCCCAACTCCAGTCGCTACAAAAGCCCCTGCCGGCACCCAGGCTCACCACAGCTCCCATCTTTGTGTGACTGTGAAGAGGGATATCCTCCGCTTCACAGTAGACCAATTGGGCTGTAAGCTTTGTGTACCAGCTTTAACACACACACGAACGCTCGCTCACTCGCTAAGGTGCTATAAAGAAATGGGTAACTCTACAGGATGCACTGTGGACGACCTGCAGGCGGTGGAGATGCACCTCTGGTACAAGAAGTTCATGACAGAGTGTCCCTCCGGTCAGCTCACCCTGCACGAGTTCAAGCAGTTCTTCGGTCTGCGAGGCTTGGACCCAGAGGCCAACGCCTACATAGAGCAGATGTTCCGCACCTTTGACATGAACAAGGTAAGATGCTGCATTTCAACCACTGAGCTGTATTCAAGTAAACCATGCATTAATGCTTGTACCTCAAGGCTGGAACTTTCTAAGCGTGGTGGGATGGGATGATTGCTGCATCTTACTAGCTTGGGGCATGTTTCAAAATGAGGGATGCAATGTGGGATCTGCCTACCTGGCTCTTCTTCCATGAAGGTGCATCAGGGGGCATTGCACTTTCATTTTTAAATCGTGGCTCCTCAGGTTTTTATCATCCTCCAAATCTATAGCAAAATGCCCTGTGACTAATATCAGATTCCCCCCTTGGTGGTTTTGCTCTTTACCTAGAGCTGCTGTTACTAAATATACTAGAAACTGATTTTCATTCATACTTAAAATGTATGCAGGTTACATGAAATAGGTTACAAACAAAGTCTCTAACTAGGGGAGTGTAAGTTAGTTTTAGTTATAGGCTTTACTAAATTTTACAATTTGGGTGAATTTTCAGAAATATCACATAAATATGAATAAAATAGTAATTTGCCAGCCCATCTGAGAGGCTGTATTCTGGAAAACAAAGACAATCACTAAGCAGTAAAATGGTCTGTTGCCTGACTTTCCAGGGGTTTGTCAGGGCTGGCCCTTTAGATGAGGCGAGGCCACAAGTTCTTGAACCTTTTCAGCTTGACGCCCAAATTATGTCGATTCTGTGTCACTCTGGGACCCAGGCTCATTAAAACACACTGGTACTCATGTCATGAGGTGACCTGCCAACTCAGAACAAGAGAAAGGGTCATCGCAGGATCTGTGTGGCTGAGAATCTGCATTGCTATATTTAGTAACCCCGTCAGCTTCAATTACAAAAGGCTGTGGTAATCTTTATGCATGATTTAATTGTGAGATTATCTCTTTGGGACAATGCATTGATGCCAGGATTGCTGCATGTGTTCATGCACACAGATAGTCCCTCTGGATAATCCTTGGTCCTGGCATGCTCCGCTTCATTCTAATAACTTTTTGAGTAAAGACCAGGGAGTTTCCTTTCATGAATAGAATAGAGCATTGGATGATTGGTTGTGCATTGGATGACTGAAAACTATGTTTAATAAGTAGATGGTTGTCTAAAGATTTGTAATTCTAAATAATTTAATGGAATTGAAGCACATCAATTGTTTCATGCTTTTTAGACAAGATACTCTTATAAGAAAAGCTATGAAGCTATAAATTTAAACGATCAGATGAGGTGATATGGTTTAAGTAATGCTGCCAAACTGACTCCAAATCTCGTCTGTTCTATTCCATATGTGTATCATATTGAATCCAGCATTCATATTCATGAGTGAGTAACTGTTCTTTACTTGTTTTTGAAGGACGGCTACATAGACTTCATGGAGTATGTGGCTGCCCTGAGTCTGGTGATGCGGGGGAAGATGGAGCATAAGCTGCGCTGGTATTTCAAGCTGTATGATGTGGATGGCAACGGCTGCATTGACCGCCATGAGCTCCTCAACATCATTAAGGTATGTAATGTGCTGGCCACATCGCAGTGTTTAGCATTCTCTGGGCCCCAACATGATAGGCTGATTTTATTCTTTCTCTGTTCCTTTAGGCCATCCGCGCAATCAACGGGAATGAAAGTCAGGAAACCACCGCTGAGGATTTCACCAACCGTGTGTTTGACAGGATTGATATAAATGGAGATGGTGAGTGTGTTCTGGCTCTATGGGGAGTCTAACATTAAGGAACAAATCCATCTTTGAACAGCTAATCACTCTGGCGGACAGCGCTTAGACATTTATCAGCTCCACTGCTGTCTTAAGTGAGAGGATGTGATAAGCATAGAAAAGGAGAGGAAATGCAGGTGGTTGTTAAACACTAATAATGCCAAAACCACTGACAAAAGATCCGAATCCCAGGTTTGCACAAATAAGATCTGAGACCAGAGATGATTTGTAAGAATACTACTGAGAGAATGCATTTGCTATGTACTTTTATTTCATTAAATCTAAATATGAGCCTAATTCTTCATCCAATAGGGGAGCTGTCCTTGGAGGAGTTTGTGGCCGGTGCACGCAGTGATGAAGATTTCATGGAGGTGATGATGAAAAGTCTGGACCTTTCCCACATAGTGGCCATGATCCACAACCGGAGGCACAGCATCTAGGATCTGTCCATGCAGACTACATCACCCCATCAATAATTTACCCTCAAGCTGCATCTCCTCTGGAAAAAGGTCACAAATAGACTGAGATTTCTATTAAGATTGAATCCGGTTTGATATGATGGCAATATGTTGCAAGTAAACATTGACATCTCTTTTTGAATCTCTAAAAGATTGACACAAACGCACTTTAAATGCACTGGTATGACTCAGTCAACCTTTGCAAGCTGTATTGTCCTTGTTTAATTATCTTGAGCTCTCCAATGCCACCTTGATATGAGATTATCTCTCAGACGGTCGTCTTAACTTGAGATCCCATCCGCTCAAAACCCAGACAACGGTTAAGGTCTTTAAGGATTAAGGAGGGAGACAGGAGCAGTGGTAACTATATGCACTAAACTGTGCTCCCCAGATATTTGTCTTTTTTCTGATCATCAAATTCTCAAACCTCCGCTGAGCTGTTCCTGCCTGTGAGGTCTACAAGAGGAATCTATGTATTTCTGTTGTGCTTGACAATCATGCTAATTTCAGTTTCAATTTTAAGTCAGTGGGTCTAATAAGGGAACGGGTGAATTTCTCTTTAAGAGTATTAATCCAAGATTCACTCGGGGACCCGACATTGCTGGATTCCATGAACTCCAAGATGCTGAAAGATTTAGTCAGGCATGCAGGTAAAATTTGGGAAAGTTTACCTTTTATTTTTTTATCTCAACTCTTTTGAAAGTATATTCTAAGAGGAGAGGCAATACTGACATACTGTATTGTAGCATTTTGTAAGCCAGACAGACTAGTCTAGTATTTCAGTGTGTGTGTGGGTGTATGTTCTGCCTGAATGATTCTCTCTCTAGTGGGCACAAGTAGATGACCTTTATTATGTTCCATGGCTTTGCTCAACTGGTGCCTTCTGTTGGAAGACTACAGAATGTTTTTTTAAATGCTTTTGCTTACTATTTGTAAAATAAAAAAATTAACAGTTGAAGTCTACTGTGTAATGTTTCTGTGCATACTAATCAAAACCTGGTCAAAACTACCGGATCAATACAAGTGTGTTGCAGTTAACGATCAGTCACAGTCCAGCCTCCTGGTTGCCATAACAACTGCAAATGATTTTGGTTCTCCCCCCCACTCCCCAAAAAAAGTTCAAAGGCAAAAAATTCCAATCTGAATCGTCTGGGGTGCATAGGAACAAAGGGTTTATAACAGGAACTAATCTAATTAATTTCAAAGTCAGAAGAAACTATTAAGTCGTGACACTTAGACTCGAGCCTGAAAACATCAAAATCACCCAAAGGCCAGTCTTGCCTGTTTTTCAATACAGCACCTTGCACCCTGTGCAGAAAACACAGCTCAAATTATGCTGGCCTGGTTCAATCGATTGCTGACAGGATGAAAGTTTTAAAGCTGAATTTAATCATCTTTAAAACACAGTCTCATGAAGATCACACAGCCGTTCAAAGAGGAGGGCTTTGTCTACTTTACTGTTCAAAGGCCGCTGAAGGAGGATTGGTAAACTGGAGCCTCACTAAGGAAGCAGCACTTCTTTTTTTAGACTAACTGCTAATACAAGCTTGTGCATTTTTCCCTCTCATAGTAATAGCATCCTGTGAGTTTAGACCATTCATACACCAGGATAAAGAAGAATACACTACAGCAACAATGGTCCCTTTTATCAAATACACTGATACAAGCTAAATACTACAGCTGCATTGTATTAATCTTCATTTGCCACCGGGTGCCCCAGATCCTTGTTATAATACTGAAACAAAGATAAGGTGGATTAGCAAATGTGGCGTTTATTTTATTTTATACATTTTTTTTTTTTTATAAATGTCAATATGGCCAGTCATCAGTTTTTCCATAATGACTAATGATATTTGACAAAATGATGATTTCTGCAGGATGTGTTGAAAGCAGGTCCTTCCCACTAAAATCCCACATTCTGAGGCAGAGATTGATTCAGTCATTGGTCAGCCACAGGGGGGCAGCGGCACACAACTGGAATCCTTTGGTGCCGCAAAATCCTCCCCAATAGTCCGACAGATCTCCTCATTTTGCCAAATGCTTGTCCTTAAGTGCATTCCTGTAGAAATCAGCTCTTACTGTCACTTATAGGAAGTCATACAGGTACTTCACAATATCAAAATTCACCGTCCTGGAAGAAAAAACACACAGAGCATATTCTCAGCATCAAAAAGCTGTATCTAAAAAAAAATTCTAAGTAAAATGTCAATGCCCTAAAACAATTCACTCAGTCTCAATCATGTATAATCACCCCCACCCACCCACACACCCACACACACACCCACACACACACACACACACACACCTGGAAATGGCGCGGATGAAGTCCAGAGAAATGGCACATTTGTACTTGGGGGCATCCAGCTGGTCATCGTGACCGACCTGAGTCAACAGCTGCAGGGTCACCAGGGAGGAGATCTAAATAGGGACACAGGGGAAAAGACATTACTCTCTGCTCCACTTCTTTAACCACAACTTTTTCACACAAAATTATGAGAGCCAGTTGCGCAGATGTGGGTCGAGCCTAATTTCCTCAAGCCTTTTCGTGCCGAGGACCAAAAATAGATAGGCAATCGGCCAAGGATCCCCAAACACATAACCATATGGGTAGAAACTCTCTCATCTGAGAAATCCTGGTCATTAGGCTTGATTTAACACCAAATAATATACTATTTGCATCTAGAAATGGGAATGTTAAAATTGAGAGATTGAAAAATTGTAATTTAGAAACCTCTGATCATTATACACTCTCATTTGCTTATCTGGCAAATGGAAAAAGGGTGAAATTAAATTATTTTCTTATTTTGTGCAGACCACTTCGAGGACCCTTGAGGATTCCTGGAACCTAATTTGGGAGTCGCAGTCATGGAGAATGATTTTAACCACTTTAGGACTAAAGAGTCAAAATGAAACCACTATGGAGGCAGGTTTAACTTAGGACAATGGCAACAACAATGGTAATGTAGAAGAAAGGACTATGCAAAATGCTATGGCAATGATAACTATTTAGCACCAAAAGAGGTCAAAGAGTGTATATGCAGATAGTCCAGAATGCTAATTAAGCCAATAAATGTTTATGAATGACAGAATATTTTTACATAATTGCAACTGGTTCCCATTTTATGATGATTTGTATGACTTAACATCTTTCTAATACTGTCTACATTGTGCGTTAACATCTTTCTAATACTGTCTACATTCTGTGACTGGGTTAATTTTAATATCTCACTCCAGTTGTACTGAACTAAGATCAAATATATTGTATGTTTAAGTTAATGAAGCACATCTTATATATCATCTTGTATTAGTCAAGAATTAGTCCAGTTAATTAAAACAATTAAGAATTGTTAATGAAAGCCTCTACAGATGAAGGCCTTGTTAGGTTAATCTGAACTGTGTCTGTACAACCTGCCCTGAGTGTCTGGGGAAATACCGCACAAATTATGCAAACAGTCAAATGAGTGGTGACTAAATAATAACTGCGAAAGCCTGCTGGGATCTGACCTGGGAGAAGATGCTGGCAGTGGGGGCGACTCTGCTGTCCACCACGCTGTAGAAAATGGCCAGCAGGCGGTCCAGAGGGAAGGGCTTGGGCCCCAGTAGGTGGTTACTCGTCTTTTCATGCTTCTTCAAGAAGTTTGTTTTTCTTATTTTACCGTGGTGCTGTAGGGGGAAAAAAAGAGGGACGTTACGCAAACTGAAGCATGATTTAAACAAGAGCCTCACTGCTAGTCGCACTGGTGACAATCATTGAAGAGCGTTTTCCATTACCTTGAGGAAGAAGCGTTTGTCTGTGCGGGCCGGGTTATAGGATGCCAGGTAGGCAGCAATCAACAGGAACTTGGAGTAATAAGGAAGTTCAACATGAGCATGAGCAGACAGCCCTTGGTAAGTGGAGAAATAAATACAATGTGTTGGACACATACCTATATCAAGTCAGTTACAGCAAACATTTATTAACATGTAGTGTAGAGCCATCTATAGGTCAACTGGTGATAAGGACACCAAAACAGCAATGGCAACTCTTTTTTATTGTCTAGAGAATTAACATTTTGCTGGCATTCACTTGTTCAAGGACTTGGGTTAGAATTAGGATTAGGTTTAGTCTGGGGTAACGTTTGGCATGTAGCAGTGGGGGTTAGGGTTGGGGATGTAGAGAATGAATGCAGTCAATGGAAGGTCCCAAGTACAGTCATACAAACACATGTGTGTTCAGATACTTGAAGAACTATGTAGGACTGTGTCCACTGTATTCAAAGCTAAGCAGGTACACTTCACACCAAACAAGGAACATCCATTTCAGCATGAATCCACCAGGTCACTGTACTCTTAATGGCTTTACACTGAAACGTTTGTTCTGAAATCGTATCATGCCATCTTTATTAAGTGCAACAGCCCTTATATTGATATGTGTGTCGGTACCTCTCATGGCTCCAGTTTCCTTCTCCTCCATTTGCTGCAGCTGCTCCCACTGAACACTAAACAGGGGAAGAGAGACAACACACACTGTGGTGAGAAGGAACCACAGTGGAGACCACAGCTAATGGCACTATGGACTGCTGCACTGCTTTTGGCCCATGTTATCAAAGGCATCAAAACAGGCATATTACTGGGCTGAGTCATTAGATGAAAATTGACAGGGTTTGATTATTTTTGCCTGGAGCAGATTCACTTAAGGAGGACAGAAACACAGACCTGGACACCTCCCGAAGGTACACTGTCTGCATGGCTTTTTTCAAATGAGGCTCAATGTTTCTCCACAGCTTGTGCGTATCGCTCTCTTTCACTGAACACAAAAAAATAAATGAACTTTACTGAAAAAGATGATTAAGCCACAGAAAAAGTCCACACTCGTTTGCACTATAATAGTTAGGGAGGTGATCAGGAATGCAAAAAACAGGAAAAAATAATTAATTTCCCAATAGAAATAAATGGATGTTCTATGTCTAAGGAAAAAAAAGAAAAAACAGGAAAAAAAAAAGAAAAAACACATATACATATAAAATAAAAAAAATGAATAAATTTAAACCCCTGAACAGTGTATCTGAACATAAAAGGAAAATCCATCTTCAAATGAAAACTAAGAGAAAAGGGTAAAAGATGGCATTTTAAAAATGTATGAAGTAACTGTCAAATGAATGAATAAATTTCCTTAAGCATTACCTTTTCCGTCCTCCAAAGGCTCACAGAACTTTGAAAAGTTAAGCGCAGCCTAGTTGAAGAAAATAAAATAAATATTAGATCGAAAGAAAATCAAAACCACAATGAAAAGTCTCCACTCGGACTGATGAATGTGTCGTAGTGTGTGTGTGTGTGTGTGTGTGTGTGTGTCTGACCAGGTGACGGAGCTCTCGGAGGTCCCGACAGACCGAGTAGAAGACTCCCAGCAGGATGTTGATGTATGAGGAGTAAAGCTCTGCAGAATAAGATGGATGGCTGTCCTGGGACAGGATCTGCTGCAGCTCTCCTAGATGGACGAACAGACGGACGGACAGAAACACAGAAACACATGGAACATACAGTATATGGAAGCAGTCTTACGGTCATCCTTGCTCAGGCACACACAAAAAGAGAATTACAAAAAGAAATGTCTCTCCAAAGCTAGTTGGAGGCTGTTTGTCCCTCACAAATCAAGTATAATGATTCAATCACTCTCACATTTAAGCGTTCAATTTACACAGTGGTGTTTTGGAATGCAATATTCCTCCAGTCGCTGCTAAAAGTGTTAGAACAAAATCGCAGGTACAATGGCATCTCACACCGCATCCACAAGTGTCTCATTATGCAGCGTGGTGAGGGACATTCATGACACTGGATGATGTAGTGTTTGTCTGTGAATAATAGTACCTTTACTGTAGTCAGGGAAATGAAGCAGAAGGGGTTCAAAAGAGCCAGTGTTGGGTCTGAACTTGTCCCAGACAATTTCACTGAGCAGGATGACGGTAACATTGTCCTCCACCTGTAAAGAACAAGTCTAACTGTTACAGAATTTATATACAAAACACATGAAACACACATGATGAAGTCGAGGCAACGACATTGATTACATCGTTGACTATGTCAATTTGTCATTTATTCATGTGTTATCTATTATGTGCTATCTAGACTGATATCTAGTTTGCTTTCATCATACTGCAAGGAAATGGCTCTGTGGCCATTACAGGTGTGGTACAATAATTGAATAGGTCTATAAACTGAAATCTAACATAAATTTAGCTGGCAATTACCATAAAGATTTACCTTATTTGGGTCTGGACCCAATAACAATCATTAGCTTAATCGATAACAAAAGAATCTTTAGTTCAAGCCCTTAACCTAGTCAGTAGATCCGGCCTGTTAACCTTTTTACAAGAGAGCCATGTAATTGGCAGAGCAAACGTTAATCATCCTGTCATCCATCACACACATATAAATCTGCATCCTAATTATCACTTCAAAAGCCTGTGTGGCGGCACTGAGGCTGCCTGACACGCAGTGACACATCTCTCTTAACACTCTCACAATCCATCCCTAACAAGATACCACTCCATCAGGAAACAATCAGCTTTCACATTATGACACCCAGATAAATAAATAACTAAATAAGTCATTTTACTTCTAATGTCTTAAATTAAAATGCTGTGAGTGACTGCCATCTTTCCTCGTAGGAGCCCTGTGAAAGACATCCTCAACACGCTCAGCTCAAGGTCATTCATTATGAAAGGAGCTCTTCTAGTCCTGTTTATCATCCATTACCCAGTGTAAAAACAATGAAGCGGTTCACTCAGTAGATGATGCAAAGTGCACACAGCACATTCTCACCAATTCCTGCAGACGCAGAAGAGCAGGGAGGAGATTGGCATCCATGTCTCTCAGAAGCTCGGCCTTTTCCATTACCTGGAAAGACACATGGCTGCGCTTATGTTGCTGCTGTTTTGTAACATGCATAATCAATAAGCCAGAGGTTGTGAATGGGCGTTTTATCGTGGCACATTAGTGTGCCTTGGAGTGAGCTCATTTTCATATGTGAAAAAATGATCAAACAAAATTATTAAATTAAACCAATTACTGTATTGGCAGAAGATCACACATATTTCCTCCAGGGTAATGCATTTGGAGCCTTTTTTTAGCATCTATTTGCATATGCTCCCACTATTAATATGATCATACAAGCATTTAAGTAACGTAATCCAAACAATAAATAATTTGATGCGCTGTGGATTATTGTGGTTTGCCAAAGCGTGTCATCCTGAAAAGGTCAAATACCAGTGAGCATTTCTCAATAAATAAATAATGACAGCTGCTTTACTAGAATCCAGTTATTACAAGACAACTGAAAGAGGGGGAATTTTTGGTTGAGGGTAAAGTGCATTGTACTCACAATGTATCGTGTCTGCTTGGCAGGGGACTGGGAACACTGTTGCCTGTAGATGCGTACAAAGTCAGACAGGGAGGGGCTGCGGGGGAGCAGGGAGGCGGCATCACAGCCAAACAGGGACAGCAGCGCTTGTTCAAACAGCAGCGCAACGGAGACGCATTCAACACAGCTGACTGTGGCATGAGGCAGCTGGAGAGAGGGGAGGAATGATGAAAGAAGATTAGTGTGATCCGTGTGTGCAGTTAATACACATGTTTACATTGAGTCAGCTCTGTGAAATTCATGAGTTATCCTGCGCTTTTACATCATGTCACAGCTCCCCTGTGCTGCTATTTGGTGTCACTTCTTGTAAGCAATGGGATCAAAACGGTGCGCATGAAACAGCTATAAAACCTGTAGTGAGACAGTAAAGCATTTCCATATTAAGCATATATATGATGGTCCTATCCAGAGAGATTTACAGCGAATAAGCAGGTAGGGGTTCAGTGTCTTGCTAAAGGACGCATGGGTGTTGATGGACACATTCGTTGTTGTGGGGATCAAATCTGTGACATTTATGCAACAGAAGAGATTTCTAAGCACTAATCCACCCTGCCAAGCAGGCACACCTAAACTAAACATAAACTTTACACCTCAAGGCCCCCTGGGGGTCCCTGGACCCAAGTTCTCTTACCTCCAGTTCCTTCAACAAAGTGTGTATCACATGACTCTTCCCTGAGGCACGATGACCATAAATGAAGATGGAGGGGTAGCTATATTGCTCTGGCTGTAGGAGCAAAAACAAACAAAACAAAAATCAGCACCTTGAATTTTTTTTTTACTGTAACAATAGACGAAACTCTTGCCACCGCCTACATTTCATCACGATAAACAAAAACCTATATAAACAAGTTCTCCCACTACCTGCATTAACTTTACAATGTTGCTAACTAATGTCAACCATGCTTTCATGATCATATGAAACTTTGAGGCCAGTGTTTTTGTGAATAGTACTGTGTTGCAAACAGGTATTGTGAAGTTTATTGTAGATTACTAAAACTGAGCAGGAAAAATACATTTTAGTAAACTGAAATAAAATAAACACCGGAGAGCTTGAAAAAATGACACTCAATTACAACTGTAATTGCTTCCAACAAAACTAATTAAAATGAAATAAAATAGAAAGATGTAAATAATACTTATTATAGGTTGAGTCTTTCAGTCAAAGCCAAAGTGTAGTATAAGAGAAAACTATCTACAAACGGACAAAAGCCACATGACATTGACACTACTACCTCAAGCTAGGTTAGGTCTTCATCTGGACACATCGACACACTCTTATCCATAAAGTGAGTAATACAAACGTAACGTTACCTCTCCCATAACCGACAGCAGCATCCCAGCTTGAACATCTCTGCAAGGCAACTTCTCTGCGACCCTGTGCAGCGTCTCCTCCTCATAGCCTGAATGCTGAAGCAGTGCTGTCATTCTGCTCTTCCTACTACCAACCACTGCAGTATGTAAGCTTTGACGAGATCAGTGCCATGCGGCTAAAAACAAATAAGCAAACGTTAGCTTAGCGTTCCTGCACATTAAATGGTAACGTTAGAGAGCTAGGAATGACGGCAGCTACTCAGTGAAAAAGCGACACAAACAGGAGATGTTACAGATATGTATTTACTGTAAATAAGAAAGGTTTATGTTAAAAAATATCCATACCTGAAAAATAAACTGTGTAACAAAGTTAAACTGAAGTAACAAGTAAGTTAACGTTGCAGCACAAGCAGCTGAAAACGCAGATAGAAGACAGGAGTTTCGCGCGCGCCTTCAGATTACGTCACAGGATTGTCTTTGGTCATTAGCCAATCACCGCCAGGAATAGAACTATGGGTAATGTAGTTTTGAACTATGGACTAACTAGCTACTCTGAAGGAATAGTGGGAGATGAATTAAAGTGTTTGAATCTGTTTAGGTAAGATTTAATTGCAGGGACGGTTAATGTTGTACTGAAGGATATTTTGTCCTGTACGCTGTCATGTGGCTGTCCTCGCTGGTGCCAAAACACCCAACTTTCCTTATAGACCTTTTACAAAAGCCAGAATATAGCCTACAGGCTGTGCACACGTTTAGGGATTGCACTTTGTAGCTTTGACATAAAAAATGGAAAAGAATGTCGAAGAAAATATTATGCAAATGTAAAATTGGTTGGCTATTGGCTCACAGAAAACTGTAAAATAGGTTAGGCTATTTTACTGACAAAAAACCTTACTGAAATACCATGCCTAGCCTATAGTAATCCTATATTTTTGCAGGATATAGCCTAACAGCAACAGTAGGCTATAAGTCCCTACATGGATATTATATGAATAGCCTATTATAGTGATATCACATGAAATATCATCAAGTACTATAAGGTCAGTTATTACAGGCACACTATACAGAGTCTACTGATATTATAGCCTAGTGTTTTTTCGTTAGGGCTGGTAATTTCTAACCCAGTAAGTAGGATACTTCCCCTCTGATGCATTTGTCCCAGCGTCATCTGAATATTAAATGCAGTGAAGAGAGGGGGGTTATATGAACAGTAATTTCATGTGCTCTATAATATTATCTTTAATTATAGAACTGGAGGCTGTTTAAGATTTCGCGCGTCTGATACAGAAACAACACGTCAGACCGGGATTAAGGGATGTGGGTTGGCTCTATAATATCCGAGGCTACCCTCCAACTCTAATTCAATAGGATCTAAGCTGCGGTTGTTGATGGTCTGTCGGCGTCGAGCACAGATAGACCATTTAGATTTGTTTGAGCAAGATCTCATAGTGCCTCATAGTGATTTGCGGAACTGAACCTCCCTCGGATAAACTGCCCGGTTTGTCGGAATAACAATCTCTGGCTCTGGCCACGGCTCAGGTAGGGGCATTTTAAATGTGAAGGCTGTAGGATAAACCTCTGTGCTTCTGAATGGAGGATGGGTCTCCTAGCCTACGGCTTGTTTTCCTGAGCGCACGTTTCGTTATTGTAGTGTAGCCTAATGAATGAAAATCCAAGAGAAAAAAACCCAAAACCAGACCGTGCCGCGGATGCGAGAGCGCAGTGATGTTGTGGGTGCATCTGGGACCACATAGGCTGGACTTGAGCAAAAGCAGAGATTTTCAAAGACAGCTAGACAAGTAGAAGTTGTGTACTGACCATGCCTTTTAAAGGATCCGATGCGACAGATGTTAGTTTGGTGAAGGCAGGTTAGTAGATCCTGAGGACAGAGTAAACACCGCCCGTAGAGACCGGAGGATGGTCCCCGGGGCCCCCGCCGCCACCACCATGCTCCCTGCCTCCGAGGCTGCCAAGATCTACCAGACCAACTACGTCCGCAACTCCCGGGCCATCGGCGTCCTGTGGGCCATCTTCACCATCCTCTTCGCCATCGTCAACGTGGTGTGCTTCATCCAGCCCTACTGGATCGGGGACGGTGTGGACACGCCGCAGGCGGGCTACTTCGGTCTGTTCCACTACTGCATCGGCAACGGGCTGTCCCGGGACTTGACCTGCCAGGGCAGCTTCACCGAGTTCAGCACCATCCCCTCCGGTGCGTTCAAGGCCGCCTCCTTCTTCATCGGCATGTCCATGGTGCTGGTGCTCACCTGCATCGGCTGCTTTGCGCTGTTCTTCTTCTGCAGCACCGGCACCGTGTATAAGATCTGCGGCTGGATGCAGCTGGCTGCAGGTAGGAGACTCTACTGCTGCTGCTAATGTTGTTGTTCACTACAGGTGGAAGTTCATAAAACAGTTCAGTGGTTCTCAAAGTGGGGTCCGGGGGCCCTCAGAGGTCATCTAGTGGGGTTCCACGGGGCTCCCATGCAGCAAAATGAGGAATCGTTTAATTCCATTATCAGTTAATTCATTGGACATTATCCTAATTATAGTATGAATGACTGCTCTAATTATAGGTTTCACTCTCACTATTAACTCCCCACCCACAGTGTAGACAGTTATACAGTTCATCAGTCTTCCTGTATGGGGTCCATGGGACAAAATTTTATCAAATGGTGCTTGGTGTCTTAATGTGTGTCTATTTGGGGGTCTTTGACTTAAAAACAGTTGAGTACACCTATAGCCGGAAGTTAAAAGCAAATAAGTTTGTTTATATGCACACAGTCAGACAGACTGCACCTATGGCCTAGAGGTCTCCCAACTTTTTCATGTCAAGGACCCCAAAAAGACACACATTTTACCACGGATCCCCATTCGACAAGCTTTTGTCCCAAATGTGAGATTTCTCTGGTTACTTATGATTATTGATGATGATTACAAGATTATGCAACTGTCTGTAGTTTAGGTGGGGTGAGAACAGAGCAGCAGTGGGATGAGTGAGACCTCTGATCAAAAACTCAGTCATATGTGTACTCTCATTGTGCTAACTTCTAAAGAGTGAAATTATAAAGAAATATAAAAAAAAAACGTATTCCTCATTTTCTTGGGACCCATGGAGCACCTTCACTGATACCTGTAGGTCCCCGGACCCCACTTTGGGAAGCCCTGGCCTACAGGTTAGTCAGCTCCTCAGAACCAGGCAGTGGTGTAAATAAGATGTGGGTAAACTATGATCTCCAGACCAGTTGGTGATCATCATGAGTGCTCAGCTGCCACCAATACAAACCAAAAACAATTATATTTTCAGAAAAGCATTTACATTTATGCATGTTTTTCCTTAAAATATATTAATGTAATATTATCCTCATGCCAACCCATCATACCACTTACTATGATGTATATCCTAAATTTATGTCATATGTCCAGATTCAGCCTAAAAGGTGGTAAACTGTATCCCACAAATAAACAAGGTGGGTAAACTGGTGGGTTTGCTTTATTTATTTATATCCTTGAACCAGGTAAGTCTCCAGTGGTATTCCATGTGCAGAGGAAAAAACTAGGCTACATTACAATAATACTTTCCTTATAACTAGGGAGTTAAATTGGAAATATGCAAGTGATCTCTCTAACAGGGTTAGGGTTAGGGTTAAATACACTATACCCAGTCACACCATATGAAAAGAATAAGGGGAAACAAAAATCAAAGGACCAGAGACATTTATATACTGTAGCGCCGGCTGATGTGCTGCTTACTGCCTTTAATGATTTTCAGTTGAATTTCCAAGATCCTGTTTGGAACAGACAGAAAATTTGCTTGTGCACAGATTTTGATTCCCATCCAAAATGACATTTTCAAATATCTGATGTAACTGAGCTCCATATCTTAGCCAACTATTGGCCTGTCTCCAGTTTGACAATGCTTAAAGGAAAATTACACTGAATGTCAGAATTTATCAACTTTTTTTGTTATCTTGCAATTAGACATTTGCACAAATGTAAGAAAATCTATCTACTATCAGTAGGCCTGTCATTGATATGACCTTGGCCAAAATTGCACTGGTGAGATTACTGGATTTTGTTAGGCTACACCTTGGGAAAAGAAGTGTTGTTAATAGAGATAATAGACTAAGTATGCAGATGAAGGAGCTGTAATTTAAAGGGTTGTTTTTTTAAATCTCCTATGACAGTTTAGTTTTTCCTGTTCAGCCAGAAGCAAGAAAGAAGGGTTTTTCCTGTAATAAAATAATCACACCAGTGTGCAGCTCCATTGAAAAACACATAGGAAAGGATTGTAAAGGTGACTGATACAAAAACCAGGATGATTCTGAGCACACTTTGTGGTTCAGAATTGTTTGCACCTTATTGAGATAAATCAAATTTGTGTGTATAAACTAAAAAAAAAATGCATCCACAGAGTCAGTCTCCCAGCATCATGCTGTACATCTTGATGATGCTGTGTTTGCTAAGCGCTGGCTGCTCATGTTCACAGATGGGAATTAAAATGTCATAAGCAATAAGAATCACATTCATGTATATTGCACTTGTATTCTTGCCTTTAGAACAACACAGCTTGTAAACATCTATCCTTATTCTAAGTCAAGATGTGTCTCAAAAGTCCACTGTCATAAACAACCACTGAATCCCATCAGTGATGAACCTTTTACCCAAAGGTATTCCACCTAACTCACTAACCTTTGACAGAGACAGAGGTTAGTAGCACCACTGGCCAGATGTTAGGCCTAATCTATACACTATGTTCAGATTTCATGCAAACACCCTCCGCTGCAAATGTATCCTCCGCAGCCCAAACCCCAGCAGCTGTGCGGTGGATTATGTTGGAGAAAAAGCACACAGCACTGCGTCATGTTGCGCTGAGCTCTATCACAAGTCGGTCTAATGAGCGGCACAGCCTGCCAGTTTGTGTCTTCGCAATTTTTTTTCCTCCTCACAGATCAAAGCTACTTCTTATTCCTCTGAGTCACGTGTTTCGCTTTCCCCAGTTTTCCCACCGTATCGAGGGAGCAGATCTGAGCATATGCAACACAGTCAGGTGAAAAAAAAAAACTATTTCTAAATGCCAGAGTTGATACAGTCATCTGCCTTGTGTCTGATGAGAGTGGGTACACACTGTGGAATGGGTGTTGTCAGTGATGTGAGAGGGAGTCAACACTGGCAATGACAGCGGGGGGTTCTGAGTTTGTTGGCGGCTCGTTGCTCCCTGTCTCCTATTGATCATCGCAGCGCTTCCCTCGCTCGCAGGCGCGATCCGTGTCGGCGTTCGCCCCTGCGGCCGCTCCCTCACTCAGCCCTATATGCCTCCCTTCATATCGCCTCTCCTCCTCCGTCTCATTCGCTCAAAAAAAATGCCACGTTGAGGCCACTGTGAAATTGGCTATTAAGAGATTTCCAGGGAACTGTAATTGGCAATATCGAGGAGTTTTCTCTCTCTAAGCAGTCTGAAATCCCAATGTGATTGTGAAAAAATCCTCCCGTGGCTTAATGCTGTCAGATGTCATTTCAGGTGGTTATGGGCTGCTGTGATGTGCCATCAAAAAGACTGAACATACAGCTGAGAGGCACCCTTCTTCTTCACTGATGGGATAGCCTGAATGTTTGATGAGCGCAGCCCACTAGCAGATAAGAGCAGGATCTCAAGATAATAACTAACAATGATGAGGCGCACTATATTCCTATAGTCTCTTTACAGATGTGCAGAACCATATCCTCCCAATTAGCAAGTTTACATTGATTAGCCATTTAAAAGACCTTAATGCATTATAGTGTTGAGGCATAAAAGAGGCAGCACAGTTTAAAAGTGAATGTTTAGTAGAGGTCTACATCTTGGACTACGCTTTCTGGGGTATATGACAAAATTAAAGCATTAACTTGCACATATGGGTTTCTCTGGTGCATATTTGTGTTATTTACAGTTGTGTTTGCATTGTTTAAATATGTAATAATGCATTTACTGCTTGGTCTAACACTAGACTATACATTGGCAAAAAGATCCTGGGCTATATGAGAGCTATATGCAACGTTGAAATCACATCTAGTGCTCAGTGGGCTGCTTTGATTTCTTTTATTCCCAGAATGTCTTTTGCATAGCTTTGCACAGTTGAAAATAGCCATCTTTTACTTCTCTCTCTCTCCTCCCTTCCGTCTCTCACCTCCACCTTTCTACCTGAACCCCCTTCCCACTATAAGATACCAGTTACCCCCTAAACCGACACTGACAGTCACCCTCAAGGTCAATGATTATGGCTTTTGGCTGCTGAAAACCAAGCAGCAGTGGCGGCTGTGTGAGGTGAGCGGGGACAGTGTGGAGCGGCCAGACAACGCCTGGCCGCCTCTGATGGGAGGCTGCACATTGTTGCTCAATGACCTGGACGGCCTCCAGAGCTCTGATGACCATCTGGATCTCACTGACACACACACACACACACACATGCACACGTGCACACACCACCTAGCCAGTGCACACATTAAGATTGGCACGGAGTGAACAGCTGCCCCATTTTCTGGAGTTGTCGATCCATAGAAATCGGCAGAAACCAAGATGGGTTACTCAGAGTGTTGTGGAAGCATTTACAGTACACAGTCCATTTCCTGGTTGTTTGACTAGCAACTCCCCGCACAGTAAGTGGCTCGCCTCGTGCTGCACTCTGTGCCTACTAAGTGGTCCTCTAGAGAGGGAAGCTGGCATTAGCAGGCAACAATAAAAGGTCCATTTGGTTGCTGGAGGTTTATTGATCCATGTGCTTCTCTCCAGAATAGTACCACAGCTCTAATAGGGGACAGCCGCTGTCACTGTATGGCCTTTTCGCTTGTACCTGGGTGTAGTTATGTGTAAATGTTTAGCTGTGGGTGTGTGTGAGTGACAGAGAGAGTGAGGCTGTGTGTGTGTGTGTGTTTTTTTTCCGTGGCTGTGCGCGCGTGACGTGCCACAAAGCCTCTCGATGTCTGAATGCATTTCTCATATCAATTCCACAGCCCGTCATCTCTGCTCTTATGTTTGATGCATGATAACATGATTTGATATAGTGTGTGACTGACTGTGAACGCTGATATTATTATGTGAGCGCACGGTGCGTTGTGTGGCATTCAATTTTACACCTCTTCAGAAGGATGGCAAGTGGAACTGGGACATACTTATCACAATCACATCGTGTCTTGGAAAGAGGAGGGGAAGATACGGGGAGACGCTATCGCAGTGTGTCTGGCTAGATAACAAAAAGTAACGCAGTGAATGTTCAAGAAGCTGAAATTGAAGTACAGCATGTTATTTCTGTACACACACTTATCCCATTCACTTTTCTAAACAGCCATGTTAATACCTTTATTCTAATCTGAAGTTAGAAATCCATTTCACATCATATTCTAAGTTTAGGTGTAATTTCGTTTAGGGATGTTCTGATTGGGAGTGTTTTTTAGCTGATATCAATCACTGAGTTTTTAAATAACAAGATAGGCTTATACTGATAATAATGTAGTGATAGTAAAGAATGTTTCATAATAGTAGTTTCAATTCAGAAGACATCTTCCAGATGGTCTGAATAAAAATGTGAGTACACACTAAAAAACATGTGTCATTACATACATTTGAGTTATTTTTCATCTCAATATGGGTCAATAATAACACGCATGAAGGAAGTAACAACAATCATCTCAAAAACCCTGGGTTGTAGTATCAGTACAACATTTACATCCCTCTATCTTGGACATATTCCTGACGGGTTAAGTAAAGATGATGCCTACCTCCTAAAGATCTTGCTGTCAGCAAGTAAAAAGGCCATTACAAAATATTGGCTTCAGAAAAACTGCCCTACTGCTGGCCTCTTTGTCAACATTGTTAAACACCTACATCTTCTAGAACAGATGACCTACTCCATACGGCTCCAAAAAGAAGTGGGTGAAAAACGGTGGGAAAAATGGTGTGTTTATTTAGCCAATGAGACAGATCTTTCATAATTATTCTATGTATCGTGCAATATTTTATTTTAAAGTAGGCAGTTGTTAAAGTAGTAGTTGCCTTGATCACCCCATGACCTCATATTTGTTTGCTTTTTTTTTTTCTTTTTTGTTTCTTGTTTTCTTTTTGCTTGTCCTTATACTGTGAAAAATGTTCATAAATAAAAAGTTTAAAAAAATATATAAATAAATAATAACACGCATGACACATATGTTGTTATTAACTGGGGTTAGACCAATATATCGGTGTGCTAATATATTGTGCTGACATTGGCCTTTTATTTATGTCAAATATTAACCAGTCTTGTTGACCACTGCAGATATGATGGAGGTTCCTCCTTGACCCCAGCTACATAAAAACAGGCTGTAAAACCTGCAATTAAATGTTATTTTCTTTCCACATTTTATTTATTCATTTAATTGTTCAATAATGACTTGGCAAATTAATTCTTCATTTAAAGGCCTGATGTATCCCAGAGTTTCCCTGTTGAATAGGGGTGTGTTACCTTGACTTAAAGAACTGCTAACCAATCTAAAAGAATTATATTAGCATGGAGAATTTTCGTGTCCCATGTTTTAAATGCTGTTTCAGAGGCTTTTCCACCCTCACAAGAATACAAATCTGGGGGAAACACTGACTACTTGTAATGTTTTGACATGAAAAAGGTCAAATTGCGAGATATCTCATATCAACGACCTCAGTCTAAAAATATCAGTATTGGTATCGGCCTTCAAACACCCGTATCAGTCGAACTCTATAATTAACGTGTTATGATGAAACGCAAGCATGTGTTAACCCACCACCAAACACGTGTTGAAGTGCTGAGAGTGACACATCTTTGTCAGATATTGTGTAAGAAATGAGTAAGATCCCACACTGATGGGAACGCCAGGCAACACACTTCTGTGTGGCTAAGACGATTCAATCTGCTCAAATGTTCTTACTCACATTTGAGCATCAGACGGGAACAATCACCAGCAGGCCGATCGCCGCTCTCACATCTAGAGCGAGTGTCTGCTGCTGCCGATTGGCGGCCGGTTGCTTGACGCATCCCTAATTTAGACATCGCAAGTGACATTAGCGAGAGCTGCGAGTGTGTTTCCTGGCTAGTTGAGATAGTCATTTAAAGCCGGCAGCTAATGACATCAGCCAGGTCTTATCCTCTCACAAGTATCATGACGGACAGGAAGTGTCTGAGAGGCTTAGGGTGATGTAACATGACCACACAAGAGCCTGAGACGCAGACATGGGCACACACACACTCAGCCATGCGCACACACACACACACACACACACACACACATACATACCGAAAAGGCCATTAGCCAAAGCTTGAGAGAACCCAGTGAGTGATGTGTTGATCTGAAGGTGCTGAGATGAAAGTCGGCCCGCTCCCCACTGTGAGCCCACTGTTCAGCTCATGCTACAGCCTGCAGACAGAGGGGGGAAACACCTTCTGCTCTCTTACTCACCTCCCTCTCTCCATTCAGCAAAGTGCCCAGCTGGTAGCCCCCCACCCCCCACCCCCCCTCCCCGCCCCAGCAGCTATACTCTTATTATGCTTCAATGTACTACAGGAGAGGTTACGGCTCCATCGCTGGCTGCCCGCCCTACAGGTGCCGCCTGGAGGGGGAGCAGGCAAATTCTGCTTTAAGCCTATAGGAGAGGTCACAGCAGATGGACAGCGGTTTTACGCCGAGTAAAAACAAAAGCACAGACTGTGATGCAGGCAGCTGAAAGCCCAGTCGAGTCAGTTGAAACTCACAGAGAATTAGGATCTCATTTTAAAGACTGGAGGAGTATTCGTTGAGTCATTGGTATTGATCAACAAACCCTCCCCTCCCCCGTGGAGCAGTAAAAAATCTTATTTCCCCTTTAAGCATTACACAAACAAATAAAATCGAAAGAGACTTTGCACCCAAGAGCTCCATTTAATGGCGGCACAATAGAGCAGCACAAAGCATCTTTGTCCCGCTTCACGGCTCCATCAGGAAGTCGTGTTGCGTGCTCAAAACAAAAAAGGCTTGAAAATGTGTCTTTTCAAGTCGGACTCCCAGATGATCAGCGATCTACTTAACAGAGCTGTCAGGCTGTGAGTAAATCCAAAGGCGACGTGGGCGAGGCGATGTAAAGGGTGTCACAGAGGGCGAGGTGTTTTATGTGGCGTGTGTGGTCCGGCGGAACGGTGATGTGAGATGAACATTGTGTCCGAGACGAGACGCCGCACTCTCAGCCAGACTAGATGTAGTCATTTCTACTCGTCAGCTGCCCACAAATCTGCTGCGGCAAGGGGAGGAATTTGCCCTTAATGTGCGCCAACCAATTACTGGATACCATAACAGTGAAGCGGTTTCTGCAGTATGGGTGCTTCCTCGAATAAGGATCACCAGGTCTTGGTTTTGACCCTGTGCTTGTGTAGATAAACAACCACGATGCTGATGCACTGGATTTGTCAAGGTCATATTCCTGAGCCCGTTGATGAATAACTTGTCATCGCGAGGTGATAATAAGTTTGTCAATTTCTCATGAGCTAAAGTGGCTTCAAAATTGAGCTGAAGCGTGATGGACAGATGGGACGTGGGACCGGCTCAGGCCCGTTTGAGGTAAAGCAAGAGTGGCGTGTCTGATTGGGGAGTCGCAAGGTATTTAGAGACATAAGTGTGACTGACAGTTTTGATTGCGCCACAGTTAGGAGGTGGAATGAAGAGAGAGATGGAGATTATGGGAGACGTAGAGGAGATTGTCGGCGCTGCCAAACAGATGAAAGTGACATCCAAATTCCTTATTCTTCAAAGTGCTGATGGACTCTAAATGGATACTCCTCCATTAAGGGTAAAATTGCAAAGAGATGAATGTCGATGATAGGGCGCTTATTGACATAATATACATGCACAAACAAAGCTTAACATAACAGCTCCAGGGCCGCTTTGCTTTAAGCATGCAAACACAGAGTATGTTGTTGGACCGAGTCGGGGGAAACAGCTACCTTATTGTTTTGAATGTCTGTTGTGGCAGCAGCCCAAACTGTATACACTGAATGGCAGTTTTAATGCCATCGATTATCGGCCAGCTCAGGACAGATACTTTATAGGGACAAGCACCGGAGACCTCACAGGCTCCATTACCTAGTCATTAAGACAACTTTGAGGAAGCGGGTTTATTTAAATGCTGTTACGAGATGCTGAGGGCAATTCCTCCGCATCAGTGCTATTAAACACCGGCACAGCTGAACCGCTAATTGCACCCACAGTCGTGCTTGGGTGAAGATACACACAAAAACGCAATTTCTTAAAGAGCAGTGTGTCTCTCTCCGGGGCACCTCCATGTTTGCCTGGAGGTGCTTCATCCATGTTTCATGAGACGCGCCGCGCTTCTCTCATGTTGCGTTGAAGGCGAGAGGAAGGGACTGCGCCTGCTTTGGAGCTCTGTTGGCATTCTCCAGTGCTGCGTTGCCCTTTAAATTGGTGGGAAATGATGGCATTGTGTCCAGTTGCCAGACAGAGCTGATGGGGAGATAACAAGGTCTTTCCGGGAGTCTCTGCAGGATGTGGATGTGTTATGCTGCTGTGTACCTGATGTTACAGCGCTTACACTCCTAATCAGGTGCTAGTTATGGAGCTGTAGGAGAGCAAGCAGCAGGGGATATGGGAGGAAATGAGAGCGCCGAATGGCATGAGGGAATGAACAGGCATGATTGACATCTCCCGGTTTGACATTCGCAGAGTGTTGTTGAACAGTCTGGAGTGACTGTGTGTGTGTGTGTGTGTGTGTGTATGAGAGGAAGAGAGACTAGAGAGACTATCATAGGTGCATTCATCTTCTGTGTGTGTGTGTGTGTGTGTGTGTGTGTGTGTGTGTGTCTTGGAGTGCATGTGCGCATGAATGCGTTTCGGCTGAGTAGGAGTATCATTGATGCGAGCAGCCGTTGATGTTATGATATTTTTCTCTCTGCAAAAGAAAATGTTCTCAATCTGCTGTTGTATTATCCTATTGTATTATGCATCCCTAAGGGAGCGTCACTAAATAGCTTGCCTGCTCCCCACTGCACGAGGGATCAGTGACAAATCCCCCAGCAGGGGAAAGTGATAATCTCGAGGAGCATAAGCTTGTCCCAGAGGAGAACAAAACACTCTGCCTCGCGTTTTTTCCTGCTCCCTTTGAGTCTTGTGGGAAGCCGCTAACGCTAACGAACTTATTCTTAAGACTTTCAGTTATCAATCTATTCCTCCTTAATCATAGGCTAGCCATAAATGTGGATGTACAGTGGTTTAGATTCAGATTTATCTAACTTTGCCTCTTCCTGGGTCTTGTACACAGGAATGTCCCACCTTATAATGTCATCACATAATGTAATTTTTCATTGTGTTCAACATGGCGGACATCATAATTGAAAATGGATTAAAGAAGCCATATTGTAGAATTTAAATGTTCCTCTATTTATATACATATGTGATCAAAGATGTTTAATGAAGACACTGTTAAAATGGAATTTTGCTTCAGTGACATAGTGTCAGACTAACGCATAGTCAACGCATCACAAATGGACTTGGTCCTGATTGGTCCCCACTATAGAATTACTGAAATCCATCCTATCAGGCAAGTTTCCAGCATTTGAACTGGAAAGCCTTCACTCAGCAGATTTACCTCATTTGAATTTGATGAGCTGGTATTGTCGGCCAATCAGAGTCTTAACATTTATTCAATAAAAACCCTTTTAACTAGACTACATTTTTTTGCAAAACATCACAAAGAACATTATTCTTATCCTGAGCCATAGTATACTCATTCAAAATCATGAAAACAGAATAATTTAGGACCTTTAAGCACTGAACTTTCACACCAAGCAGAGTTTGACCGCTTTACCCGGGTGGACAGTGTCACACTGACAGGCGACCGGTGTATTTCCTGGGTCAGTACTCCGCTGTGAAAGGTCTGTCAGATGCTTTTTGTACAGCTGGTGCAGCACGTACACATCCCGCAACTCGACAGAGGTTTCCTGCATTCGAAAAAGGTGGCGGTTCGCCCCACCTCTGCTGGTCCAGGCTGCCATGTCAGGCGCCGCGCTGAAAGTCTTCCATGCCTCATTAAGATTTGATTATCCCGTCTCCCCAGAAGTAATGTAATTAGTGTTGCCAGGACGGTGGAGGAGGCGGAGGACGGCGAGCCTGATTGCAGCCCTGCCCTACTGCCCCGGCCTGTGCCGCTCATCCCCTGTGTGCTTAGAGACCTACATACTGAATCAACTGAATCCTCAGTGGGGAAGCACCTCTCGCCGTCCGCCAACGGCTCCTCATAACCTCAAACGACCGGGAACTGTGTAAAAGTTTACCGTCAGAGCTAAAAACAAGAGCGGGCTCTGAGGCTTGCCTTGCCTTGATGGAATGTGACAGGGTGAACGCAAGGAACGAGACCCCGAACCAACAGTATGGCAGACAGACAGTTGAATGACTTTGTTGCTTCTCGATCCCTCGGGGCTTTCGGTCTGAGCACAAAAACACTTCACAGTTGAGATATTTTGGACGCTGCAGCCAATTCGAATGACCTTGCGGATTAAACGCTTGTTGTTGTTGTTTCTGTGCGTGCCCGCTCGAGTCATTTCAGTATGAATTATACATATCAACATAACTGCCGCTTTGTGAATAAATCATTATTTTCTTAGACTTGAATGAAAGCCTCAGAGTGTGTTTTGTGTTGCGAGTCTCTCTTGGGGGTGCAGTTTTTTTGTGTGAAATTCAATCACGCATCTTGCTTTTAAAGTAAATATCCTCATTTTGATTGTAATCAGGGGATAGCGGCAATAACTATCCTGCTTCTCTGTGGTGGATTTACTCTCAGAGAAGCTTGAGAATGCAAATGAGTCTATGTGGCTTGTTTGGTAAGACCACGTACCTGCAAACTGCAGTAAAAAACGACCCCCATCCTGCCCACCGTCTCTCCCTCTCTCCCTCCTCCTCAGTCTGTTTGTCTTCTCACTTGGCCCTGAACGAGCTCTTCTCTCCCAGACTTCATAATTATGAGAAGAAGCAAGTTGAACTGCACTTAATTAGGACCTGAGGGCAGAAGGAGAGCGATCCTCCACACAAATAATCTGAGCCCTGCGGGCGATGAGAGGGCAGATAGGGATAGGGTAGATAGGGATAGGGCAGAGGAGATATATACCAACAACAAGCCATCATGTTGTCATGAACATGTTTGGTATGCTGGACAAAAAACACTTTAGCACCTGGCATACTACAACCGCTCAATATTGAACCCCTCTTCCCAGCTCTTAGTCTTAACTTTTTGTATTTTAAGTGATAATCTGCTGGATTTTCATACAAATAAATGTCTGTTTTGCTACTTGCTACTTCATGAAAGCATTTATATTTGTCATTCTAAACACCCAGCCTCTTTCTCAATATGGGTTCTTGTGTGTTCTTGTCCTCCATGACACATTTTACGTAATATCTAACTGCCGAAGCATGATTCCAAAACAAAAGAACACAAGGACGGAGGATGGATAAAGATCCTGGCAAGAGTTTACTTACCAGTTGAGGATGCATTGGATGGAGACTTGACCATTGAGAATGAATGCAAAGCCCCAAGGTTCACTGCAAGGAGACGCATCAGGTCCGAGCAGCATTGCGTCTACAGTACAGAGCCGGTTGAAACAGCTGGGAAAATGAACAGCTGTGTCTCTTAACTGATTGCACGCACGACGACTGAAGCACACAACCCATCTAAAACTGTAAAGAAGCTTCTCTGGTCACTTTTATAAGACGATCGTTCTCTCGAGACAATTTAGGGAGAAATTTCTCCACAAGGACACACAAAGTATTGACTTCTTGGCATTCTTGGATTTGATGGAAGTGATGCATTTTGTTTTTCCAGTTTGTTTGGAATAAATACTAGAAGAAGAACTAGCGATAGCCACCATGGCTGAACAGACAAAGAAAAGAGCGCCACCGACAGAAACTCAAACTTCATCAACAGAAGGTCCATGAAAAAAAGTCCCACCCGCACTGTTTGATTGACAGGTGATCTCTGGGAAGTGCAGTGCTGAAACACCACAGCAATGAAAGATGGCAACAAAATAATAAAAACAAAACAAGTATCTTGAGGATTACCACTTTAATTATGAACTTAACTGGAAAACACAACAAACACCAAGCTACCAGTTACATAACAGCTCTGAACAAGGTCAGTCTGGTACATTAGAGCTAAGGCGCGAACGCTGCGCTTACAACACATCCTCTCCCTCTTTCTCTCTCCTGTCATTCTCCACCATGTATTATCTGAAAAATAATAAGAGGAAGAAACAAACAGTCTTCACCTCCATGCTTGACACTGGAACCTGCTTTGCTGCTTTTTTTTTTGCAAACAAATGAGCATCCAACAGACAGCAGCTACATCAAGCTGCTTTTTGATCCATTGGACATTGTTGCTGTTGTTGTTGTTGTTGTTGTTGTTGTTGTGTCCTCCACAGCGCGCTCTAAATGTTGTCAACACGTCTCCTCTGCTGCCGCCAGCCTTCACATGTCTGCGAGCCCAGAGGAGGGGCAGGGTTTATAGATTTCCCATCGGGGTTTATCTTCTTGATCACCGGGCCGGGGTGGAGGAGACGGCCGCTTGATTTATTCTCCTCTTCCACAGTGAGGGAGCGGGACAAGGGCACAGTGACCCATTTGAAAATGGGCAGAGAAGCCGTGTCGGATAAGCTTGTGTGTGTGTCTGTGTGTGTGTGTGTGTGAGCGTGTGTTTGAGCTAATGAGTGATGTTGGTGTCTGCTTGTGTCGGGGAGACTGACGCACAGGCCCGGGTTTTCCTCATATATCAGACTCTGCGAGAGGCCGGTTATGACACTTGGCTGTCATTGTTTGAGGGTGAATAATGCCCGGGTGCCCGCTGATTTATGGTGGAGGCACTTTGGCGAAGGTTGCGCCACACAGCCCAATTTCCACCAAGTCTGAAAAACAGCTGTAAACTTTCATTTTCGATGACAGCAGAGAGGTATAAACTTTAGAGAAGTCACTTTGCCGCTGCAGCAGGTTTTACCACACCCATTCTGTATGGCATTCATCTTCAATTTCCAGTAGAGCTGATAATGAGGCCACCATGCATGGGCCGGACCCCTGTGTTCAAAGCCTATACCTCTTTTATGTCTCTCCCTCTCTCTTGGTTTCCTCCATCTTTGATATATGGCTTACGAAATCCCCTCTAGGCCTGGCCATCCCTATAGTTCTGAGCAGAACCGCGTTTCATGCTGCAAGAGGCAAAGCAAAACTCAAATCCATTAGATGCCTCCACGGAGGACAATTATCTACTTCCCCTCGAATAGCTTTCTCAGCAGGCCATAAACATGACGGCCTTTCATCCGCACCATTCCATCCTCTCATCAATCAATATCTCTATCGTGGATGTGGAAGATGCTTGACGAGGGCCGGGTTGGAGGCTATTAGCAATCATACAGACATGACTTCCAGAATATATTACCCTCCCGGCTTGTCTGTGGCCTGGAGAAGTGCCTCGGAAGAAGATTTAAGTCTGCGCTGACCCGAGTTTAGGGAAACATGACAGCTATTGTCAGCGAGTCAAAGCGCCTACGTCCCGGTGAAGCGGCCTAATAAATGTCTAACTGATGCGTTCCTGTCGCCCGTCATACTTACTTATCAGCAGAAATTCCCCCTTACATAGCCAGAGTGAGCGGGATAAACCCAACGTAAACCCATTATGAGCTGTTGAAGAATCAGTTTGCAAAGCCACAGGCTTACGTCGCTGCTCGCATCCTCCGAGGTGGAGGCTTTAATTACACTGATCATCCATCTATGATTATAAGGGAGGTATTGAGCTGCAAATGAGGAAGTGCACCATGCTGCGTGGAAAACATGACTAACAATGTTAACATGAAAAACATGTTGACGGGGGGATTGTATCAAAGAAAGCTTAGCGAAGACTCTGGGCATAAATAGAATACAAATGAGGCCCGAGCTTGCGAGGACATCAAAAGGCTGCAGCACGCGTGTAGCGGCGCAGCGAGGGTTGTTATTTGAAAAACTTAGCAGGGGGAGGGAGGAACTGCGAGCTGCGGGAGGGTTTGCATCCCGGCGGACTCAGATGATCACACTGGGGAGTCGCAAAAGAACAACTCTTCCATGTATTCAGAGGCTGCTCTTTTGGGTCTGAGTGTTTTCTCATGTGTGTATGTGTGCGTGTGTGTGTGTGTGTGATAACAATTGCATCTACTCTGCAATGTGTTGCTCTGCGAGGCCCCACTTGTTTACAGTCACCATTTTCTGAAGGTCACGGATCAGAGAACACGGGCTGTGTGTGTGGAGACAGAGAGAGAGAGAGCGGACGTGTGTTGTTTCAGCGATGTTTGCAGCCACCTCGCCGGTTAATGCTCTTCCTCCCCGAGCTTGCCGGTGAGCGAGCCGGCTGCGGTTGCCATAGAAACGGCACTCTGCTGGCAGCGTCGTATCGCTTTCCTCCCCGCGCGATCGGCAGGAGTTGTCGGCCGGGATCAGTGGGTGCTCAGGAGCTGTCTGCCGGACGGAGGGATGCACTCTGGGAATTAATGCGCCACGGCGGAGTTCAAGGTGTCTCCATGGCAACGTGCTTGGATTGGAGCCCTGTTTGGCCGTTCCCTAAAGCCCAGCCCCTTCCTTCGGGGGTCACAACGCAGGTCAGGAGAGCGTCTGTGGCACTGCAGCACCACAGCTGCATGATAAGTGAGGAGATGTGGCTTCGCGCTCTCACATCAAACGCGAGGGTGTCAACACTTCATGCAGCTTCAGCTTTGTGCTCCAGGAACCCAACCCTCCCTTCAAAGACTCCACTGTTATATAACCACTGGCTATCAAAGTATCGCCATGTCTCTCCATTGTTAATGTCTCTCCGGTGCCCCATTATTGCCAGCTTGCATCTCTCTATTCATGCCAGGTGGATTTTCCTTAGCGAGACACTGCTCTGGATTCTCTCTCTCTCCTCACAACATTAGTCATTAGTGCTGAGTATTACAGAGAGAGAGAGAGTGAGAGAGAGAGAGAGAGAGAGAAAGAGAGAGAGAGAGAGGGAATGCTCGGAAGAAAGAGAGGAGAACATGTACTCTGCCATCAGCGCAGATCAGAGACACGTTAGAGTTACTGAAGTGGAGTGGAGCAATCCCCTCAGCCCAACTTCAAAGGCAAATGGTTTTGGAGAGAAAATAAGGACAGCCGTAAAACATTCAGAAGAACTGCCAAAGTTGTCTGCCACTTCAAGAACACTGTCACCACATCTGAGGAAGCCGAGCGAGAGAGAGAGAGAGAGAGAGAGAGAGCAGTGCAGGGAGAGGGAGCGCTTAGATGAAGTGGTGATTGATCTGCAGCGAAATGTGTAAAGTACCTGGGCTGCGTCTGCGTGTTGGACAGCACAAACAGGCCTCCTTTGGGCTAATTAGGAATAGATCATTCATTGAATTGATTGTTGCAAATAAAATTTGACCCTCCGGCTTTTTCTCGCTCTCCAACTGAGAAAATGAAATAGTGTTCCTCTTGCTTCTTGCTTCTCACCCCATATGCCCATAGCTGCACTGGTCCCCGTCCAAATAGGCTTGCCATGACAATATTGGGCTTATCCCGCTCATGGAAATGCTTCAAAAACATTATCGCTGTAGGGGGATTTTAGCTTTGCTGACAGTGAGTATACAAGGCTTAACACATGTTCTTCTTCTGTCTGGGAGGCAGCATGGATCCTCCTTGGCAGATGCTTGTTTACTCCTCAGGTTCGCTGGTGGGAGCCAGTAATTAATGAGAACACCTGTTCCAAATCACGTCCTATGTTCCCCCACCCAAGAGGTTCATGGGAAACGGGGTCCTCTTGTACTGTAGAGAACAAAAGCTGCTTTGGATTAAGGCTGCGGAGCTCATATGTGAGGATATGCGGCTCGTATGAGCGAGCCGGCTCCTCTGGAGGGTTGGGACATATGGCAGGTCTTGCATCAGAGGAGATGAAAGAGAAATAGGTGGAGGGGGAAGATGAGAGAGGCTTCCATGAGTCATGTTCACACCACAGTACTGAGGTGTTGGTTTACTGCTGCCACTTGTAGTCATCCATACAATTCCACGTATCACTGGAGCGGCGACAGCAGGCAGCCTGTCACCATGGCGATGCAGCATCTACCTCATCCGCCCTGCTTCCAACTGCTGATTGGATGATTGGTGTAGGGAGCGACCTTGCGCCCCCGAATGTGTTTGTGGAGATCACAGGAAGCTTTGATCACAGTTTGCTTGGAAACACAGATCAGACTATTCCAACTAGAACTAACTTCAGTCAACTCAGGCAGCAAAATCGGAGTTTGGCTGCAACTTCTGAAATCCTCTCAAATCTACTGTAGTCAGCAGGGGTCCTTGTGCATTAGAGGAGGGATCTGAAGAAGGAAAACAATACCTCTGCCCAGGAGGATTATCATAATAACTTTTATGCAGATTATCACTAAAGAGGAACGCTTCCTTTGTTTGGTTTTGCCTTGCCATGGGTTGTTAAATGGGCCATTTGAAGTATCTATAAATAATCTTAAATTACTAACACAATTGTGAGCATTGAGTTAGCGCTGGGTGAGCCTGTTGTTCTGACACTCAACATCAGCTTGACTGGCTGACAGACGCTTTCATTACATCAGTTTACATTATTTACACATTTTCTGACCGAGATTGAGAATCTATAAAATTGTAGCAATGCAGCTGGCCACTGTGTTTCGACAACTAAATTTAGGTGAAATAAAGGTGTTCATAACCTTGAACCAAGGTCAGTTGTTTTTTCAACTGAGAAATGATGAAGCGCTAACAATACGATAACTCTCACAGCTCTGTTTGGCCTGTACTTGATAGAGGCCCAAGCTGCTTGCGCCTGCTTCAGCACAGGGATGATTGGATTGTAAATTTGATCCTCAATCAATTTTATGGCACACTCTTTTCAAGGGACCATCCCCAAACTACCTTCTCTTAGACACAGAGCCGATTTCTTTTTCAAGAAATTGAATGATGATAGTCAGCTGAAGTCGTCCCAGCGAGTAAAATAAGGAGTGGATTAGCCAGTATTGCCCCGACTTGACTGAAGTCTCTGTTTAAGTCTTTGAAGTGTGTTTTCGCAGTGTGCCATTCTCTGATGGTGGAGCGCTCGCTGTCTGCCGCTGCATTTTTAAACAGGCCCCCCCTTTTTTTCCCCCTCCATGTCTCAGATGAGGTGCATTGGGATTCCAATCTTGTAACCCTTGTTCCTGCCATATTCCTCCAGCCGTCACTCTCCAATCCTCTCTTCCCCTCTCTCTTCCATTTCATTCCTTACCTGAAAACGACACACGAATCACGGGCACACATACGCTCACATCTCTTACGATAATAACACTTTCAGATTCTGACCCGATATACCTAATAACTCTAATAAGCTCATCCTCATTCCTGACATCGTATTGTTTCCCCTTGTCATGCCAGGCATCCTAATCCGACAGTCACTGTTGTCTGTCTGTCCTCCCAGCTGACAAGCCAACACCATGCAACCATTCATGTTATTTTAAGCACAAGCTGATAGAAAGAGCCGCTTTCTCCTCTACTATTCTCTCTCATTTCCTCTTGCTCTCTCTTTCTTTCTTTCACTCTCTCTCTACCGCCCACTCTCTCCATCTCTCCTTCCCCTCACCCTTCCTTTTCATTCTTGTCTCCTCCTTTATAGCTCTTTGCTTTATCTCTTCACCTCTCCTTCCCCATCTCCCTCCTTATCAGCCACAATGACAAGAGAAACATGGTGTTGTGGTGGAGGTAGGGAAGAAAAAAAGAGCATGCAAATGGCCTTTTGTTGCCGCTGTGTGCTGGCTTGCATACAGAGCGGACCGGAGCGACCTAGCTGGTATCTAAAGCACACAGTATTGTTGCACCAGTATAGTGCAGAATAGTCCTGCTGAATACAGCTGGGACCTGGTGTACATTTCAGCACCACTGTGCATGGACAGCTCCCTGTGAGAATTACCACTCTAACAGGGCAAGTTTGTCAGATTGTCAAAATATAAATTGAATACAGTAGTGTTATGGCAGTTAATGAGAAGGGTAGAATATACTGGGATCACACTAGCCTATATATTTCAATGGCAACTGTTCCGAAGACGGGTTTACTGCATGGTAAATTCCAATTCAATTCCTGGAGAGAATTGGAATGTCACCCAGCTCTAAGGAAACAGAATTGGAATTGAATTGGAATGACAGGACTCTGTCTTGACTTACTAAACATTATAAATCCAACATTATGAATCAAATAAAAGACAGTTAAAGAAATCAAATACATTCAATCATAATGCATGTATTACAATTACATGCCATGCATCAAATACCACCTGAAAGGAACCTTTAACATTTTATGATATTCAGTATTGATAATATATAACACTACATGTAATCTCAGATATGTGGTAAGAAAAAACCCAAATAAAAACATGGAATTTCACTGAATTTCATTGAATTAAATTAAACTTCCTGAAATTCCAATTCAATTCGGTTTCCTGTAGGTTTTTTCCAATTCCTCAGTTGCATTGGAATTAAATTGAATGAATTGACCCCAACCCTGGTCTATTTTATACACTCACACACACCATCAACTACACTGCTGAATGCAGTTAAGGAGAAACTGCAATTGAAGTGTTTTTCGTTTATACCCTGGTTGTTCATACATATTGATTTCTCCATATTGTGCTTCCCACAATGCATCGTGTGCCAGCTGATCCTCTGAACCGTACGGCCGGGAGCCGCTGTGGCTTCATTCATCTGCCGAGCCAGCGGTCGGCGGCAGGGACAAACCGTGTGAGTTAGTGGACCGAACACAAGAGGTGTTAATGAGGATGGGAGCAGTGTGGCAGACTGCACAGGATTCATGTTGCAAATCATCCCACCCCCACCCTTATTATCTTTCAGTTGAAACACACACACATGTAGGCTTCTCTCCATAGAGCAGAAGGGATCAGGGCAGGGGGGAGGAGAGAGAGAGAAAGAGAGAGAAGGGAGTGTGAAAGAGGAGGACGTAGAGTGTCCTCATACCTCCTCGCATCTGTCGGTTTCTGCCCCAATTAACTCCCATTTATATCATTTGCCACGGTCCACCTTGATGCAGAGCGCATATGTGTCCACAAACATGCTCTCTTCCTCTCTCTCTCTCTCTCTCTGCCATTATTCCAAAACCCCAGCACCACCCACTTCATCCTATCCCCCCGCACACACACACACAAACACACAAACAAATTACACACACTCAATAACCATGACATTTAAAGCAACATGAATCGCGTGGAGCAGACAGCTGGGCCTGTGAAATGCAACGTAATCAATGGCTTGATGTGTGTGTGTGTGTGTGTGTACGTGCGTTCAATAGCATGTGGCGATTGGACAGAGGAGACTGCGAGGTCTAGATTGTGACACCTCCTCCGCTGATTGCCCCCAGGGCCGCTGCCAACCTGCCTGCCACCAACAGCTGTCAGCTGGGAAGCCTTCGAGGAGAGAGGGAGATGAGTGTGTTCAACATGTTGTTGTGTACGTGTGTGTGTGTGTGTTTGAGAAAGAGAGAAAGAGAAATCAAGGGCATTCAAAATCAACAAAGGGATGTTTGAGAAACTTTTTGGTGTAGTAGTGAGTCGAGATAACGCCCTGACCTCTGACCTCTATGGAAGAGTATTAGGGCCATTGTGGGTGAATTGTTTGATTGACATTTGTGGGGAAAAAAATCAGAAATTTGCAAGAAAAAACTCAGAATTTCTGAGATTAAAGTCAGAAATTTGCGAGAAAAAAATCAATTTCTGAGTTTTTTCTTAAGGGGATCAATGACGTATCATATTATGTATTATTAAATAATAACATATATAATACAGTAAGTTGTATGCTATATAGGCTACGTATACCATCCTGTCTCCTTAATCAATCCCCTCAGCACAGGCAGCAGTGTGTAGAGTCGATGAGCTGGTGAGAGAGCACCCAAGGGAGACTATAGGGCTCTGTAGTTCCTTTTGATCGTCCTGCAGCCCCCTACCACTGCATAAATGTCCATTCCAGTGAGGAATCAGGAATGCACAGGCTCGCCCATGGAGAGAAATATGCTCGACAAATAAGTCTCATAATAAGCACGTGGAGAAGAGATGCGGTGCGCCTTCCTCTCCCTCCGGGTCCGAAAGTTGCTCGGAGGGATTCGGTGTGAACTCCGGCTCGTTACTCGCACCTCCAGCCGCCTCGCGCTGAACGGGACGCGAGAAGAACCTCCTCCACCACCACCAGTCCGTTTTTTGTTTTTTTTTACATTTCTGAACAGCCGCCGCGCGCTCGATTTCGCAGCCGACCTAGATCGTTTGAAGTGGTTGAACGTTATAAACCGAGACCCGCTCAAAGGAACACAACTCTCGTCTGTCTTTAACTATGAATGTTACCCTGAGCCTTTAGGTTGCGGAGGGTTTTTGAAAACATCACTCATCTGAAGACTCGAAATGAACTGACACGATTCCTCGTCGGAGGGTTTCATGATATGTTTAATTATTCATGACAGGGATGAGGATAGCGCGCAGTTTGCCGCTTTCCCGAAGAGAGCTGCGGGGAAGCTGAGATGAGGGGAAATCTATCCATCTGCGCTGGCCTGGTCCTGTTATGGCAGGCCACACATTATTTGTAGGATTCTGTATAATGTTGCTGTGTGTTGTTCAGAAGAGGGAAAAAATAGCTACAGCCGAAAGATTGCCTTAGATAGTACATTTGAATCAAATTTTTTTTTTTTTTTTTTTTTTTTGGGGGGGGGGGGGGGGGGGGGGTAAAGGGAACACACTCCTTTTGTTTGAATCATTTTAGCTTTGATTTTAGCCCTGGAGGATAAATTACACGTCTGCTAAAGATGAAAGATTAGGCTACACTCCGTCTACTTTAGATACTACGTTTCAGTACATTTTTGCAGATGGGAACAAAGTCTTTTTTCGTTTGGAATCGTTTTGGCTTTGATTTTTAGGTATTGAAGGTAACAGCTGCTGGGATGATGATGAGATCAGTCAGTGGGATTAGGTGGGATTTAGATTATTTACGTTTATGTCATTTAGCTGATGCTCCGGAGGGACATACAGTGAGTGAGTGTACACTTCAAGAGGAAACATGGCTGTAGGTAGACCTAGCCTACATCAAACCTGGGACTTCCCTGGCATGAGAAGCCGGCTCTAATCTTTAGACCTTAGACACCGCCACAGCACAGACAAAGACATCATGAGGCAACCAGCTGAGACGGAGGAAGACAACCTATAGTGTTTCTTTGATCTGACATTTCCCTCTTCCAGTTAAGCTCTGTAAAGATTTGCAGTGGAGGCAGCATGCAGTTGAACCCAGTCTATTATTATTACAGCTTTAAGCCTGCAGGAGCAAGTTGTTTACACAGGAGAGAAGTGTACACACTGTGCCAAATCGTCTAATATAAATAAGAGAAAATCCACCCTAAAAAGACACTCGTATATGGTATTTCAAAAGTTCAGTCAGTGAAGCCTATGAACATGAAAAACCCAAAATCGGGAGAGTCAGGCCTTCAACATGTGAGATCCTCTAATGACACTTCTTAAACTGCTCTATTTGCATTATGGAAGGTATTGTTTGTTTGAGCTTTACACCAAAAACAAAATCATACTGCAGTTGAGCAAATGTACCCATATCCCAAAATAGTAAACCTGTGCCAGTCCACAAATCTCCTATAACAGCTCCAAATGTTTGCTTGAAGGCATCACAGATTAGATCCTTGGTTCCTGTCTTTCAGGCTTTGGCAGAGAATTTTTCTTGTATGCAAATTTTGACAAAAAATGTTTGTACCAAAGATCAAATGCTGCTTTCAGCTGCTGTCAGGAATATAGTAATTACAAGCTGAGCGCACCTGAGCGACCCAACAAAGCGGTAAATACGACTGGGAACGTGTGAATGTTTTATGATACCAGAGTTGCTGAGATGTGACGTTCAGGAGGCGGAGAGCATGGAAGCTGTGTCAACACCCGATGATAGAAGTGATCAATACAAGAAGTTTTTAATAAATTAAAACGACATGCCTGGTGTGCATTTTCTCATTATTCTGCCCCTGCAGCAGAACGCAGCTTTGTGCTGTGATTTCTAAAATAAAACAACCACCACCAAAAAAAAAACTACACAGGGTACAATTATCATTTCTTCAAAAATGGGAAGATATTTGTGACTTCAAAACTCAAAAGTAGGAGCTTAAAAGGAGCACATGAAGGCAGCAGCAGGAACAACATAGCAAATGCTGTTTTAGGTTGGATTCCTTTTTTTTTGCTGCTCCGAGAACATTGATCTCCAAACTCAGGGAGGCTGCCGGAAAAGTCAATAGACTCGCTGCCTCTTGGGAAATGTAGGCGTGGGATATGGATTAGAGCGCTTTTACATCAATACTGGTTATTATTACGGTAGCTTGTTGCCGCCGTTATTGGTACAATCACGAGCAGGATGGCCGGTTGCAGTTTAACTCCTGACTAACAGAAAAACAGAGATTAGAGGAAAGGGAGAGCGCAGCGGGGAGCCGTGACTCACCGAGACGCTCTCTACTCTCTTGCTCATTCTCTGCCTCTACTGTCTCTGCTCCTGTCCCACTCTCTCCATCCTTTCTCATTACAGTGGCCAGAGAGAGAGAGAGAGAGGGGGAGGGAGAGGTAGATGAGATGAGAAAGGACAGGAAGGGAGGGGGAGGTAGAGGGAAACCTAAAGGTAGATAAAAAAAAATAAAAAAAAAGAGAGGGAGCAATGGAAGGGGGGACACCAAGGCTCGTCATATCCGGAGATTATCCATCTGCTTAATCTGCTGGCAGCTCCCTTCAGTGTGTGCTAACCCGACACACACACACACACACACACACACACACACACACACACACACACACACACACACACACACACACACACACACACACACACACACACACACACACACACACACACACACACAACCTCTGACATTCTGACTTAGCTTTTGGCAGCACTGTCAACACAGAAACACAGACCTCTAGACCTGCATCTGATTTGATTGGCCTGACCTGTGTGTGTGTGTGTGTGTGTGTGTGTGTGTGTGTGTGCGAACACAGCTCCCTACTGACAGCAGCACTGTTGTTAGATGACTCTCCTCTCTAACAGCCCAGTCTGTCATTGTCAGCCATGCAGCAGAAGGCTAATGAAGGCAGCCAGAGAGTGTTATGACATGTGGAAACATATTCTCTCTCTCTCTCTCTCTCTCTCTTTCTCTCTCTCTCTCTCTCTCCATCCTCACCTCTTCATCCCCCATCTCTGCATCGCAGTGTCACCTCTCTTTCCTCTCTTCTCTTATTTCCACTTTCCTTCCTTCTCTTATGTCTGGACATAACTGTCTCTTCCTTCCACTGTCAGAAAATGTACACAATGTATGAATGAACAAATGAATGAAAGTGGATATATGTTTTTATTTGTCTTTATATTGAGCACACTCAGTGACATAGGGGAAAATAAAAAGGCGGGTAAACTGTGACCTTCTTTAACAACCACCAATATAAAGCATTATTTTATCCTTTTCCCCTTAAAAGACCCCATCCTCATATAACTCACATCAGTCTGATTCTGCTTACTGATATGTACGCCGTGAATTTACATCATAAAGATTTTTGCCAGCCTCAAAGGGCGGGTAAACTCTATTCTGCAAATAAAAGCGTGTGTAAAGCGTTGAGCTGGGTTTACACTCCACTACATCCCATGAGTACACTGTATATTGCACATTTCTTATGTTGTGCGCTTTTACGTTTTTTATAAAGAGGGAGGTGTTTTTATAATACACAGTATCCTGAATCCAACTTTAAGTCCTCCCTTGGTGGACAATTAAGCACACCGCAAACCTTAAACCCTGTTCCCTCCTCCTCTCCCCCCACCCCTCTCTCTCTGTCTGTCCCCCAGGTACATGTCTGATTCTGGGCTGCATGATTTACCCAGATGGCTGGGACAGTGACGAGGTGAAGCGGATGTGCGGCGAGCAGACGGACAAGTACACACTGGGGGCCTGCTCGGTGCGCTGGGCCTACATCCTGGCCATCATGGGCATCATGGACGCGCTCATCCTCTCCTTCCTGGCCTTCGTCCTGGGCAACCGCCAGGACAGTCTGATGTCTGAGGAGCTGCTGGGAGACAGTAAGAGACCGGTCGCTTCACCGCATGGTTCAGATAGTGGCTAGACACAGGCAGGGCATGGCAGACTGGGGTTTGGGATAATCCAGTTGGTGTCATTATTCCATGGACGCTGAATCATTTTAAAGGGGAGATGGGGGTGGGGGGAGTCAACTCAACTTTTAGTATTTTTGTAATCTTTATTTGATGCCAATTGAAGGTTTCATTCTACAAACATTTCTCAGAAGCAGAAATAATCTGGTTGAGTTAAACCTCATGGGCGGAGCCACAGAACCACAGCTTTCCTCATGATATTTTTCTGAAGCCCAGTGAAAAAGGAAAGAGAGAAGATAGCTAATGTTATGAAGCCTAGCGCTCTTGCTACTAACTGAAACAATGCAAACACGTTATCTAGGTTAACAAGTGTAGCTGAAGTTAAAACTATACATGCTAGCCTATAGCTAGCTAGGTAAGCTAGTTAAGTAGCCTGCTGACCTTCCAAGACCTTCCATGGTCATGAATGAATGAAAAAAATAAGTCATTGCATTTATATTTTTGTTTATATTTTGACCCGAGTTCCTTCTTTACATTCAAGTTTGCCAGTTAGCCAACTTGCGCTCTGATAAACTGCGGTTCGTTGGCTCCGCCCACTGAGGTTTAACTCGACCAATGAGATTATTTCTGCCTCCTGAGCAGTTCATCCTCTGAGAAATGTTTGTAGAACTAAAACACCAATCTGCTATTTAGATAGTGTGTAAGTAGAGAGGTAGACAAGCTCTGACAGGTGGGATATACAGTACCTGTACCTGAGGTGGGGGACCTGACCAAGTGTCTGAGCCAGTTTGGGTAAGCAATTCCTGTCTTCAGTCAGTTCTTTGTTCCTCTCTGTAACGCCCTCTGTCATCCATTACGGGTTTTCCCTCCAGATAACAAATGCAAAACATTATGATGATGGCCTTTCCACCAAAGCACTATACAGTAATGAGCAGCACACATCAAAGACAGCACCTGTATCCTGCTGCCATGCCGCAAATCCCAACCAGCAGCTTGACAACAAGGAGCAGTTGGAATTCAAAATGCACCTTGTTCTCTGCAAGTTTTCCTCGCATAATTTCACACACACAAGTGAATTTGCATGCATTAGATAGGTGTTACATGGCACCTGCTCAGCTACTGCGCTTGCCTCCATCACCAGTGGGATTTTGGATTGGGTAGTGGCATAGAGCAAGAAGGAGAAAGGGAGAGAGGAAAGACGAGAACCACATTAAGATTCAAAGAGAATGACTGAAAGGGTGAGGAGGCGAGAAGGAGAGGACGATGCAGAAGAAGAAAGAGGGAGATGAAAGGCAATGAGGGAGGAGAGAGAGAGAGACAGAGAGGGAGAGAACGATGGGTGACAGAGAGAAAGAATGCAGCAATAGCAAGGGTTAATTGAAGCCCGGGGATGCTGGACAGAGTCATGAATTACTAATGGCTGTTTACACAGCTTGCTGCCAGCCTGTCTAAATGAATCACAGCCACGCTATCAGCCGGGCCACAGTTGCCTGTTAGCACATATAAGCAAAGTGACTGGGAGGAAGAAGCCATTATCAACCAAGGGACCAGAGAGAGAGGACAAGACGGAGAACGGAGCGATAATGAGCCGAAACAGTGTGAAGAAAGAGAGAGGGCGAGAGAGAGAGATGCAGATGAAATATGAGGGGGAAAGTGAAAATAGGCAATTTGTCAAATATCAGAGGGAATGGAATTGTATTGAGTGTAAGTGAAGGATGTTTTTGTTATCTCTTCACTCAGCAGGATGAAGAAAACAGTGGCACCTGTCCAATTTAGAGACTCCCTCACTCATTAATAATACATCTCATATTGTTTTATCTCTCATATGTACGCGCGCACACACACACACACACACACACACACACTGGAGGGGTGTACTGTGTATCCATACCTGATCTGGTCAACTGTCCTTGCATATAAAGTCTCTTTGGAGGTGAAGGCTATCTTGTAACACTGGACTAGTGACTGGGGTTCTCTATTAGTTTTATAATACTGCCACCTGCTGGTTGAGAGTAGCCTACATGGAGCAGCAGAGATTCTTCTATGTCTATATCTATATCTTTTCCATGCTGAACTCTAACTAGTTTCTCTCTTCCCACAGAAAGTGGTAATAATGCCATATAATGCCTGGCAAAGGCAAAGCAGTCACACACACAGGTAAGGATCTTATTTGTAGCAATGTAGCCTAAGCATATAGTAACAGATGTGAGAACATTAACAAATATCATAACATCTACAGCTACTACTGCTACTACTAATAGATATAATAACACATTTTATTAATAGTGTTGTTTTTTTCATTAAAAGCTACTCTCAAAGAAAAAAGGGATTTAATTAAGATCAGGTGAAACACCGCAAGAAAGAAAATGAAATGCAAAACAAAGAAGTGGCAGGCTATTTACCAGGCCTAATCAATTAGATGAATTTGTATGCTTGCTGCAGCGTACATCAGAGGGAATATCTGATCTGCACTCATTCATTATTGTAAACCACATTAATTCCAGCAGACTCCACATCGCTGCCTAGACGTGCCGTTACTTCAGGATCCAGCTTCCCTCTCCCAGTCTGGCCTGCGGCTGGGATGCACAGCTGATGTTTTGGGGCATGATGAACAGATCAAAGAGGAAGAAAAGGAAGGGGGCAAAGGAGGATGCCTCCCCCCCCCCCCTCTCTGAGCGGACCCCCCTGTAAAATAGCCTTCTTATTTGTCTCACCGCCACGGCAAACGACACGTCTTGCTCTGAGTTCACCTGTGTTGACGCAGTGCCACTGCATCGTCTTCAGTTCAGACTTTTCTCCATGTTGATTAGAGGGGCGGGATGTCAGTTCACAGGTTCAACTGAAACATCCAGGCTGTCGTTCCAAAATTAAAGGACTCTTCTTGCAGTAATTCAGCTCCGGGACTCTCGCTGGATTAAAGCCACGGAGAGACGGCCGATCAGATCGAATTAAATCACAACAAATTAAGCAGACTTTGACCGACACAAATGAGGACTAAAAAGACTTCAGGTCAAAGCTGTCAGATCTTCTCTTTGTTATCAAGTCGTCACGTCAACAGTGTAGTATACCATAACACTGAATAACTACTCGATGCACAGGTCTGGACTTGGGTTTGACATAGTGTGTGACCTGCGGCTGATTCAGAAGGTAGAGGCTTCTACGCAGGAGTGTTGGCTAAAGAAAATACAAGTATACAAGCATTTGGCCTGGGATGGAGTTCCTTTAACAGCAGAAGCAACAGAGCGAACAGAAAGTTGGATGTATTTAATGATTAACAAATGTTTGGTGTGATAGAATCAGAAGGTAGAGATTAGAGGTTTTGCTGGTGAGAAATCTGATGAAAAGAGAAAAAAAAAAAATTGAAGTGCATTGAATAGGCGAATATGTCAAATGTATCAAATCTATATTCTGTGTATAGCTACATGTTGAATACGTCCCTGTACTTTGTCTTGACTTTGAAATGTACACAATTGATGATGCAGTGTTTACAAGCTATTGGTCCATTATTAGTGTGTGCCATACAGTATTGTGCAGTACTAAAGGGCATAAGGAAAGCGGTTGTAGCATACCCCAGTGATTCAACCGTCCAGTGTGCTGTGCTAAGCAACAGCATGAACTGTGACTAGGCTTGAAACTAACTGTTGTATCTCTTTGTTTCTTGTCTTTCTTCACTGTCTCCTATCTAAAAAAATACACACCGAAGGAACAGTGGGTCTTACCTTGGTGTACAACACTGCTGTTCACTGGATATCCTTACCTGCCGACTACAATTCTGATTTATTGTCATGGAGAAAAACTGGATGTTAATGTATGATAAGAGTCAAAAGACAACAGCAGCAACCTCCTAATAAAGAATTAGTTGTTTCCACTGCCACACAGCTGTAAAAGAGCTTGGTTTTCAACATTATCCTTGTGAACGACGTGCCTCCTCCCTCTGCACCTTTTCTCCACCATCTGTTCCTTTAGCTGTGGCCACGTGTAACTGAGGGAGTCCTGTGTGTTTGTCCCGCCAAGCTCAAACATAAGAGAACATAAGAGGAGAAGGACACATTCTACTGTTTCTGGTCACAAAAGGTAATATTTTTCTCCTCGTAACTCAAAAGACCAGACATCGACAGACATGTTGAACCCTTTTTATTGGGGTGTGTCCAGATGAGCCAGTAATAATATGGAATCACAGCAACTGACTCTTATCCATATCTATCATGTACATTTGACATTGCAACACGTCGTATGAAACAAAATAAACATGAAAACTGCCAATTTTCCTGAAGAATTTGTGTACTTACATCTGTTGACTAAAATTAACTTATTAAAACAAACTGTCTTAAAACAAGGAGAAGTTTTTTGGGGGAATTATATCTAATATTCAACAGTGAATAAATTGAATGTTGATGGCAATATTAGATCATCAGGTCCCAGATCATGAAGTGCAGGTGTCACATTATTCTCCCTTCTACTGTTCCCGTTCCTTTAGAAAGCAGCAGTAGTGATAAAAATGTGGGACTTACCCTTCCGTTGCCTTTTCAGAGACAAGTGTCTCTGAGGACTTAAAGTGCTGACAACGCCAGCCGTTCCCAATCCTTCAGCAAGCACAACCTGGCATTTTAACCCTTCTACTTTTTCAGCTTAGTGAGTTTCTCGTAGCTCCGCAGTTCACACAGGACGTCAAAAACCTTGTGAAATATAAATAGGACAGTTAAATGGAAGTTTTGTGAATGACTTTGGGAATGATCTTTCGTCTTACATTGAAGCTGTCAAGTCTAAAAGTTTGTGGACCAAACTTGGCTCTTTTGGAAATAATAAATAATTCAAGGGCTACTAACAATAAGGGAGAGGCCTGAGAGTAGAAAAAGAGACAAGGCATTCCACATGCTGAGTGGGAGCTGGGATGCTTATTTGTTCCCTTTAGTGAAACAAAAGGGCAGGAGAGCCCTCGTATTCACGAAGGCTGAGATGGAAGCATCAGCTTTGATATGCACACAGCCTCCTGGATCAAAGGGAGAGGTGTGCAAGGCCATCTGCTCACATGAATGTTGACACCCCCTGTAATACGCATCTCTAATAGAGGAAGGAATGATAGTCACACTAAGTTAAAAAGCAGCAATTTGGCATTTTGTCTAGAAAAGTGCTGCACAAATGTAGCTTCTGGAGTTACTCCACATTATAGTACATTAATTATTTCTACTTAATACTTTTCTAGCATTGTAACTGTCAGTTATGCTATGTATAAATCTCCCTTCACTATATTCTCATTTATATTCTATTTACTTTGCTGTATCCTATTATTTGCTCATTAAAATATCATCTTCAAGACAATTTTTGCCAGAGTCCAAACAAACCAAAGGCAGACAAACGTGCTGTGGCCAAACACACAACAGGCTTGAACAAGCCTTTCTCACAGGTATATCTCAGCCTCTCAGCAGCAGCTTGTTGCTGTCCTTCAATGCTTTCCGTCTTCCGTCCTGGAGGCAGAAAGCGCAGTGGACACCTGTCAACAAGGCTGGCAGTGGAGATGGCAGCGCAGCGTTTACCCAGACAGAGACACATGACACGACGAGTGGTATAAAACTGTCATTACAGTGATTTATTATAATGAACCATGAAAATAGCCAACCAGTGCAGTGTCTGTGAGTCTCTCCCCTCCGCACAAACATACACTCACACACACAAATAATAAAAAAAGACAAAGTTGAAGAGTCCATAGAGGAAAAAAATAAAATAAAAATAATGCTACTGTCACAGAAACATTCAGCTTTGCCAAGAGAGCATTCATATTTACAACCATATTCCAAAATGGGATGGGAGCGAATTGTACAAGCATAGAAAAGAAAAGAAGCAAATATTTACAACCTGTTCCTGGTGAAAGCTGGAGTAACCACCTATACATTAAATTACACTTTCTACAAATAACCATTGATATTCAAAAATAAACCGCTAACGTCCTACCTATGAGCGAGACCACTCTGGCTACCTCAGAAGACTACAAGCACTCGTTACACTACGACTCTTTCTCTCGTGCTTTCCACCTCTGACTCTCACACTAGACAGGCAGGCATACTCCTTCACACCCTATCCCACAAACACTCAGTGTGCATGCACGCAGGTGTATGCACGCACGCACACACACACACAAACACACACACTCACACATACAGACAAACACACACGTGCGTATGAGTGCAGCCTCCTGGGGCAGTGAAGCGGGCTCCCAGAAGGGTCTTTTCTGAATCTCTGCAGCGGTGCACAGATATTTGTTGTTAGACAGAGGAATAAAAAAAATAATTCTGTGTTTTTTTCTCTATACAAAAAGCTTTCTCTTCGCTATAATGAGCCACTAGATTAAACAAATAAATGGTGTAGAGAGCAGACAACAGACAAGAGAGGAAGAGGAAGTGAAAGGAATAACTGACAAAGGAGGAGGGGGGGGATATAGGCTGGAATGTCCATTGATAAACAAAGTGCGGGGCCTTACAACAGGAGTCCAAACAAGACACAGGACAGAGAGCTTTCCACTCCATCACAGGAAGGATATATAAAAACAAAAGGAGGCCAGAGAGAGGGTTATGAGCACCGGGGGATCGTCCATCTTCATTTTTATACAAAGTCTGCTTTGAAGATTATTTCACGGTCCTTTTTTTTTAATTTTCCCGTCCTTTTTTAAAAAGTACCCTTTCTTCCCACGTTCAGCTGTTTTTCCATTGGCCATGTGTTCAGGTACATAGAAAATATATCTACAGCTTATGTTACACGCCCCTCTCAGAGTTTGTAAGGGGCGGCCAGGCCCCACGGCAGGGAGGGCGGTCAGTGCCACCCCGTGCCCAGGTACCCCGAACTGTGGAAGGGGGTCGAGGACGCAGGGGCTCCACGAGTCCCACTAGGCATCTGGGAGGCTGAGGGCTGCGCCTGGACCGGGCCTGGCTGAGTCTGTTGGGGGGGTGGAGGGGGAGGGGGAGGCAGTCCCGTCTGCTGGTGGGGCGGAGGGTAGGTGGATGGGGGCACCGAAGGGTTGGCGGCGGCACCGGGGTGCAGCAAGGCCGGTTGGAAACCCCCTAAGTTCTGAAAGTGGTGGGGCTGCATGGGGGCGCCGGTCGAGGGGGCAGGGGGAGGTGGCGGAGGAGGAGGTGGAGGGGTGAGCGACAGCAGGGTGCTGCCAGCGGGAGGCTGCTGCTGCTGTTGGGAGGTTTGGCCCTGCGGGGGAGGAGGCGGAGGAGGGGCAGCCGTCAGCATGAGCTGGTGCTGCTGGATGGGAGGAGGCTGCAGGTTGACGTGTAGCAGGGTGGGGCCGGGGATCGGGTGTGGGGGTGGAGGGGGAGGAGGAGGCGGGGCAGCTGAGCTCTGGTAGTGCACGCTGTGGGGAAGAGTCTGCATCAGGGGCTGGGAACCAGGAGGATAGGGGGACGTGACGGCAGGCTTGAACCCAGGGAAGGGCCCAGCGGCTGAGGCGCTCTGGCTGGGGAAATAGGCTGCCGAGGCTGGCGGTGCTGGTGGAGGAGGGGGGGGTGGCGGGGGAGCGCTCTGGGCATTGTACTGGGGGAAAGGGGCAGGGCCAGTCTGAGCCTGGGGCTGGGGTTGGGTCTGAGGCTGGGCAGAGAACAGCGCCCTCTGGCTGCGGAAGGGCGAGCCCTGAGGCTGGGGCTTGGGAGAGTGGAGAAGGGAGGGACCAGGGTAGTGGACAGGGGAGGAGGGTAGGGGGGAGGCATGCAGCTTGGTGGGGGTCAGAGGGGCTGGCTTGGGACCTGTGGGCTTGCTTGGCGGCTGGCTGGTCGGATTGGGCGTCCGAGGCTGACCGTCGCTCTCTTCTTCCTTAGCTGGCCGACTGGGAGGCTGGCCGGTGCCAGCAGGGCCAGGAGAGCAAGGCTGGAGGGGGAGAGAAACAGGCCAAGTCACACAGTGTTACCACTTTGTTGTGATGACTAGTAGAGATGAGTGGGATTTACATCATGTGGGTATGAAGGAACAGATTGTGTTTTCTTACTGCATGTGTTGGGGTCTTCTGAAGACTCGGAGATGGACAATCCCTCACTGCTGGCGTATCACCACCCTCTGTCTCTCCATCTAGAACAAGGTTGAACAATATTACAAAGGAGTGAAAATGTCTGAAATTAGAAAAGACTTTTAATGTGGATGGCTGTGTGTCATTGTCATTATTCCCACCTGTTTCTTTATCCTTGCTAAGCAGCAGAGCTCTGTGGTAGCTGCGTTCTCGGGCCTGCTCCACAGAGGTGGATGACGTCCTGAGGAGAAACATCAGTAACATCACAACCTTGTTCCCAGTAGGACAGCAAGACCACATAAGCTAAAGTACATATACACTGCATAGCACAATATGAACACAGTATGAATTATGCAGAAGGATGGACACTTGGGGCACTATTGACAAAAGATCTATCTGGTTGCCACTGACCCACATTCAAATTCTGCTTAAGAGGCCAATTTTGCTCTTTCCCAAGATGAAAAATACTATACATTACTAAACAACATATTAAGAATACCTGCTCTTTCAATAAAATAAAATTAGTGGTTAAATACATGTGAAAGCTATGATCCTTAATCTATTAAATCCACTTCAATCATAAAGTGGAGATGGAGATACAGATAAGGCGGAGTAGAAAGATGAAAGGATTTTTAAAGCTTTGATATACATGACAGATTGATTGCACAAAATGGGGTGCAAATCGTTAACAGCAAAGTGTCCGTAATGTCTTCTACACTCAGTGTATGTTTTAGAGCGCGTACCACTGTCCTTCTCCCCCCTCCTTCTCTCCTTTCTCTCCAGGAGCCTCTGCCTCCTCATTGTTCTGGGGGTCCTTTAGAGGGGCGTTGTTGGTGTTGCTGGGAGCTGTGGGAGCAGGGGGTAGAGAAGGTTCACTGGTGGTCTCTACGGCAACAGGGAAGGCGTCCACGGTCAAAGGCGGCACGGTGGAAATGGGAGAGCTGCACTCGGTCTTGGAGCCGCTGCGACGAGCCTCACGCTGACGCTTCCTGTACTCTAGCAGGGACACCTGGGAAGATGCAGTACCATGACGTCATTTACGAATAAAACAGCAAGTCTACTGTAACACCAGCAGAGGGCAGCATTTGGACAGTCTGCAGTGGACACAAAAGGGCACTTTGTGGCATGCAGTCATTTCCTTTCATCCTGACTTGAGATCATCTGATCCGCATTGTCTAGTGGTGTGAGCGATGCAAAATGTGAGCCAGTAAGAACAATTCGTAACATAACAGGGTCTGCTCATGGATTCCTACTTCCCTACAAACTTTTTCTATGTACATATGTGACCCTCTGCAGACCCTTTAATGTGGACATGAGCACATTTTCTGCACGTAATGTTATGTGCAGAAATGTGCATATATCGTTTTTCACTCTTTCACTATGCGGTACATATTTCCCCTTCTTTGTTGTCCCAAGAAATACTACTGCTATTTTGAGCACCTGCTTAGTGCTGTAATCCATACTTTTTTAGCTACTCTCATCCATAAATTCATATGTTCCTAGTGTGGAATTATCCATGAGTGTCTTTATGTAACTCCGATTTTATCTATTTTTCTTTAAATTTTTATTAATTTTTTCTTTTCCTTTAACCATTTGCTTCTGCAACAATTTTTTCCCATTAAAGGATCATTAAAGTTTTGTCTCATCATGCCATATATGCAACACTCCAAGGAAGGAAAGCAGTAAAAGACAACTGAAAGAGGCTTACAATAATTAGACTGCTGCAGCTCACCTTTTTCTTCTGTGGGGGGTTCTGCGACGAACCCCCTCCCTCTCCGGTGCCGTCCCCACTCAGTGAGCGAGAGAAACCCAGGGAACTCCCCTCCTCTGAGCAGGGGTAGAAGAGCTGCCCCTGGCTTTCACTGAAGGGGGCTGAGGAGCCAACCACTGGCCCCGTCCCCGCAGTGGCCCCTCCTGCAGCACCAGCTGCAGCCTCAGGCCTGAAGGGAGCTGCCAGGGGCTCCAGGGTGTGTGAGGGGGTTAGGTCCCTCAAGTTGGAGTTGACTGGAGAGAAGTTCAGGCCAGCTGGTCCAGCAGGGCCTCTCTCTGGGCTTTTTATCCAGCCAGTATAGGAGGAAGAAGCTGGTTCTGTGGAGGAGGAGGCCTCACTACTGCCTTCCACGACCCCAACATCGGCCCTGTCCTCTCCACCACAGTCCATGGACTCAGCAGTGGGAGGCTGGGGACTCACAGGCACCGACACCTTGCCCTCTGTTGGGAGCCCGTCTGAACTGGGAGCCCTGACACAGGGGGAGGAGAGCAGTAAAGGGGGGCGATCGGCCTAGGAAAGGAGAGAGGGATCATCATTACGTGACTGCATGTCACAATGGATGAAAATGCATTATTTTCCAATGTTAGGGCTGCAACAAACAATTATTATGATCGATTTTTCTGAGAATGATTCTAGTAATTAAGTTACGTGTGCCCTTGCATCATCAGCATCATGCCAGGTGATAGGAACTGAAACATTATCTTTACTACTACTGCACTACAGCCAACGTTAGGTTAAGATAGCGCTGTGCTACTACTAATTGAGACCTCTGCAGTGTTTTGCTTGAACATTTGAAATGTTTTCTTATGTCATAACAATATTGCATCTAGAGTTATTGGGTCATTTTGAAAAAAAACCCAAAATAACCCAAAACAAACACAAATTGAGTTGTTAACATTATCAATGATGTCAAATAGTCACTGCAGCCCTAACCCTCATGAGAAATGGTAACTCTTGGCGTCTCTTCCACTCACCTCTTGGGTACTGGGTCTGCGGCTGCCTTCTGGGGAGCTGTCCACTGAAGATTCACTCTGCACACACAAGGACAGATGTAAACACCTGACTCCCTTTCTTCCTGTGTGCAAGTGTGAGAATGTGTGAGAACCATGGTATTTCAATATAGACATTCTTACCTCCTGAGGGGCACTAAGTGTCTGTGTTGGGGTAGTAGGCAAGGGCTCTGCACTGGGCTCCTCAGTACGGGGACGTGGTGGGGTGGCCAACAAGAGGGGAGTTATGGGTGCCTCCGATTGGTCCATCCTGGTGGGCGTGGCACAAGGGGAGCCGTAGGGTGTTGAGCTCTCAGACATGCAGGCATCTAATGGACTCAACCGCCGCTTTTTCAGAGGCGTGGGCAACTCTGTAAGAAGGAAAATAGTGTGTGCTGTAGCTGGGTATTTCTGCAAGTGCTTTTATTGTGAAGTGAACTTTGTGCGACTCCTAAAATTGAGGCTGAATATATCTTACCACTAGAAAGCGCATGCATATAACCAAGGTTTTCACCCATTAAAAGGATAATTCTCACAGAGACATACTTATAACTAGTTTACCTGGTAGTGAGCAGTTGCCATTGTAGGGTAGAGGGCTGTCAGAGTCTCCGTTGATGGAGGGGCTTAGAGGGCCCTCACTGGGCATGAGGAGGCTTGGTCGTCTGGCCGGGCTGGTAGAGCCCTCCTCCTCTAGAGCCTGCTTCAACCATCGCTGTAAGAGAGGACAGGTTCAGTACACCTTTGACACATTTGAATGAAAAATTCCAACACATCTCTTCAAAGCAGCTAAATCCTGGTAGGCCTGTCCCTCTTGATTCTAGTGACATGTCGTTCACCATAGTAGCCACCAATACAGATGATCCAATGATTTTAAGGCATCAACTTGGGGGTCAACAGGATGGATGGAAGAAAAAAAAAAAAAAAGGAGACCATTTCTAGCTTCATATCAAATTTAAGGACGGACCCACATAACTCTTTAAACCTTAAGATGTTGTTTCAGTTAATCATGGGGGAGAAAAAAAATAATGAGTGTAACTTACACTTTTTCAGGAGTAAACAGACATGCCTTGTGAAAGCTAACTGGGTGCCACAAATTGCTGAAGTAAAACACGGTACCTTCTTGCAGGAGCCGGTGGTCGGTGGCGTCTCTGGCAGCTCTCTGGAGCGCCGTCGCCCAGTGGGCACCCCGGGGGTGGTGGGACTGCGGTTGGCCAGGAATGGGGAGGAGAAGCGGACGTAGTGTTTGGGTGTGCTGTAGACCTGTGGCGAGCAGGCCATGCCCGGTAGGGCGTTAAGCTGGGTGGCGAGGACTTCAGGGTCGCTGCTGATTCTCAGTGGCCTCTCCGGAGTCGGCTCTGGGGTTCGCACCGCCACCCGCTCCTGCTGCTTTTCACCCACCCACTCACTCACAAAGTGCTGCTGCAGAAAGAGATAGAAGATGCTTTAGTGAAGATATCACATTTACAAAGTGTCTGACAATCATCAGGGTTTCCCATATATTGATTATATTTGGGCAGTCCGCCCAGATAAATTAACACCTGCCCAAGACAATTTTTATTTTAGGTTTATTTCACAGGCTTTGTTTCAAATTTAGTGTCAGCATAGAAACAGCGGGACTTGAAAAAGCATGGACTACTCGAGCAAGAGCAGGTGCTGTGTCATAAGCTCAGTGAATTATGGTCAATATAACTAGCTACACAACTAGCTTTCCGTACTTCATAGAATTAAATCAGTTTTTTGTAAGATGCACTTAGCTGGGGTTCAAACCTGGTGTTTCTCATCAATGTAGTTTAAAAAAAAAAAAAAAAACATTTTAATGCTGTCAAGCACTGGAAGCATGTTGGTGAACTCCAATGACCAGAATCTATTGTGCCTACACAGCACATGGTATTGGTCAGACATTGTGTGCTCCTTCAGAAGTCACACTGTCTGGGCAAGCATGAACTGAATAGAAAAGCAGTCTGAAACGTAGCCTAATGATGGACCCGATATTGTATGTTAAGAAGCCTATAAGCTATTAGTAATTAGATGAATGTTATATTTGCCTCACAAAACTAACAATAATCAGATGCAAGTACAATAGTCCGCTACTGTTGCAGTATCAAATGGTGCTAGTCTGATTAGCTTCTACTAAAGTGAGAGACTTAAGTGCCTGACAATTTGAGATACTGGGCTCAAAGCCACCCAAGTAAATTGGCAACCTGTGGGAAACACTGTAGAAGATGCTTTAGTGAATATGTGACATTTAGCAAAGTGTCTGACAATCACAAAATTGCCTAGTAGTGGTGACATTATTGTTGCCCAGGCAGAAATAGAAATGCAGCTGTACCTTTTTAGTTTTGAAGTTCTTGTGCCCAGAGCGGTTTCTGTCAGGTGCGGGTGAGCTACTGTGTGGAGGGCTGGCGTCCGGGGCTTGGGAGGAGATGACCTCAGGCTCCGGAGCGATGGGCATCTCTCCTTCGGGGGCCTCATTGGCAAGGGGCTCAACGCACTCTACTGGAGAGCCAGGTGGCAAGTCAGAACAGGTGCTGATGGTGCGAGCTCGCCGACGCTGCTGGCCGATGTGTGTGCGGTTCCTGGAGAAACTCTTCCTGTTCCTTGAGCCTTTGACTTTGGCTGGCTTCAGTCCTGGCTCCTCTTTCACCTCCAGCAGTGGCTAAGAGAGACGAAATGGTGTCATTACAATAGAGTTTATGATAAGGATTTGTCATTATGTTAAGTAATCAAGATGTCAATGCATTCATCATTACATTTTTTAAAACAAGGCAACAGTAAACATGTCTTCCCCAGAAATTATGCAGTCCCCCTCTGGGCTAATGAGTAACAAATGTGTCCCCTTGTTTTGACCTGTAATTGTAATGTACCCATTGGTCAAAGTAATTTTTAATTGCTAGAAAGCTTAGTGAGATTAACAATTTTCCCAAGTTTCATCAAAATTGGATCAGTGAATTTTCAGGTTATGCCCTTAATATTGAGCTTGAAAACAAATACAACTTTGACACTCTACAAGCATCAAATAGTCAGATGTTAAACTGACATCTCACCTTTATAATGTAAATAACACATATTAACCAAAAGATTAATGATGACCTTGATAGGTGAGGTTAATTTATGCTTGATCTCGGCAACAGAATAATGATAATCAAAATGAACATCCTACCAAGATACCACTACCAGTGCCAACCCCCGACAGTGGGATAAGCGGATAACAAGATTTATAAGGAACAGTAAAAGTCCAAGAATAAGATACAAAACATTGCAGTTGCCAAGGGGGAGGGATGGCCCTACCATGTTTGAAGGACTACTATGTAGCAGCACAGATGATGCCTCTGGTCCTTTCGTGTAACCCTGAATATGAAGCCAAATGGAAAGATATTGAACCATCACTGCTCGACAGACCTTTACAATCTCTGTTGGTCTGTCTATTCACAGTCAAAGATCATGACATCCAAAGGCAATTTATGATAAAAAAAAGACAGACTAATAAGATGATCCAAACTTCGTGCCAGCAAAGACTTAAGATACAGTGTAGACATTGTATGGCAGATCCCACATTTTCTGGACTCATCCCCTTATAAAAGACTTTGTGGTTTGATGTTCATAATGTCATTACTACTATATTAGGTTTTGACATTGAATTCATTTGTCTCTCTTTCTACCTAGGTAAAATAAGCATGGAAATGGATGAGAGATAAATATTTATTAGAAAATTCTTATGGCAGCAAATAAGAAGGCAATTACAAGACATTGGTTTGTAAAAGAACCTCCTACCTTGAATCAATAGATAGACATCGAAAAACAGAAATAGATAGAAAGATAAAAGAGGAGTACTGGGACAATTGGACCTAACATCCTAACATACCCAACATCCCTGCCCTCACCACACATTTCATCATGAGGGGACAATTACATGTTATTACAACCTAGCCAGATCTGGTATGGTGGTATGGTACAACTATTTATGTCACTCTACCTGCATTCATCAAACACACAGAACAAGAGGTTTATTATGTCATTTTCTGAGCTCTCACCTGCATGGCAGCTGGGGAATCTGCCGTCTCAGGTGTGGCTGGGGGTTCTTCCTTGATGTCACTGCGGCACCCGACCTCTGACTTGTTGCTACCAATTCTCTCCAGGGCCTGCTCCCTGCGTTTCTCCCTCTTCTCCATCCGGGCAAAGGCTTGCAGGATGGCCTCCATCTTCCTCTCCTCTCGTGTCTGCAGAGAGTTAGAGGTGGGGTTTGGGGGGGGCGGGGGGTGGAGAGGAGGAGAGAGCAGAAGCATTAGTCCATGGAGTACTACTCTCCCACAGGGCCCAGAGGTAGGGATGCAACCAGTTAATGTGTGTTACACGGAAAAGGCAAAAAAGCCGGTCTAGCTGGCAGGATAAAAAATGCAGTGCCGAGACAAGTGGGGAAAAAAGACCTGTCATTTCCGCAATAAGCGAAACAAAAAAAGGGAGAAAGACAGAAACGAAAAACAAGAAACATGTTGTGAGGATATGCCAAAGGTTGACTGAGATACATACCCTGACAAACCAGGAGGTTGTAGTGTATAGCTCATCTAATGTGATCGTGTGTATATATGTGTGTGTTTGTGCCACAAAGACAATTTTGCCCAGCTCCCTCCTTGGAAGCCAAGGCTGCCTCCACCAAAAAAACATAAAGAGCACCACCTTCAGTCAGAACACCCCTTTGAAATACTTAAGAGACTCGTACCATAACACATATTGAGACAACACGCATATTGCTGCATTGGTCAGGCTGAAGATGTGGGGTCTATAAGAGGAGACAGTTAGTATGCTTGTAAGTCAGTGGGGCCTCTAGGAGGTGGGGGCAGGTAGGGAGGCTGATAGGTGGGTGGAGTGGGGTTGGTTTTGTATGGGTCAAGTTTACCTCCTTGTGTCTCAGTCCCTTCCAGCTGGAGGCCCCCCCGACAGGCAGATGGGACTGCTCCGCTGGGTTGGCCTGAATGTTCAATAAAGAGACAGCCCGGTTTAGAAGACACATGTCCCCCCTGCACATGGATACACAAAAATTGGACTGGTCTGGACTGGGGGATGCCTGAACTTCTGGTGCTAATGGATACGCCTGTGTCAGGTACCGTAGGTGTTGGGCAGTGGTTGAAATAGCTACATCCTAGCGCACAGGACGGAAAACCTGGCGACCATGGTGCTACTTCAGGGATGCACTTTGTGACAAGAATGTAACACAGCAAGACTTTGCTCATTGTCAAATACTGGAGGTCATTCCTAATGACATCTAGCTAAGAAAAGGGATATTTTCTCACATGGGGACATGATGGCTGATGTTCTTAGGTCTTTGCCTTTCATACCTGCCAAACCATTCCAAGGGTTTTCCATCCTTATGGTAACCCCTCTTTGTCTACATTGCATTACAGACTTCTTACAGACTTTAATTAAAACTGTATTGCTTCACCTATAACTATCTTGTCCAGTCACCAACCACGATGCAAATTGCAAGCCCTCTATGCCACTAGTGAACCACAATGTAGTCTAAGACAGAGCAACTGGGATACATTCAGTTAGGGGGACATTACACGCCATGGCAGGATCCCTTTTCAACCAACAGAGGCCTTTGTTTAAGTAGGCATGATATCATACCTAACACCCTCCTTCACCCTTGTTATCTCCCCTGCACCTTGTTGTAGCATGGTTAGGATTTACAACACCCACATGCATCCACTCACACACACATTTGTAATCGTCAGTGTGTGAATGTACCAGTCTCGCTTCAGCTACAGGGGTTTCTCCTGGGCCACATTGCATAGAAGGCAGCCTATTGGATCTCTCAGAGTCGATATGGCCCTGGCAACAAGGCCCTACCCTCTGCAGCCCCTCCTCTCTCCCTCTATCCATCCATCCATCCCTCTCTCTCTCTGGCCCATTAGCAGAACTGTACGTTGGCCAAAGATGAGTCAGCACTTTACACCTTGGGTCCACCGTGTGAAATGGAGCTGACTGCAGGGTAATTTCCAGAGAGTGTGTGTGTGTCAATGTGTAGCGCGCCAACCTGTGTGTGTGTGATCCCATCTCTCAGGGACATGGGGCTCTTTGGCAGGGGGACAGAGTAGAGTGGAGAGAGAGGTCGAACCAGTAATTGGCTATTTCAAACTCCTGGCTGTATTGAAGGTGAGAGGTATACTCAAAATATAATGCACACTGGGGATAGTTCCAGGATGCACGAGGCCCAATGCACTGGTTTTGTTCCCACTGACAAGAGATGGTGCTGTAAACAGGACCCGTGGCTCTGGAGGCCTATTATGTGTCATATGATGTTTTGGAGAAAAAAAGAAGGCAAATAAATGAGAAAAAAATAGCCACTGAATAATGACAGACAGTCCTGTAAGAGCCTTAACAGAGGAAAGAAGTGCCTCTGGAAGAAGACGGATGCCGAGAGTGAGGGAGAGAGGGAAAAAAAACAAAAAAAACAGAAATAGGACTGTGCAAAACAGCAACAGGGGCATTGACAGCAGTGGAAGTGCTAGCAAGGGGTGAGTGATGGAGTGGAGGGTAGTTTTATGGAAACGAAAAGAGGACAGCTGCCCCTATGTAAGCCACAGCCCCGTAAGCAGACAAATGGCAAGTCCACACCCAGAGCAACAGGAGACAGCTTTAGTTTTGTTTTGGGTATTTCTGCTGGGTGGCTGCATGGCGGGAAAAAAAAAGCTGTAGCCCCTAGCTTGGCACACTTACCATCTTCCTCCTCCTCTCTGCAATCTGCTCCTCTGACTCCATCTCTACTTCATTGCTAACGGAGGTTTTGTCTTCTAGATCCTCATATAACTCAGGATCCTGTAAGAGGAGGGGAGAGGGGGGGGTGGCGCTTTATCAAGGCTCATCATTCAGTCTGGCTACAGACTAGAGGGAGATAGGCAAGAGGGGAGGTGGGGGAGAGAAGGAAGGGCAGGGGGAGTAATCTGAAGGATAGGGGAAACTAACTGGACTGAGCATCGGTTGGGTGATTTAGCCTAGTGGTCGATCTGTGTGCAAACACACCTGCTCAGAGACTGTCTTTGGTCATATAGTACCATACTGTATCAAAATTATGTTTGAGGGAACTTGCATGTGCTTCTCCTGCTAACTGTTCCGTTTTCAGGGTATCCAAAGCTGTCCAAGCACTCTCTTACAGAATGAATCCTGTGTACAGCTGACATACTATGTGCCCTGCTTTATAAGTGAGCATGTTTGTGATAGCAATGCCTTTCACTTTATCTTCTCTGCTGGGACATCTCGCCTTACCTTTCCTCATTGTAGCTGTGACAGCACTCTGCGCTGTCTCCATAAAGCACCCAGCTGTCTTGCTGACTAAACCACAGCCTCACTTCATAGGTCTTCATATTCCTTCTGAAACTGCTAGCATAGGTCAAAACTATCTGACACGCTGGCATGATTTCTACACGGCCAAACAGGACTAGCAAGGGTTTGCTATTTTCTTTTAATTTCAAATAGTCATATTCTGATTTTGATCCCAAGTTATAAAGTAAAAAAATCTGACTGGGCCAAGACAAGCTCATGTGGCTATTCTGGAATAGAGGAGAAATAGAGACATTTCCGACAAAGAGGCATTTCTGTGCTGTTGTTGAACATGATGATACCTCTGTACAACAGAGGAATACAGTGCAACACACTTCCTCTGCCAGACAAGTGCCAAACCAAAATGCCTGTAAACTGAGCTATGATGTAAAAAACCTCAGCGGTGGGGCAAATGATGGATGCATAAAGGGCTGTTGGCTGGGGAAAAGAGGGAACTAAAAAGGACGTACAGTAACAAAAGATGACTAACAATGGAAAACATGCAGAGAAAAGACACTTCACCAAGATCAAACAAACAAAAATGACATGCATAGCACCATGAATCTTAGGTAAATGTATATCAAGGAAAACTATGTTACAATAGAAAACAAAGTCTAAACAGGTAACACATGAGTGGTATAGCAGTAAAGATGGGGAGATTGGGTGCATTTAGTGCAATGTACATAGCAGGTGGAAGGTGTAGCCTTGCCTGGTTGTTTGAGATGGAGAGGCGGAGTGGAGAGAGTTTCCTCTGCTTGCCGTCGACTATGCTCTTGCCCTTTCCCTCGCCATCCAAGCCCATATTCTGGTTCTGGCCCTGGTCATCTCGCACCGTCTCCTTGTCCTTGCGGCTCCCTCTGCGCCGGCTTCCTGAGCCCAGGTTCTCTATGGGCTCAAGGTTGTGCTTCAGCACCGGGCACTCCTGGTTCCCCTTCACACAGGCACAGTCCACCTTGTATTTACTACAGGAAATTGGAGGAAGAGGAAGGGAGACAAAGCAAGGAAGAGAAGGACAAGTTTGATGGTGAAATTTTCTTGCCTTGCTAATGTGGTTCTGCGCGTTGCCTGTCAAGTTTACTCCTGACAACTCACCAGCTGCCATAGTCGAAATCAAAGCCAATGGTGATCTCTGTGCCCTTGGTGATAGGCCTCAATGAATAAATGTATAAATGCAGCATACCATCCTCAATGACGTGCCGCACCTGAGGGAGATTGAGCAAAATATGAGTGAAAACAAGGTAATGGTTGGTGAACACAGAGGGTGTGGGCAGAATGTTAAATATTGCATAAGGGATACAATTAGCTGGCTCAAAAATGGAAATAAATAAACAAATAGGGAACAACACAGATTCTTCCATTCTAATTTTCTGGGCTGTCTGCTTACTTCAGAGTTAGGGGTGCAGGAGCGTCGGATGAAGCGTGCCTCGTTGCCGAAGCTGCGAGCATCCACACACATCTCCAGCCCATCAAACTTGGAGTAAAACAACACAAATGGGTACGGCCTAAGAAGCAAAACAAGGGAGGCAAACGCGTGAAACAGAATGGTAATAATTCACAAACAGGCACCACAATGTAACCACCTACATTAAATAAACGCTCAGACCATGGAGCCAAACGCATAAAGAACCAAATCCATAGGGGAATCTTGTTGACTGGTGAAGCATCCTAACCTCTTGAAGAAGTATCCGTTGGCCTCAAACTGCTGTCGGAGCATGAACTTGCCCCTGTACTCGATGATGAGCGAGTCTGGAGCCAGGTCTCTCACTGCCTTCAGGATCTTCTTGTTCTTCTGAACCTGACTCTGGAGGGGAGAGACATCAGAACATGAGCAAACACCCTGGACAGGCACTGATCAAATTATGCCAAATCCAAAGAGAAAGTTTGTGCTATAGGCTGGTTGTGTGTTAAAGTATGTGAAAGTGTTTGTGTGGCAAGGTGTGTGTGTGCGCGCGTTATGGTCACAGGTAATTTTAGCGTACGTGTGTTTGATCATCACCATGTTTGCGTGAATGTGTGTGTACAACTGCATTCATCTGTGCTTTACCTCCACGGGTGGCTTGAAAGAGGCCGGATGCGTGTTGTAAGCCAGGCTCTTGCCGTCGCCTTGCTCTTTGACGCGCAGCAGGATCTGGACGTCCTCACTGTACTGATTGCTGCTGGCCTCCTCGTAACGCTCCATCCACGTCTTGATCTTGTTCTCCCACAGAGATGGGTGCTCCGTCGGCTCCTGCTCTGGAGCTGCACCCTAGGAGGGCATTAAGAAGGAACAGTAGAATGGTTAGGTATGGCTTGAGTTTTAATAGAGGACTCTATAGACTTGTTGTGTATTGCTCCTGTGAGATTACCTTTACTCTGGAGGATTTTCTGGACCCCTCTCGGAAGGCCTGCCAGAGAAGTAAAAGAAAGTAAATCTTTAATGACCAATTGAACGTTCCAGTATATAATACATAATGTGCTTTGACTGGTTCCATTATAAATTAATATGACTCAAAGCAGACCTTCTTAGCTCGGGCGGAGGCTGCCGGAGGGTCTTTATCACCACTCCTCTTGCGTTTTTTATCAGCCTGCTTATTGCCAAGGCGCCCGGTAGTCAGGGTGATGGTGGTGGGTGTGTGTTGGAAGGCAGAGTAGAGCTCTAGCGGCACCTCATCTCCACTCTCTGTAGCACTGGTGTCCCCGTCTAGATAAACAAACAAATACATGTTAGTTATCATGGAGGAGCACTGAACTAACAAATTATCACCAGATGCCTCACATATAAAGTTTCAATTGCTGCAGGCAAAATCAAAGCTGGCCAGGGAGGAAAAGGAAAGACAAGACACTTTACTGTTCCCAAAGGGTAATTTGCTTTGACATTAAACAACTGTTCCTCATACAGGTGCTCAGGCACAACCACAACCACAAGTTGAAGAACAGACTTGAAGCAATGACTTTCCAATAGCATATTTGTCTATACAAGGTCTTGGCAGTTTGCACAGCTTTGGAATGGACAGTTTGTTACTTGTCCAGCAGGTGTCAGTGTGTCCCAGGATGAGGCTGAACTAGACCTGGCGTGGCCTGCAGGGGGAGGAGGCTGTGGCCTGACACAGCCTACATCCTGCTCTGCTCACTAACAAGCTGGCCATTTACTGCGGCAAGAAAGCCAGTAATAGCAGAACTGAGAGATCTATCTATGGTCTTGGATAGAAACTCTAGGCAGGTCATGCAGCTCTCAAAAGTGGGTGGGATTTGGTAGCATACTAACAACATGATCTCAGGAATTTTTACCATTTTGTTCATGTCGATACAACTTTATTCAAATTTACAAAAGTGAAATAAAACATTAGGGTCTGAAGTGATGTTTGAGGAAACTAGGGCCTGCATATCCATCACTGTGGTCTTGCTTACCGGACAGGCATTCTCTCTTCCTGGTCTGCAGCAGGATGGCCCTTTCTCTGTCCAGGTGCCGTGGTTGGCAGCGCTCACACAGGTAGGTCTCAGGAATGTTCTGCCTGTCGATGCCCATGCAGTCTATATGCTGCCATGCACTGAAGAGGAAGAAAGACGAAAGAGCACAGCAAAGGGCTTTTTAATAAATTATTCAATCTCTGTGAAGAGTAGTTTGCTGTAACCTTAACAACGAGTTTGGACCCCAGGAGGACTAGCGGTTGTTGAGACGTCCACTAATTGGGTCCTAATGAAGAGTTAAGTCCAAATACAAGAAGTACCTGGTTTATCACACCTTACCTTATGGTTTATCACAGGAAGTACAACAACTCAAAAGCCATGAAAAAGGCAAGAATCGACAGTAGACGAGGCTCTTACCTGCACTTGTCGCAGCAGATCATGTAGCCGTCGTCGTGGGTGAAGCCGCAGATGCAGCGGGTGATGTCGGCCCCGTAGCTGCCGTCCTCCGAGGTGCTGAGCGTGGTGCCCCTGGACGCCTCGTCCTGGCCCCCTGGAACAAACAACCCCCCCTCTCCCGGTCGGATCACCATGGAAGGGGGAGGGGAGGCCGGTGGCGTAGGTGGGGGCCGCGCCCCATAGTTATGGTCCTGATGGAAGATGGACAGAAGACAGAGGATAAGGGTCACATGCTGTGTGTAGGGTTTACTGTAGTGATAAATCACAAAGCAGTCTAGTCAGATTGGCTTTACATTAGGAAATTAAAGTTTTGCATGCTTGGCATGTACTTGTTTGTGATGGTAGTGACCTACTGACTCGCAATTACCTATTTTCTTACATTGAATTAGAAAAGAAAAAAAACTCTTTTGTAAGTTAGCTAACCTAGATGGCTAATGGGGTGATCAATAGGTGCTTAAGGTGATATAGACTACTGATTTCACAGGTCATAGCATTCAAATTGAGCAGAAGGGGAGGGAGAAAGTATAAATATCCTGTATACACAAAAGGATTGAGAAAGGCAGCACATTACAGGTCAGTGTTCTATTTCAGCCTAAATGTGAGCTAGCCACTAGCCGACTCGGCCGATGATTAACAGGGAGGGAGGGCTCAAGGTATGTAGGTCATGTATAAGATGGTGAGATGAAGCCAAGTGTGTGTTTGGGTGTACTCACGGCGTAAGGCAGGCCAATGTAACTGTGGGAATGGTGGGAGCTACTGCTGTAGATCTGGTGTGGGTAGCTGGACTTTTCCACCGCCACAGGGCTGGCCTCCACCGATTCTGGTCTGCTGGGAGCAACAAAAACAAAGAGCACACAGTTATATGGAGAGATATTACTATAAACTGAAAAACGTAGGCCTACATGATAAGATAAAACTGTGAATAACTCATGGATTGTTCCCTTCCAACTTAGCAAGGAAGCAGAGCAGCTACTGTTGGTGACAAAAATTAAGAGTGGCATGAGGATGAGTATGCGTGCTACGGCTATGAGAGTCAGACTGTTAGGGGCCAGGGGCAGTCAAAGGCCTTCGCACATCCAGCAATGCCCTGCCTGCTGTCATATCACCTTAGCTGGACTGCTCAGGCCTGAGAGCCAGGCGAATAACAGAATAAAAAGGCCTTATCCGCTCCACTATAAATGTTGTTTTTACCCCTGAGCCCCGTATCTAGAAGGCGGACATTCACTCACAAACATGTGCTCTGTCTCCCTCTCCCACTCTCACACAAAACAACAATCTGGCAATCATTTCTGTGAGGTTATTCATACCAAACCGGTAAATCCACTTTCCTCAGATGACAGAGCAATGTAGGAGAGAGCCTGTTTGGCCGTTTGAGACCAACCCACCCTTATTGTGACATGATTAATCTATTCTTCGGTGGCAGTGAGGGGGTGGCTGTAGAGGAAGAGGGAAGTGGCAAAAACGGATAGCAGGAGACATGATAGTGAGGTATTTAAGAGGGAAGAAGAAAGGGAAGAGAAGGACTCAGAGGAGAGATTTGGCGCTACAAAACAAGCATGGTGCATTTGAGAAAAAAAGGGAGTGAGCAGAGATTGAGGTAAGCTGCAGTAGTTATTCATGTGATAGTCAGACATCCACACACATTAGCGGTTAAGTCATGTGAAAACATCACTAAATCCTCCCCTTCTTATCGAGTCCTGTCCAGAAAACTGCTCCAAGGTCAAAGAGACAGAGAACCCCTCAGGGTGTGCATGTGTGACTGTTGACGGGCTTGTTTCCCACTCTACTTTCTCTAATACTAAGTCACACACACCTCCCAGCGACTAACTCAAACCTCCATAAGGGCTCGTGAACAAGGCAAAGTATATGAAGAGAAAAGCTTACTAAGCATACTGGTCAGCCTCTCAGGTACACTGAGTGAGATGGGTACAAAAAACCATAGGGCCTGTTCAATGTAACACCGTTCTCCTTTCCTTACCCTGAGACTATAACAGACATATTTTGAAGCACACAGCATGAAGGAAAAGTAGTACAGTGCGCACCACCAACACCATGAGGAGAAACAGAAAGTAATCAGGTAGCTGGAGCTAGTATTAAAGAGGGTGGCATTTTAAATACAAAGAAACACCTTTTCCTTCCTTCCGTCTTTCTCCTCCCTAACTCTCCCCCTCCTAAAGTGTGTCCCGAGGTAAAGTGGTGATACGGTACCTGTGACGGCCGTTCTCAGCCCTATTGCTCTTGTTGCATGCTCTAAGAGCACTGTGCAACACTTCCTGTGTGTGTTGCCGCTCAAGTATTCACTGTCAAAGTGAAAACGTAAGTGCATGCATGAGGTTTGGAGGCGGGCCCGGGGAAAGGTGTGTGTGTGTATGTACAATAGTTTAACTGCCACACAGACAAACTTATCTAAACCCTCAAGGGTAAAGAGAGAACTCAGTCTGACTCAAAAGAGGGAGGGAGAATTTCTGAACTACTTGAGCGCATGCCGTATGCTCAGTAACTTTCTGCCATGAATGATTAACCAGACTTAAATCTACACTTCATAATAAAGGGATTTGAGATCTGGTGGAGTCATGCATCATTTAGTGGCTAAGGGGGGAAATTCATTCCTTTATCAAAAATAAATCTTTTTATAGGTCAAGTGAATGAATCTAGATTGGTCTTTATACTTTGGCCCCACCAGTGAATGAATGAGAGACAGAGAGAGACACAGAGAGAGGCAAAGACAGACAGAAGGCAAATAAGTAAGCAAGCCTGTTTAATGGGTAGCGAGTGATCGTGTTTGAATCTATGTGTGTGTCGCTAGAGGGATTGTATCATTCATGTCTCCACTACAGGGAAGCGGAAAGGAGACTAGAGAGTCAGAGTACATACAATCCATTACACAGTGGGAGGGCTGCAGATGTTACAGCCAGTCATGATCAGACAAACAGCTATGGCCGGCGTCATGCAAACGAAAGACAGGAAAGAGAGAGGAGGATAGGAGAGAGGGTGTCATGAAAAGAAAGACAGTTTTGGAATGGAAGTTTCAATTAAAGTGACAGCTAGATAGGTATGTTCTAATCATAGCTTGTACAGCTCAAGAGAGTGCTTATTAGGGATGGGGTGTCACTCAAAAGGCATGCGTGCAACACACACACCTGCTGAGAGAGGATGAAGTGGCAGAGTGGACGAGTGCAGAGAATGGAGAGATCAACAGAAGGAGAGAAAAAGAGCAGCAGTGAACAGCCAGAGGCAACGCCTTCTCTCCCAAAGAGCTCCCACTCGCTGCCATGGCAACACTCTGTGTTCTGTCAGCGTGTGCGCGCACGCTGGGCTCTGTGTGTCACTGTGGACACACACACACACACACACACACACACACTGCATTAGCCAACAGCTGGTCAGGCTGCTGCAGGCTTCAGGGGGATGTGGAAAGGACGTGATGCTGCTCCTCTGGTGAGTAGCCAGCCCTGCTGTTCCAGACTCGGCTGGCACACCAACAATACCCCCAAACAACAGTGTGCGCATCTAGCTAGGCTCTGTCCCTCTGGTCTGCATGGAACCTGCACAGCAGCAGGTGGAGGCCCTTTTCAAGCTTGTTATCTGCTTTTAAATAAATCTGCAGCGGGCAAGCAGACACAGGGCAGGCAGAGAGGAAGAGTGAGTGAGAGAGGAAAGGCGAGGGCTTACGCCTGCCCCCGGGAGCAGAAGAGCACAGGGCAGAGAGGCAGCCCTGAAAGAGCCCAGAGGAGAGGAGGGGGCAGGGGGACGTGATGGGACCATTTAAGACGCCTTAACTGTGTGAGGGCCACCTGTCACTCAGGGTGGTGACCATGGCAACAGGCCCTGCGCAGTGCGGAGGGGAAGGAGGGGTGCGAGGGGCAGATACCATGGCAACACAAGCTGTCGCTGCAACAGCTCTGATGAAGGCAGAGGGGAGGGTTCTCCCCCTTTTAAAGAGACAGGAGCCCCTCCATAAGCCAATGACGTATTTGTGTTATTCTTTAGTCATAGGAGAACCTCTCGCTTCATTTATTTGACCAGAAAAAGCCATGGCAATGTCCTTGACAAGACTATAGGAAAGTGTGTGAGCGAGGAGGGGCATGGGGAGGCTTGTTGCCATGGCTCCATGCACCACTCTGCTTTGCCAACTGAATGCAGTGTACACATGTGTGAATAGCTACACACGCTTTACCATCAGAGAGGAATCACGGCAAATGATATTTTGTGTTTTACTACACACACACTGAACATATAGACAACATATAATCTACATTCTGGGCTCACTGCCAGCTTCACATGGGAAGATGTAGTTAGTAGTTAATAGCTGAGCACTGACAATGTCTATGTGATGAGCAATGGGTGAGAGTATGTGTGTGTGTGTGTGTGTGTGTGTGTGTGTGTGTGTGTGTGTGTGTGTGTGTGTGTGTGTGTATAATCAATGGCAGAGCTGAACTGTCCATTAGAGCAGACACCAGTGTTATGGAGCCAGTGTTGGGCCCTGCCTCCATGGATTGACCGCAAATTCCTTTCCCATTAAGAGTTATCATCCATAAGAGGACATCAATGTGGCACACAGACAGAGAAATTAAGCAAGTTAAAGTGAAAAAGATGACAGGGGGAGCAGGGGGCATGCTAAGGCAGATGCGGAGGGATGACAGGCAAATTACATTACAATGAATAAGAGTGTGGGTTCAATACTTGTGAATAAAACTAGAGAGGGGTGAGAGATGAGAGCAGAGGCAGGGAGGGATGCGTTGGGGAGAGATGAGAAAGGAAAAAAAAAAGAGTGAAAGTGAGAATGAACTGTTGGCGAGAAAGAGAGAACAGGAAAGAAGCTAGGGGCAGGTGGTGAGAGCGTGAAAATAAGAATGAATGAGGGGAGGAAAGCAGGGCGCGAGGGGGAGTAGCGGGTGTGAATAGAGAAGGCTTAGTGGGACTTTTAAGTGTGTGCATCAGTGTTACTCACTCTGAGCCTGCAGCCATGTCCAGGTATGAGGTGTCTGCCGTGTCCACCCCTACTGGGATGACTATGCTCATGACGTTCTCTGCTGATCGGTTCTTGTCCTACTGAGTCCAGAGCATAGGAGTCCAAAACACTGAGGCATGCCAGCCACAGCACTCATTGCAGACATCTAAGTGCATCCACAAGGCCTGAAAATACAGTAGGAGACAAGGAAAAAAGGAGATGGAGGAAGACAGACAATAGAGAGAGGGGGACAAACAAAGAGAATCAGTTAGCAGTGTGTAGTGGCATCAGTGGTAGCATAAATAGATCAGTTCAACAATGTGTCATTTCTTTCATACCAAGAACAAAGCCCTTGCCAGAATGCAATATCCAGCAAACCCGAAATTACATAGTCATAATGAAAACAGGGTATTTCCAGTACAAGTTATTGCATGATTCAGACTTTCAGACCAGTGAATTAACACACTGAAAAGTGTCTGACAGGAATTTCCCTCTGACAAATCTAGTCTACCTTAGCTAGCCGAGGTATTGATTGGTGAAAGGGAGAGGATGTGATATTGTAAGGTGAAGCCTGAACTGCTGCTGTGAACTGCGCAAACGCGACCTCTACACACTGTCTGTCAGGAATGCAGGAAGCTGCAGTGCAAGAAAGCTCCCACAGAGGGGAGCACGAGAACATAGAGCAGCCAGCCGCCATGAAAGGAGGGAGAAAAACGCAACAACACACAGAAGCCATTTTTCCCCCCTTCCACTGAAGAGGACTGCTCTATTCTGAACACTCGCACATGCACTCTTCCCAATGAAAGACGCACACAATATCCTTCAACAATGTAATTAGAACCATGCACAATTTATTTACGCGAGAGCTTAAGCATTAACATTGCCATTGTGTGAGTCTCAAGCAATGCAGATGGACAAAATGCACTGAAAGATGAAGTTGTCAATAATTAACTACATTAGGTGTCAGGCAATGAAAGTAGTCTGCTCCCTTCGTAGGAGGTTGTGTGGGCGACTAGCTATACACTGGCAATAGCAAAACATATTTATTAAAACCAGGACACACATCCACAGTAGGGCAATGATGGGAATATTAAGCTATGTATTTGTGTCTGATGTGCATCCAGACTGGAGCATATGTGTCAGTGTGGCTGCCCCTGATACAGAGAGCTCTGTTGATAAGCGGGATTAGTGGGAGGGACAGATGTCGAGACAAAATAGGCTGGAGGTCACACCTCCGCCTGCCCATGCACACTGGGGCCAAACAAAGGCTCAGATCACAGCTCAGGATATGGATGGAGAGGGGCTACAGAGCAGGGATATGTGATGTATAGAGTGGGGGCATAATTTACACCCTAAGCAAGCAATAACACACAGTCACACAAAGATCTGTCTATGCATGCCCACAAGGTATCAACCCTCTCTGGCCTGAGCATGTCCTCTGAACCCCTCACACACATACAGACTGAAGCACGTGCGTGCGCGCACACACACACACACACACACACACACACAGCAGTCTCCCTCTAGGAAAGCTATATTTCATCACAGGGCAAGCCGTCAACCCTGACTGCACTGCTTCTGTCAGGGGAACTCTCATTGTTCAGAAACATGCTACAGTAACGCTTTAAATGTTTTTTTTCTTAAGCGGTAAAACGGCTACCATAGTAATTTTTTCACATACTGTTTCAACCAAGTGAACAATTGATCAGTGCACTGCGACACAACTGGGCTTTACAACCTACTATGTAATCTCCACCTGAATTGTAAATTGACATTATGACAATAATGTTATGTATCATGCTTTATAACCAGTTAGGCCTCAAAGTGAAAGCCCATTCCATTGAAAAATGCAGTTTTCCAGCTTTTTCAGCATGGTTATGAAACCTTGACTTACTCCTAGTGGTTTCAAAATCAGCTTAGAAATGGGTGAAATACTTGTGTATCTTACGTAAAGAATTACAGTAAATATCATTGGTTGCATTGGTTGCCTTGTTCTCACTATGGGAGTGTAACCGTCTGTTATGACTGCAAGCTAGATAGTTACTTCTGAGAAGCTAATGATTGAGTACTGCCAAAATCACTAATCAAACACGGCAGACAGTCATTGTTGTATAATACCTGGGTGTCAACCTGCACAAAGAGGAAAATTTACAGTGAGCCTGGCTATATCATTGCCATGTATCGGACTGCTCTGTTTACAATCACATTCATACCTATGCAGTGGACTGCATTCTGAATTTTAACTCAGCACTATGTGGGGTTCACCAAATTTGCTATGTTGACACCTGATGCCATTCCTCCAATCAATTCAAATAAGCAACAATCTGCGAGAGGCCATCGCTTTTTATTCACAGGTAATGTTAGCTTTCATATGCTAGTGTCTTATATGCTAGCTTCTGTCCAACACAATTTACACACATGGTCACCTCCGGTGTGTGATTCGTTACGGATTGTAAACGGATTACCAAACAGTTAAGACAGACGCTAGATGCAGTGAAAATGTGGGTGCATAAAAACTGTATATTTTGTTAAAATGAAGGCAAAGATGTTTTTAGGGTTAGGGTTAGAATTTATTGCACTTTTTACAGTGATTTGCCAACAGCACAAACTGAAGTTAGAGTCACCAACATGTCCATGCCATGGAGAGTAGAGCCAGCAGGACTGGTCAGAAGCTCACAGACACGACAGCTGTCAGCTCCAGGCCTAATTAATAGGAGAGTGAAGACCCCTGTGTGTCTATGTATGTCATCCAAGGTTTCTATTGGGACCATTAGCTCACCAACTCTCATATACATTTTCAGCAGTATTCTGGGGGACTTATTTACAAGTCTGATTCTGGGTGTAAAATGTTTTGGTTAAATAGCAGGGCTTTATCACAAGCAGGGACAATTCACGATGGTAGCTGACTGTAACCAGAACACTTTCCTTAAACAAGGATGGGGCAGGTGGCCAAAAAACACTGAGATGACAGATCCTCGCTTTTGTATTATCTGAAAGGCCCAGTATGTTTTAGTGCTGGTAAATAGCTTCCCTCTGAAGCGGGCCGTCTGTTCCTACATCCAATAGGTCCGTCTCCGCTTCATCCAGGGAATCCTGCTGTCACTGCTAAGGAATGCACACACAAGCTCACATTCACACATACATAACCCCCACCACCAAACAGACAGATAACCCCCCGCCCTGTCCATACAAACATTCCTCTACAAGGAGGCTCTCAGAGCAGCAGCGTGCAAACACACACAGGCACTGCGCTGCGGCCAGACACAGTCAAGACTGACAAAAGGGGGGTGAAAAAAAAAGAAAACAAGTACAGTACAGCAGCATTCCTGACTAAATCTGAGCTGCGCTGTGACTGCCTCTGCCGGCTCCTCCCACTTCCTTTAGCAGAGCTGTCCGTTACACCAGAGAAACGCAGCCAAAAAAAGGAAAAGAAGAAAAGGAGGAGAAAAAAAAAACACCTCCCCCCCTTCCTGCGCCCAGTCACCCCGCCCAGCCGGATTTCTCTCCCTCCTCTGTGCACTTCCTAAATAAACCTGAGAGAGTAAAGCAGAGCGGAGGGGAAGGGGAGTGCCGCAGAAACAGCTCCTAATTACAAGTAGGCCGGGAGAGACCATTTAAAGCCACCTTTGGCCACATCCACAGCCGTTATGGAAACCGAAGAGAGGAGCGAGGGGTGGGGAAAATGGGGAATATGCGTAGGGGAGGGTGAGTAGAAGAGGACTAAGACTGAAGGAGACACGCAGCAAAAATTGATAATAGCAAAACACAAGCCACAAGATGGAAGTGGTTTGCTAGGTTTGCTGTGGCTCTCTAGTTCTTCCTCTAAAACGGTCTCCACCTTTCATGTCCTCTCTCTGAACAGATTTCCTTGCACTGTAGGGAGCTTTAGAAATCATCCACCGCCCCTTGAATTCAGAAGGCAGCAGTGTGGGGGAGGTGTACATGGGGTCTGTCTGACAGTGACGCTACACAGCCTGGACCTGGGTGGACTCTGGGTGGCGGAGTGGAGCACATAGCGTAACCCAGTCTCTCCTTTCTCCTCCCTCCTCAGCGAGGGGACACAGTCACGTCATTGTGTGGGGAATAACTCTCCTTTTAAGACAGAACCGCACTGAAGTCGGTGAGGGAAAACCCACACCATAACACACACCATACAGCTACACACAACAGCTTCCCTCTCTCCCCAGTTTATTACCACTGCTGTATGTGTAACAGTGTTTTCATTCTCGTTTTCGCAGCGAAGTCTCGGCAGATTACGTTTTTCGGTAAATAGGAGGAGCAAGAGAGAGTAAGGGATTCCAACTGAATCCCACTGCCCCCCTGCCAAGCTGACATGACTTCACACCATCCTCATAGCTGGCTGCAATGACTCAGCCTATGAATACACAAATAAAACAAACTCAAACTAATATAGTCATGTACACAGGAAGCGCGACCCAGATGGAATGTAGGCCTAGCCCTCTTTTTCACAGTACCCACAGTGGGACACATCGCATCTGCCCTGTCCTTCATAAATCACTGTGCCCATGCCTGCCAGCTCTCCCTCTGCACTCCAGCACTGAAGGTGAAGTCATACATCAATACAGCAGGGGATATGGATGTGTGTGTCCGTGCGAGAAACACTAGTGGCCATTGAGAGCGGAGAGTGGATTCAAAAGAGGAACTGTGATGTTGCTAGTGAAAACCAACGGCTCAACAGACTGTAAAGACCAGTGTCTAGGGTACACTTAAAGGCAGATGATTAGGAGACAGTGGTGTTGCAGAACACCCTAACCAGCAACCAGTAAACAATAATGGCCGAGGGCCAGCAGCACAGCCAGCTGACAGAAAGAGAGGAAGTACAGGAGGCCCTCAAGTCTCCACTACATGGCCATTACACACAGGGGATGAAGTCACTAAAAACAGCGGCACAAGCAGTTTGTCACATGCTGCACTGGACTGCATTAGCAAACTGTAAAGATAGAGCCTACTATATAGTTTTGCAGCTTCACAATTTTTAATATGGTTATGATATTAGATTATTAAAGTGAAAAGCTGCAGGAGCCATCATCCCAATAAAACAAACAAGGTAAGAGTCAAACCCCTCAGTATCCTATGTGCTCAGTTCAAACAGCCAGGGAGTGAGTGAGTTAAAGTCAGTAAGACTGGGGTCTGGCAACAGAGCTGGGGCAGCCCTCCTGTAGTCTGAGTAATGTCTGTTCAGGAGAACCCCTGGGGCACCATCTCTCTGTCTCCCTCTCTCTCCTGCTCACTGAGTATCACAGCCTGGCTATGTGTGGTCAAGAGAGCTCCACTCAACATTTTTAAATTAGACAGGGATGACTGACAACATCAAACTGTCTAATTCACATCAAGCTGATTCTCTGTCTATTTCTGTGTGACTGAGCCTTGTGAAGGCCGATATACATGATGTTGTCCCTTGGATCTGGAGAACTACCCTGATCACTGGACAGCGCCAGGCAGGCGCATACGCAGCTGGCCGCTAATTACAGCACTTTGAGAATGCATTGTGCAGCTAACTAAAATGTGAGCTATGCGTATGCATATGTCCAGAAAAAATGGGGAGGGGTTAATAATCATCTGCAGGGCAATAAGGGCTCTACAGTAAGAGCCACTCAGGCAGCGCTCCATGATCGATTTCACGCATGGCTCACAGTGACGTTACAATACCATCATTGACGCCACATCCCCTTTTTCTCCTCCCATCCTGCTCCAACTCCCAGCCTGCCTTGCGCCACTACCAATGAGCACTAGTGTAACATAGCTGCAGCAAAAGCACAGCAACAGGAAGCAGGTTAGGGAGAAGTAGCAGGGCTGCAGCTTCAGCAGCCTCAGTCCTAAGGCCACCTGTTGGGGAGGTAGCTTGCTAGTTTAAAGAGGGATCCGTTACGGCCCAGCTAGCAGCACAAAAACAGGTCACCTGAGCCCTGGCTTCTCCTCCTCCCAGCTGGGATGCCACGTGACTGTGCTGGGCCTCAGAGCCAGGCGGCTTTGTCTGTGGGTCTCTCAGGGTCTGGGCACCACACAAGTGAGAGCACTGGAGACACGGCCACAGCCACACAGCGTAGCCCTATAGGGTGAGGCTCCACTACCTAAACAGAGATGCTACTGTTTCAGGGTTGAGTCTATTGTCTGAGGATGGGGAGGAACACAAAAACAAGGGGTGCTCTTCCAAGGGAAGGAGGAGAGCGGCACAGAGAAAGTCGATGCGACTGTGGCCTTCATCTGCCCTATCAATCTGTCAATACAGCAATAGATATCCTGTGCACTTGCTTGACTTCTTTATTGTGGCTCTCTCTCCACTGAACACACTGAAAGTTTTGCACTTATCACACCTACTAGTTTTCTGTGTGTCTGTCTAGGGGTTAGGGTGAAAGGAAAGGTGTGTCATCAGAGACTGCCATGTCTCCCTGCCACCTGCCACACACTGCTCTATCCCTATGGGAGGGGGGGCAGCTCACCTCCCTTCCATCTCTGTCAACACAGCAAGCTAACACACACACACTTTGCCGCTTAATGCAACCAGGCACACATACAGACAGTCAGGTATTTACAGGTGTCAGCTGTATTATCCTGGAGACAGAGATAGGTATGGACTGAGGAGAGGCAAAGACTTCAAATGGCCACAACAACATAGCAATGTAGAAATGTTGTTGGAATCAAGCCATTTTCCATTAAATAACAAGCATAAATACCTAATATGCATGAAAGAAAGCTAGAATACTTAATCAGTTTCAGGGCAGAGGCCTCTGTTCCTTTAAGAGGAAGAGCTAGGTGGCTGGGGATTTTGTGTATTATGTAGCAGCCTCTGATTAGGCACAGTAGGGCCCTCACTCATCTAGTATTCATAACCCCTCCACACAAGATGGAGACCCTTTGCTGTTCTGCTGTTGCTACCCGAGCCATGTCCATGAGTAACAAGTAACTTTTCTTATCACAAAGTTCCTGTCAACACTTGTTCTGACAATGGACCAATTCTAGGCTGCGTCCCGAGAGAAGCTGAAGCTGTGAAGACCCTCCAAGCGGCTCTGACCTAGGTGAGTGTGTATATGATATGGGAAAATATCAAAAATTAATCATATAGCCACCTGGGATTGGATGACTCCTGGTAGCCTATTCCACAGAGAAGAGAGAGGGAGGAGTTTTGGAGGCCTATGTCATGCAGCAGGAAGGATCCTATGGTATGCTCCTGCTGCTGACAGATGCTTTAGCCTAACTAGCACCTGTGTGTGGCAGATCCATCAGTCTAAGAGTACCAGTCAGCTGTGAGGGCGATGATACACTTCCTCACAGAACAGCTGCACAGCTTCACTTATATTAAAATCACATATTTGCCTTTGATAATTTGGTCCACAATGCAACTGAAGAGGACTCAAAAGACACACTGAACACAACGATTAGATTCACTAGTCTTGAAATCTTTCTTCTCTCGATTCATCTAACACAAACACTGAGGAGGGAAAGGAAGAAGGAAAAGGCATGCTTGGCAACAGTCATGAACAGGCATTTGAGCAGAGGAAAGTGCCAAAGTTTGCACCATGGATATGTCTCCAGCTTGTCCCACAGGCCGACTGTGAGGAAAGGACAGAGCTGTGTCACACCGCCGCAGGGCTTGTGAGAGCCCAAGTGCTTGACAATGGTAGGCTGGAACCTAGCCTCGATTTGGTTCCCTGCATATTTAAATGTTTATATTCTCATTATTAGTTGGTGCTATGGTTACATGACATTTAATGGTAGCAGTGACAAATTGTACATTCATGGCCTACAACATGAGGACATTCCCATTAAGGACATGCAACATAGTGTGTCAAAGGTGGGAAAGTTCAAATGTGATCCCTGGCCTCGAACGACTTATACCATCTCATCTAGGAGCAGAGAAACCAAACAAAGGTGACCATTCGTTTTCGCACCCAACGTTTGAGGACTGCTTTCCTGACAGGCCTTTGCTGTGGGCTTGTGAGGACCTCAAGGGGGAAGGGCATACAGACTGTAGGGGGTCTTTGTCAATGTCGATGGAGAGTAACAGAGTCACAGCTGTTGTTTCCAACTGACCCCGTTGGGCCCAACCCCCAAACACTCATTACAGGACTCAGGTAAGCAGCCAGCCATGCCACACAATCAACAAAAGTTCTAAATTTATTAATTTAATGAGAATTTACTACTGGAATTGAATAAAGTGACTAAACTTCTCCACTGAAACTCACTTGCCATGAAAATAGAGTGCACAAGCTGGGTTATTCATTATGTGGATTAAGTCGCAGCCAATAGTCATTAAGAAGAATGTAAAGAAATCATCCAACCTATCCCTGTCTGTGACCTTCTTGTTCCACCCCCTACTTCACTACATGGATCAAAACAACCAGCTGAACTGACATTTAAATTAAACAACCACTAATTATTACCCACCAGAACTGATGGCTTACCCCCCCCCCCCCCCCCCCCCCCCCAACCCGAAATGTTTCAATAAAACATTCGGTGCAATTCTATAACACCGGAAGGGATGCAAGGAAATCAGTTAAGAGTAAATGCTAGCCATGGGTATGAGGGATGGAGTCAAAATATTTTACTGTTAAGAATGAATGTTTAAAATTATTTCAGAAACGTGGTATGTGGCAAGAGTGGGGTTACAATAAACTGTTTTTGTAACCAAGAGCTGTATTTGTATGTGTTTGTGCAATACAATAAATTCTGACAATAATGCTGTCAGATTCAAAAATCAGCAGGGCTGATGTTGCCTAATATGCCAACACTATGGCTAATCTTCGTTGACAATAACCCACACGTCCCAACAGCCAATACTACAACACAGAATGCAAGCAATGGCATATGACGTGACGCATATTAGAGGGCTACCATGCTATCCGTTTTGATAAAGGGCACAATAGGGTCAGTGATTCTTAATGTTAAATAGTCAAAAGAGCACAGTTTGTGGCGAGCGAAGCATGATCTATTGTTTTAAGTTAGTGGCGTTATTGTTATGCCTGACTTGAACTAAAATAAAAATCATGTGTTGTGTAGTTGCTTTCCAGTGAGTATGTCGGCGCTGCAGTCAGTTCTACCGATAGGGGTGTGGAGGGTATAACGTTGCTATTATGTTACCACAACACCCTAGTCCAGTCGCCATTTTCATAGCGCTTTTCTAAGGACAGCGAGACAATCGTGTAGCCAGGGGAGCCTCGCCATGAGAAGAAAATCCCCAAGAATGCTATCAATCGTCTCTTTCACACATTCTACCTTAAGTATCACTCTGTCGGTACAGTCTCTGTGTTGTTATCATTAGGATTTTTTGTGAACTCGTCGAAAGTAAGCCAGTAAGCTAATGGGCTAGCAATTATGCTCGGCAATGGCCTCTCGAGATGTAGCGCATGCTAGATATAACACCATCCATTCAGATTATCCAGGCAACTAGCTAAGTACTAAGTAATCACCAGTTAAATCTAACTTTGTAACCGATCGCAAGAAAGCAATACTAGTCGCGAAACCGGCAACGTCAGACACGAGGATAGTAGACATCACATTCAATTGATTTTGGCCTGTAATTACCAACAGTGGAAACTACGAAGCTAACAGTAGCAAGCGCAAGCTAACAACATAATGCGTGGTAGGTTAAAGTTAGCCAAGTAAGCTAGAACCGACACGAATGAAGTGGATTACATGGCTCGTCACAGACAAGAGCGAGCAACATCAGTGTAGTGAGCTCAGTGCTCTGAGCAAACCAACCTGCCTTTACATTCATATTTATGGTAGGTAAAATAGTTGACTGCGACAGGGTAGTTTGTGTTGGCTAGCGTTGCTAACAATATAATTCGCTCATCGACTTGAAGTTAAAAAAATGTATGACTGGGGCGAGTTAGCTATACCCAAATTGAGTATCCCCTCCCCCACGCTTGCAGCATTTGAACCACATACACCCTGAATCTAAATTAAGTGATCACGAAATGCGTTTTAAGCCCGATGATAACAAAATAAGAGGGTCGACTCACAAGTCGCCAGCTTCTCAACTAACATTAGATAGGTCCAGCCGTATTTCATTTTAACACAATTGCGATTTGGCAAAAGCTCCGCTGTTAACTAACGTTAGGCATTTATTTCAACAGCTGCTCTTGCTTTGAACTTGACTATGACGAGGAGATAATAGATCAAATATCTTCACATTTCTGTTTACATGCATACAAGAGCTCCTTGTCCTCTGGCTTTGAACAGTGGCATTGTATGACATTTCTCTGAACGGAAATAATGCTGTCTGCTCGGGGTGAGCAGGACGGGGTCCAAGAAGACAGATTCAAGTGTGTAACTAAAATCTAATGTTTTCACGCTGGGTGACATGGTGTTACAAACATGGTATTTAAGTAATGTAAGCTAGCCAAACAGACCTAGCACGTTTGCTAACCGCTATTGTGTGCAAGGGGTCGAATATACACTAAAATGGTAGGCTTATACTGAATTGGTTGGAAATAGAGCGGGTAGATAACCGACAAGCGAGTTATTTTCACCAAAACTAAACAAACGCATGAAACCGTGCGCAATATGGCCTGCGGTGTCACTGTGTCAAACCAGCTGGATAATCTAAACCCCAAATGCCCCCTTTATATGATTATCATACAAACTCATCGTAGGAATAACGTTTATTGATGCTACATTTCTATGGGCTGGCTAACTGTGCTGGTAACTGTTGATGACTGTCTATATGCTGGAACAAAACACACTTTTCGTTACGATAGCTTTAGAAGAGATAAATTAACCTAATTGCAGCGTTTTCGTCGACTCATAACGTATAATTAGTTCCAACGCTACTCTAACTGTATGGTCAAGTAAGAATATTCACTATTATATTATTTACCCCCTAACTGTTAGCGTGTGACGTCTCGTGTATTGCCACACTATCAGCAAAAAGTCAGAGCCCTATTCAGTATGTCAAGCTAATCTGAGCTAGTAGCATGCGCTAGCTAGCAAGTGATGTTTCTCTTGGTGTTACGCTAGCCAACTTCAAACTCACATTGAGAACTAACGTCACATGGCTAGCTGTTGTAACATTTTAGTTATGTTATATTTAAACGAAAATGGACATAACTACATGTACACCACGAGCTAACGGTGTTAACTTAATCAGCTAGCTAGCAGGCTAAACTCAGCTGGTACTACAACTAGCCAGCATCAGCATGATGTGCCTAGCCAAGTAACCAAGCAGCTACCTAAGCCAACAATAGCATTTCAGGTCGCATTTTGATTCACCCTCCAACTAGCGTCTAATGCAGTTTACTTACCGTTTATGTCCACTCTAGAAAACTTGAATAACGAATAAGGGGACCTGGGTGAGACCCCCGTCGCTATCCACAGAGCCTCCACAACCAAAACAATACTTCTGTCCACACACTGCGGATCACTAGCAACGCTTTAAAATGTTTGTATTTGTTGTTGCCCTATAAAGAGTCCTTTCCTGTCAAAAATCCTTGCCTCCGGTGGTAAATATGGACTCAATTTTGACTTGAAGTCAGTTCGGAACCGTTAAAACTGTGCCCTACCTACGCCGACTGTTAGAAATTAGATCCCCTCTAACCAGTCTCTTTTCCCTTTGCAAAAATGGCGGCCCTGGCAGGACTGCCGAGACTCCGCCTCCTCCACGAGCCCCCCCTCCCAACCACTAACCTGAGCTCCGCCTCCACATCCTGCGGGGCTACAAGCCCGACTTTACAGGGGCGCCGTGGCCGTTCGAAATGCGCGTTCACGAAAGTCGTTCCTCCAGGCTTCTGTCAGCGACGCTCTGCTCTCGCTCTGGACTATTCAGATGATGTTTCATGCAGACAATTCGGATGCAGGACAGTAGAAAACTTGAATTTTATGTGTCGAACTAAACACACGTAATGTAATTCATAAGAAAGCCATTGTCGTATTGAGTTGCTTCACTGTGGGGGGTTTTTTAATAACAAATCGTGCAGCAGACTGTGAAATGCATACACAATGTGCTGTTTTTGATGACGTTATGCTCATGTTATCCTCACTGTTTTGTGAAAATTAAGTCAGCGTTTCGAATGTTCTCACCAGGAAATTTTGTTTGTTAGTTAATTTCCCTCCTGTGTTTCATCCTTTTCCTCTCACGGTGGAAAATCCTAGGACAATCTTTGCCTGTTAATGAACTAGTTTACTGGGAGGCAGTACAGTAAACTTACCACAGTGCATATAGGCCTATAAATCACATAGGTCTATATATATTACACTTAATCACTACAAAGCTTCTTACTGGTATTAAACGTATATACAGTTATAAATGTATATATAGCATACTGTCTTACATTTGATTGGATCACTCATTTTAGTTCAGATCTATAAATAGACATAAAGGGACAATACACCCAAAATACACCTGACTTCTCCCTGGCTTCCTTAAAGTAGACACTGAAGACCAAGAAGTTGAATGTAGGCCAGTCGTGACAGTGTGGTAGTTTATGCTTAGTACATCATTACCCTGAACATAAAGTAGGCCTATCATGGGGTGTTGAGCTCATAATGAGCCTAAAATAAAAAAGTAAAATGTTGTGTTAGGCTAAATATCCCTTTAATTCACCCGGAGCCCACTGGCATGGCTGAAAATGAGCACCTAAATCCGCTACCCAACGCGGTAGGAGGCAACTAAGCTGTTATGTAACCCCTTACACAAGAGCAGTGTTTTTCTTTATTGAACTGACGCTCGGGAGGGATAGCCTATGAAACATTGACCAGCGAGATTAAACACGGACAAAGAAAACGGAGAGCACGGGCTACAAAACACGGGGAAATATTCCGCACATCATTATTGAACTATGTTCCTGTGGCTGAATTGTGAACAGTCCGGTTTTGGCTTGGAGTCAAAATGAAAGCATGCAAACTACACTGATTTAATGGATGTAGTCTATTCGAGGATAAATCCACCTTAACTCAGGTTACCCATCTTTTAGGCTGACACGAATCTGAATGAAATGAAATCACAGTACATCATAGTATAGGCTCTTTTAAGGGGAAAAAAAACCCTAAATCAATGCTTGTTTGAAAATGTCATTGATTTTTCTCTGTAGAATGGTCGTTTTTTTTAACTGATGGTCGTAGTTTACCCACCTTTTTGATTTATTTACTAATATATCACTGGACATGATTTCACAGACAGTTGACATTGAAAAAACAATTCTAGCTATTTTCGTGACAGTTTTATTGTTCCGTGGTAAATCGATTACTGTCATATCTGTCTATAAATATGTCTGTAGAAATCCCTTTGACATCATATGTTGAGATAGGCTGGCTGCTGCCTGTTCACATCACCGTTTCCATTTATTGACCCTCCCCCACTCTCACACACTGATCAGTCTGAACCGCAGCCCCTCGCGCATGCGCACTGAGACGGCTCCGCTACACTGCTGCTGTCCGACAGGTTTGTTTGAAATAACTTGGACGGAGATTAGATTTGGGGCGACCGAGCCGTTCCCGTTCACGTCAACGGCAATGATCGTAAACGGTTGTGGAAATCAGAGGATGCAGCGAAAAGGTCACTGTCATTTTCCCGGAGAGGATACATGATCCATGGCCACTTGTGACACTGCCAGTCGTTTTTTTGTTGCCTAGCGCGTCTTGGGCTGAAGATGATCCGTCTGTATTTAGGTCTTGGTCGAAATTGTGGGGCAAAGGTGGTGGGAGATGAATATTTGTCGTTCTTCACTATGGACATCGTCCTAAGCCAATTGATGCATGAATTAGTCATTTTTTTGAGAAATGGTTGGCTTCTGATGACATCATGTAGATAGTATTTGTGGGCGGGTTCTGAGCTGTGAGGGGAGAGGGGCGCAACCGGAGATCTACGGAGCCCAGACGCCATTAGATAACATTGTGATACAGTAGTGTGTGTGTCATTTTAAAATGACGCATCCCGCTGGATAATAGCTAGGTTGGCGGACAGGAGAGATTATTTTCTGATCACTGTAAAGGATTAGGACCGCTTGCGTTGCGCGAAAACGTGACATCTTTACGCTAGACGAAATTGTTAAAGCGTTGCCGACTGGGAACAAGATGGCGTCGAGGGTTTGCCGTTCGTGCACGGAGCGAGCAGTCATGGGCGGCGGCGCCGTGCGCGTTCTCGGCTGAATATCTTTTCCGCTCATTTCCTGTTAAGATATACAGAGAATGTAACGTTCATATTTAATTCGCAACCACAGCAGCCTGAGAGGTGACTTGTACATTCATGATTTTGCATTTATGTGTTTTTACAGCTGTCGGGCCCTGCTGCCCGGCTACAAGACATTTTTACCATGGAAAATTTCAACGAACTCTCTGAACCCAGTAAATTCTTCAGTGCCCACGAAGTAAACCCGAGCCATTTCACTTGTCTTTGAGATATGAAGCACTGATTGTCAATCTGTATCCGTCCCAGTTGCATAAGCACTTAATTTCCCTCTGCTACATTTCACTGCGATGTTACACAGCTTAACTCGTCAAGGGGATGAACATTTCATGTAGCACACAATGAAGTCAACACACTGTCCCAAGTTCCTCTCGCACGAACCGATTGTTTAGCCTTTAACCCCATCTAGTGGGACAATCAGGTAATTCACATGGCGTTATATAAACTATGCCCAGTGAGAGACCTTTCCAGCCCCATGTGTATACATTTACACGAGCCAATGATATGAAAATACAGTAATGACATTAACTATCTCGTGTGAAATATAAATCAGTCTTTTGACCGAGCAGTAGACGGGTGGCTAAAGAAGGTTCACTCAGCCTCAGAGGTGCCATAGTGTTCCATAGAAAGGAACAGGGTTCTTTGACACAACTTTAGTGATGAGGCTAAATGTGTGGGCCTCTTTAAAACGAAATCTAGTGTGTAATCTGAAGCAGCTACCATTGGTTATATTTTAGTTTTAATTTGTCAGGGGTAACCGAAGAAAGTCCTCAGTTCTGACAACCAACAGGAAAATTCAGTCCAAGCAGTTCCATAAACTGACCAGAAGGGGGCATAGTTTCTCACAAATGTAGTTTCTATGCCGTCCATCGCAACCAATCAGCACAGAGGAATACCGACGGTCATCACTGATTGTCCAATCACAGCTGTCGTTGTTGGGATGTCGTTTATTGACAAGGGGAAGGTGACATCTCGACGGCCAGAGCGTTATTTCTTACAATAACAACGTCTATAAGAAGATTATAACGTTAGTTAGCCAAATAAGCAGCCATGTCTTCTTTAGGGAGGACGCTGGGAGTCCTTCGAGCTGGGACACAGCTTGTAAGACGGGGTCCTCAGAGGATAATGACTAGAAAGTGAGTAGTGTGAAGCCAGCGAGCCTAAGTTAGCATCTAAGCTAGCTGTCTTAGCTCTTAAGTTTAAATATAACTTACAGCTGCAAGTTCATACATCTTAGACTGTCACATGTGAATGAATTTCACCTTTGTTAGTATGTATTCCATTATGTTCTAATCCTGACTCAAATGTTTTTTTTGTAATGTTTTTTATATCAGGGCTGGTGGTGGGCCGCACATTGAGCCACAGTACAGGCAATACCCCCAACTAACGAAGAGTCAGAAGTTTCAGTCAGAGCTTCTTAGTGGTGCCATGTGGTTTTGGATCCTTTGGCACTGCTGGCATGATCCCGACGCAGTGCTGGTAAGTGGACCTGCAAATGAACAGATATTACTCTCATAGTCAGTTCCAGCTCCATGTACACTTGGCTAAAATGCAGGTAGATGTATGAAGAATGAGTGTAAATATACCTATTTATACCCTTTATTTTACTTTGACTTGCTTACCCTATAAAAATCTATCCTATTCTGCCTATACTGGTAGTTTAATATCTGGTAAAACGTGTCACTATACCTGCAAAAATCAGATCTTACACTGGTGATTGAATATGTCTTGTTGGCCAGACTTGACAGAAGCATGATTCATGTATATGACCTGGGATTTTAATTCCAGGTGTAAATGGGGACATTGCTGTATGGTAACATCCTCACGTTTTTCTTTTCCAGGGTCACTTCCCATGGCCTAATGCCTCCGAATGGACAGATGAGGAGCTCGGGATCCCACCAGATGATGAGGAATGAGGTAACATATGCAACGTGCTCCACTCAAATAAATACTGGTACATCCTCCATTACCAATACATATTGTAAATAGATGTCTTACCAGTATGCACAGAGGTCTGATAGACTACAGTGATGTAGTCTATCAGTAAATTCTGGCAATCACAAAAGCCATTTTATTTGTTCTGACAGAATAGAGCAATTTGAGTCTTATGCAACATAAAGACAATTTACCACTACAGTTTTAATTAAATCACCATATACCATTTATGAATAGCTCAGTATATGGACCAACTCACTTGCATCAAAAGCTTTTTAAATTTCAAAAGCTTTTTAAATTCCTTGTTGCACAGTAAACCCGGGGCCTCCGTTACATCTGGCATTGACATGTGTCTCTTATGCTGATTGCGTCTAGTTATGATTTACCTAACATGAGTCTCTGGTATGCACTCTGAAATTGGATTCATGTTGAAAATGAAGGTTTGCCTCGCACATCACTTTCCCTTTTTAATATTTCTATCCATCTGAGGAATTAACCCTCCAGTTCCATAGCTGCTATATGTGGATTGGAATTGTGTTGCATTTACACTTTGTTGTTAATGTGGCCAAAAACTCTATCACCTCCAGAGGTGGTGTGGGCAATCAAATCTTCTGTGTGTCTTGTATGCGTTTACCCCTACAATTCGATAACCTGGGACACACATTAATGTCAGGTGTAAAGGGCTTCTGAACTGCTGAATGGGCAATTTCACCTGTGCAGTTTAGCCTTCCCATTGGCCTGTTGTTGTTGCACTAGTGAGGTCAGAATTGATTGGGTGTAATGTTGTGAACTAGGTGCAAGCCTCACTGTAGGTATGAGGTAGCAGAAAAGTATGTTTCCGATCAGTGGTGAGTGGGCGGTTCTGGGATGTCATGATGTTGTGGTCCCAATTCAACCAAACCTCTGATAGAGGGAGCCCTCTTACGTACCTGCTCTGCAGCATCCTGCCAGGTTTCTACATGAGTGCACACCCAAAATGGCAAGGGGGTTGTTGAAGGTTTAAGATTGTGTGTATTGGTAAATGTATCTGTTGTTGTAAACATCATTATCTGTTTTCTTTGTAGATCATCCCGTTGTGAGTGTGTCAGGCCACTGGGCAAGTTTTCCTGGAAGTCATCAGAACGAGCTGAATGGCATTGTTGTACATAGAGTAATAAAATTATCTTACAAATAACTAAATTGTCTTAATTTTATGTGTAAATGTTGCAGTATATGGTATAAATATTAGTGCCTGTCCTAAAACTTACCACACAACATATAAATATTAACTGTAAAAGGTGGAGCTATTATAAAAAGGAGGGCTATTATGGGGCTAAATTAGTCAGCAGTTAGATTGGGCTCCACAGAAAAGACAAGTAGATTATTTCATTAGTTTTATTTACAGGCAATTTTTGAAATGCAGAAACAAAATGCAATGCATTAACAGTGTCACAGTTAGCCAGTGTTTGTATACTTTAAATCATAAGCCATCTAAATCTGAAAAACAAACCATTGCAAGAATCAACGCACATAACACAAATGCCAAGAGATCTGCATATAAAAGCAAAAGGGAACAGATCGTGTACGATGAATACTACAGCTTAAAACAAACCCTGCCTGCGGGCCAGCTCTCGTGATTTCAATGACTTGACATGCAAAGAGTTGAAAGGTTAAAGTGTAGTGTAAGTAAAGGAGGAAATCAGTCTGGCAATGTGATTAACACTTGTTTTGTAAGTGGGTTCTTTGTGTCAGGATCATGTGAAATACCTCATTAGGGCTGAGTGATAGATCACACAGTCACTCGCAGGTCATGTGCACTACAAGTCAACCTGAGCAAAGCTTTAGAAGTCTGACACTGTTCAAAGAGTGGTCTTAAAGCTACTTGGCAACAGCTAGCTTGGGTGTCATTGGGTGAAATACCTCTTTTAGCATCACCTCAACTAGGGTGTTAAAGGATAACACTGAGCTGAACAATTAGAAATGTGTCGAGTGGTGGGGGACGACACCAAATTCATTTGAACAAAAGTTGATACAAGAGTTAGCCTAAATGTACAATGACAGGTCAAAGTTAAGCACAGCTTATCCTATGGACTGATCGACTTGAAGACCACAACCACAAAATAATTTCTTGACCAATCAAAAAAAAGGAAAGAAGAAAACCCTCAGCAACTCCAACACATGATATCAATAAGTTTTGAGTGAGTCTACTGGGAAGAACATCCTGTCTGCGTCCATGATGTGGCTGGTGGTTAATCGAAGGTTATGTCCGTGGCATCATTCCCTGAGAGTGAAGAACTGCGCACCCCGAGCAAAACACACACTTCACATCAGCACTGCCTCACCGGAATCATTTAAAAAAATACTCACTCATCCCATTGAAGTTCCTCAAACGTTCATCTCTTCTGATTACAATGACTACTTTGGATTGACCACAGTGGCTCAGAATACTTTTTTTTTTTTTGCTAAATGAAAAGTGGCACTAGTTGAAAGAGCTCAGGTGTAGATATGGAAGTTGACATTTCTCAGAATTCAAAATGCACAACCTAACCTACTCTCTATTCGCACGTAGCCCAAAACCTCTGGCTACAGGGAGAAGAGGGAACCGGAACAGACGAGAAGCAACACAGGATCTACTTAACTGGGGCTGGGGGGGGGGGGGGGGTAAAGAGTTATGACAGAATAGAAGGTAAGAAAAGATCTGTAGGCAAATTGCTACACAATAGATGATGATCACATGAAGTCTAAAACGTCCACATTTACAATAAGTATGTGTTAAAGATAAAAAAGAGAAACCCCTATAAAGGAACGTCCTCAGAATAGCCGAGGTTTAGGGTCAAAATATAATAAAATCATTATTCATCTCTTTCAATTAATAAATACATCATTCAGAATCCATAAAAAATAACATTAAAAAAAAAAGAAATCAACATCACAGATAAAACGAGAAATAAATTAAGCAGGATATCATGCGAGTCGTTTCTCACCATCATTTTTTTTTTTTAGACCAAGTGAACGACTCTCATATTCCTATTCTAAACAAATTTCACTGAGAGGCAGCACTTTGGGGGTCAGCTTCCCTTCAGCCAGAGCTTGTCAGCAAGAGAGCCCCCTCTTTAATTCCATAATAATATAGTGCAGATATGAGAGTATTTGTTTATGCACTCAGTTGTGCAACTTAGTAATGCGTAGGAACACAGAAGATCATAATGCAATTATTTAGCACTGGCGAGAGTGGGCTTTTCCCACAAAATGAATAATTCCTACTTGGTAAAAAAACAAAGAATGAGGGAAGGATGCACCAAAGTGCTGCCTCTCTCACTCTTTCCTCTCTCCACAAAGTCATTATTGCTGGTGTGATTGAGATAAAGGGAGTTGGGGGAGTGGGATGGGTGGGGAGGGGCGGTGGTGGAAGGGGGAAGCATGAGTGGAGAAAAGTACAAACGATAAGCACCATTTTGAAATTTCAGTTCATCTCCTCCTCCTTAGCACCTCAAGTTTTTCCCCACCGGGGCCAAAGGAGGCCCCGACTAGAAATACAGACACCATTCGGAGAGCCAGCTGCTTCAATACCAGCGTCTCAAACTCCAGGAAACCAACCTCTCAGACTCCATTTCACCTGCCGCTCCATCCTATTCAGTTTGTAGCAGATAGCCATGGAGGAAGTGGGAGGGAAGGGAAAAAAATGCTTTAAATGGAGAGAGGAAGTATTAGTAAATGTGATGCAGATGTTTTGGCATCCAAAGCAGTAGATGTCTGGCTGTCTCCCTGGCGAAGCAAGCATAATTGTCATCTGGTACACTTGCTACATCTCCTTAACCGTTTGAATGCCCACAGGAGCTTTTAGTCCACGTTTCCCTGCAGCAGAAAAGTCCGTAACATGCTCGTCTTCGTCGCTGCTTCTAGCTCCCTTTTGTTTTGTTTGTTTTTAGTGTGCTTGTAGTGAAGCCGTGCACTCGCTTATTGTGAATCCAATACCCTGTCTCCTAAGCATGCACAGTGAGTGTGTTTTGCGTGTCAAGAGTCTTTCAGTTAGGGTCGTCTCCAGGCAGTGTTTTTTTTCTTTTCCTTTCTACAGCACAAAAGTGTCTGGGAACAAATGTACAGATGTTTCCCGAATAGGGGCTGTGCCCATTTAGGACCCCCCCCCCCCACACACATTTGCCTGTGATGTTTTGGAGTGCTACACAAAGACCCGACTGTGTCTGTTGAGCTTCAGGATCTTCCCCAGTCTCTGCTTGGCAGTGGCCATCCCTTTTTTGGGCCGCTTGCCTGAAAAATACAAAAGAGAGCCCATATCAATGGCTGTGATAAATCAGCAGACAACAGCATTAGAATTAAGCAACAAGTGTATGGTTTTTACAACACATGTCTACAAGCCTAGACATTGTCTGTACATATGTATGGCCTCTTCAGTCTTGTTAATGCAAATACAACTCACATTTTGCACATCTTGTGTATTTGCTGGAAATTCACATTTTATTCATGCCCATATTCTTCTCAGTGTTATATATTGCCTATATTTACACACTATTCCCATTTCATACTGCATATATTTAAGATTTTGACTTTTCCATATTGTATAAATTCTGTATTCATTCTTTTCTCTGTTGCAGTAAGTTATGTTGCACAGCCTAATAATGCTGTCTTCCCTGCTTTTCCCCAGACTTTCTACCCAACATGTTCTAGTATTGAAATTGTCAGTTGCAGATGTTTATATAACCCCCATTTTTTCTAGTTTTATTATGTCCTGCCACCATGGTACATGGGCATTATGTCATCATGGTGCCATCTGTGTATAGAAACTTCAAACTTACACCACAGGTTCCCTCTATAGAGATGATGATCCAATTTGATTTCAATTTGGAGCATCTTGCTGCATAAATTTGGATATTAATTATTAACTGATTTTCTTGAAACTACTGTACATATTAATACAAGGCAAGTATGTTGACAGAAATATTTGCTAATGAATGTACCAATTTGCTTAATTAATGACCTCATTAGCATAGCTGGTTATGTTTAATAAATCATGGTTGTTATGGTACGACTACAGGTAGCTCAAGTGCCTCTTGTTTATACATTTAAACACTGGATAAGAGTGAAGAAAATATTGATCTCCAAACCTTTTGTGGCCTGATTGCTGATAGGTGGGGGGTTGGGGGCGTGCCTCTTGGAGGGGTGCAGCGGGGGAGACATGGAGGGGTCACAGTACTGGTAGTCTGTCTCTGGGCTGGTGGCGTGGCATCGGCTGAGAGGGCTGGGGACCCCCTGATTGTCCCAGGCCTCGCTGCTGCTGTTGCCCTGGCTGTCCATGGGGCTCTTGTCCCCCTGGAGGCGGCGCTGGTGCTGTGCCGGCTCCATCTGCTCCGACGGCGAGCGCTGGCCGGGGCTGGACCACCAGGGCTCCTGGGAGGAGGCTCCCTTCTCTGGCTTGGAGGGGCACAGCAGGCCAGCCATAGACAGCATCCCCTGAATGGCCTCTTCTGTGCTGGGTGAGGTAGGACGTTCTCTGCAGGAAGCACAGAAAGGACACGCTCATTTACTGCCACTCAGCGCACAGCTTGTATACTCAATGAATGAATGGTGCCACTGTGCTCCTGATCGACTTGATGATTCCATAACTTGAGCCGATGGCATTATGTCAGAAAAAAGCAAAACTTACTTCTGTAACATAAAACTAATATCCATTTTTTGGTTCAAATAACATGTATTTGCATAATCTTTTATGAGCTCTGGAACTTGTTTAGCATGTAGTCATACTGCTAAGTGATGTCTTAACAGGAGCCTTTTCAACATCTTCGCAAGTGTTCCTCACCGTTTGAGTGGTTTGTGTTTGTGCCTGAGTTTCTGGCCAGACTGGTCCAGCTCTATGGTGTGCCCTGAGCCTTTCTGCCGAGACAAGCCCCCCTCCTCCTCCTCATCTTCCTCCTCTTCCTCCTCTTCCTGGGAACTCTCTGAATCCTCCTCTGAAGAGCACGACGACGATGACGCTTTGTGCTACATTCACAAAGGGTTGAAAGTTAGAAAGAAGGATGCCTTAGTATCATAACATGAAATGTCAACACAAAGCTCAATAGCAGAAAAATGTTTGTGTGTCATTACAGTACATTATGCATGTCATATTTCTGATGCTGGCATCATACATAATGCATTCAATCTGTGGCTCTCCAATGGAAATTCATCTGAGAAAATCTGTTATCACTGCAGCATTATGGTGCAGAGGCATTGTGTTGCAATGTAGTTGTCACATGCATTGGATTTTCCCCCCTATGTGTTGATAATGCATATATAAACTAAAGCCGGTGTGAGGTCATGAGTGAGTTACCTCTGTCTGAGAGTCACTGTCTGACTCCACGTCTGACACACTGGAGTGTCCTGAGGCTTCTTCCCTGAGTTCAGTCTTCACCCTCTCCAGACCCCCTGGGGAACACAGGAAGAAAACCATCAGCTAAAGGTGTTGACAATGAATCCACTTACTGATGAAAGCCCCCAGCCTGTCTGCACTGGGCCTGCACTGGACTATTTTGAAACCATGCCATGCCGCAGGTCTAATGCCATATTGGACAATCTGAGTCTGTGTATGAATGCACGTGGCCACAATTTCCGCAATATATGTGACGCGTTCTATCGTTTTCAGTCGGAAGTCGCAACGGCGCATTTGTGGATAAACGTGATTTTATGAGAAAAGATCGATTTTTGGCTGTTTTGGGGTTTCAACACATTTTAATAAAATAAAGCCTTGGCTTTCTTTCTGTGTAAAAATTATTGTGAAATTCAACCGGTAAATGTAGTTTTGAAGCTCGTAAAGGTAGGGTGACAAGCAGAACTACTAGCTTAACGCTAGTTTGTCAACAAAGCTCGCATTCCTCATGTTGCCAGGTTTGCGGTTTTCAATGTACTTGGAAATGTTCTAAATGCTGTAGGACTTAAAACGCTGTTTATAAAGTTTGCCAGGGTTGTATTTTGGAGTTTTGTTATTGGTTTGTTATTTTGGACTAGTTTCATTGATCATTTGACTGTTTATGGGTTGGGTTTAATTGACACTGGGAGGGTTTTGTCGCTACGAACCTGGCAACACTTCTCCCCGTCCCTCTCTCCCCTTACCAAGGTGTGTGTGTGTGTGTGTGTGTGTGTGTGTGTGTGTGTGTGTGAGTGAGTGAGTGAGTGAGTGAGTGAGTGAGTGAGAGAGAGAGAGAGAGAGAGAGAGAGAGAGAGAGAGAGAGAGATTGAATTTAATTGATATTATTAAATATCGCGCAATGGACTGATATAATATCAGACTACTTTTTGACACTTAATTGACTTTAAACTTTGAGGCCCTTTTTCTCAAAAACATAGTTTGGAAACAGTCAAGACATCAAGAGGTGCATCTCACTCAATCTTTGGAGTACAAAGATAATTTTGATATCACCAGAAAGCTTAAATTCTCCTCTTTCCAACAGTGTATTAAACTCAAAATGCTTTGAGGGATCAATGTGACTGGAAATGATAGAGCAGGTCACATATTATGGCTTCCATGATCCCTGCCATTGGTGACTTACTGAGGAGTGTGGCCTTCTCTACTGTGCTGTGCTGCTCCTGGCCGGCCTGCGTTCTCTCCGACTTCATATCCACACAACTCTTTGGTGGGCCTTGGCCAACCGATGACCTTTCAACTTCCGTCTTCACCGGACTGCTCCCCGTGCCTGGCCGCCTCACATCTCTGCACACACACAAATATACACGGGTGAATACTGAATAACATTCCGCACTACTCACCGTCAGTTCTCCATAACATATAGAGGATCTCGACTGTAGACTAGTAACAATCATGTTGCTAAATTAATTTCTTCTTTTCGTCTTTTTTTTTAAATTTAAATCAGCAGGGTTTTTTTTTTTTTTTTTTTAAAATCAGTTAACCACTACACTTTTATATTTTATTATTATGCAAATAGATTCAACAAATTTTCCCCAAATGCTGGGTTACTGGGAAATGAACACTGCAGCCTTAATTAATGGGAGGCACAAATGTAGGCATGTTGACAAAAGAGAAGTGAGCTCTCACCGGATGATCCTGCCGTTGACCAGCATTAGCCGTAGGTGGTTGTCGTCTAGACACTCTGCAGCAGCAGCCGCCGATGCGGTTGACACCTTGTTGAGCTTCCCATGAACCTTGGCACAGAACGCTGGGTCCTGGGTGGTACAGGCCATGAACAGTCAGTACAGGCAGCGCATATTCAATCTTTTAGTCCACACATATACACTTAGGGTGTGTTTACACTACGTTCCTTTTTTGTAGAAAAAAGTATGCCAATAATGAAAAGCAGGTTGTCCGACAAGCACTTTGTTTCCATAATGACGAGCTGTAGCAGGTGCCACTATCAGCAAATAATCAGGAGTAACAACTCCTACCAACTTTTCTACTGCTACTTTCTCCATTTTCACTCTGGTTATTGTCGTCTTTAACTGTCAGCTGCCTATGAAGCGTGTAATTCTGTCTCTTCCTCCTTTAGAAAGCACTCCACTCTGCCTAAAAAGAAGCCAGGCGCAGCACTTTTCTAAAACCGGCCACTCCCCATTGATGTAAAAAATCTGCTGGCAGTTTATGAAAAGCTGTACAGTGTAAAAATGCCCTTACACTATACTGGACAGTGGCATGTATTAATGTCATTTTGTAACAAACACTACACCAGGTTTGAAATCCCACAGTCATTTCACAAACAAGTAAATCCTAATTGGTATGAGAAGACATTTCAGATATTCTGCTATTGTTTGCCATTTGCTCCTTGGTGCTCACCTCGTCCAGCGGTCCCACCTCCAGCCTCCTCAGCACCTCCCTGGTGTGCTGCTCCAAGATGTCCAAGTTGGAGGGCACCTTGGGGTCCTGTCGCTGCTGCTGCTCCCTCAACCGCCTGGCAGCTCTCCTCGCCCGCCGGGCCTGGCACAACCTCTCCAGTGTGGAGCGGGTGGCGGGGCATCCATTTGATCCAGATCCAGATCCTACTCCACACCCACTTCCCTGAGATTTCACTGGCTTGCAACCGCTGCCTGGCTCCTCCTATAGATAGACACAGAAAACATAACACCCAGTCAAAAGAAAGTGTCTACCAGGGTCAGAAATTAATGGGCCTCAGGACAAAAAGCCCTTCCAAGTTCATAAAATGCCTGTGAAATTTAAAATGTTCACCCTGTTCACATTTGATCCATTGAGTTGAATGTGATTACTGCCCCCATGGGCCTCCGTAAGTGATTCAAGGGAGCCTATAACTGGACAATTCTGTCCAGTATTCTGGGCAAGAAAAATGGAGTGGGTTTTTGATCAGACAACAACAGCATGCAGCCTGAATCAGTAGAAAATGTTGGCACCAGCAGGAGAAAATGCCGACTCCTCACAAACCACTGCGTAAACAAAAATACAACAACCAATATCATAAAACCTCTGCAATCGAGGGGCAGAGTTCTATAAAATTGGCCACACAAAGGACCCAAATGCTCTTAAATATCAGATTACACCTTGACCTCAGATACACCTTGATGAAATTTGATAGCACCCATAAATAAAAGGACTGAAGCATCTCAACTCTATTTAACTGCTAAATCAGTACCAGGACCACAATACTTGTCAGAGCTGCCTTCAGCACCTGCGTTAAGTTCAAAGGTCTAGTCCTCTCTTCAAGTCCTTCCTCCTTGTCCTTCCTTACCTCCAGGTAGCGGATTTCCTTGGTCAGCTCTTTAATGAGATGGTTGGGCCTGATATGGTCCGGTACCTCACTGGTGGGCTCAGTCACCTGCAAAGCCACAACAGGCCACATTGAGACAAGAGAGTTAGAACAGAGAGAAGTGTGTTGTTGGCCACTGACGTGCAACCAGAGGATAAGGAGCCAACAGTGGTGACGTCCACTACTGGAGCTCAGCTATGGAGAAAACCATTTGGATAGATAGATATTCAAGTCAGGTGCCCTAGACCTGCGCCCAGGACACTGTGGCTGGCCCCTCACCTCTCTTTTCAACCAGGTCTTCAGTGCACTGATTAAAGCCTTGACTCCCTCTACTAGGTAGGTTGGGGGCGGACAGTTGTCCTCTCGTAGCTCTGAGAGAGGAAAAAAAAAAAGTAGGAGGTTAATACAAGGGTTATACCAGATAAAAATCAGAGAAAGACAATCACTGGCTATGTCTGAACGTTCATACAGCTGACGATCTTGTATATTAGGCATATTGTGCATACTAGCTGAGAGCACTGAAATCTATACGATCCAAATCAGAAGCACTTGAAAACACACGTTGTGGGATTCTGCATTGAGACAAGTTTTGCGATCAACAAACTCGTCAACTAGTTTGTGTATTACCATTGCATAGTTAGTAGTTAGTGTGCAGTGGGAACTTTCTGACAGCCATTGCCTGAATACCTGCCATTCACACAAGCAGGGGTTACGTGTCTTGCTCAAGGACATTAGCATGGCTGTTGTGGGAGATTAAACCTGGGACCTTACAACTATAGGATGGTCTCTCTAATCACTAGGTTACACTGATACATTTATAAGTCCAATATTTCACCTGTACAATTGTTTTTGTACCTTTGTTTATTCAGAGAACACTGACTGAGCACACATGCTCTTCTTCAACAACACCCTGCTTCACATTCACACACATTCCCTTTATTTTTCCAGCTGGTCTGAGATGCAAACCAGCTAACTTCTGGTGTCAAGCTTGCGCCTTTAACTCCTAGGCTACCACCCCCAATTACTCTCTTCTTTCTGTGTTTATCATTGTGTTTTATTACTTCTGTGTTTTATCACTGTGCAAATACATAAACTAAACATTTGACTCTCACCTTTTAGGGTTTCCAGGAGATTCTTGGCCACATACCAGCAGATGGCCTCAAAGTACGGGAACTTGAAGAGGTCAGGGGTTTTCAGACGACGCTCCATTTCATAACACCTGGGAACCGACACATAGACAACGGGATACAATATAGTTGAGGTATAAAGAAAGAAAGAAAAAAGACAGCAGGAATTTAGTTTATAAATGAAATAAAAATGTACACAATCAAACCATTCTCTAGTTGTCTGAGCTTTTTACCTGAGCTGCATGCCAATATTGAGGTTGTGGAGGAAGTTCCCTCCGAACGCCATGCAATCCTGAGAGGTGAGAACGGCATGGATCCATCCTGTAGGGGGCACCACAGCACACAGGTTTAAACCACTGACCCACTGATTGATGTGATGATTGTGAACTATATGTGTGAGTGTGTGGGTTAGAGAGAGAGATATATGCATGAAAATATGTAGATATTTACAGCAGAAATACCTCACCCATACGCTGAACATGCATGCATGCACCTAACACTCACACCCACATATGCACGTACCCACATACACTTCTTATCCTCCTACAGTCAGACCTAACGAGAGATAAGGCTGTCTGACTTAAGAGCTATTACAATGATGTGTGCCCTCTCAGATAAACAGTGCTCTTTATACGGCCCAAAGTGAGAGAAAACAGAGTCTGGGGGGTTGGGAGAAGCCTGATAGACAGGCCTGATAATGCCGTGGTTGACTGGCCTAGTGTGCTCTCTGACCTCTTTTAAATCCCACCTCTCCACACCCTCTCTACCCAAAGCTTTCTTTTACAACCCTGCTTCAGCCTCTGGAGAAAGCCCGGCTGGAAGGCTGATTGAGGACATCCAACAGTTGACAGGCTGAACTGACTGGGTGCAGGGGGAGAGCGACTGAGCACTGTGGGCTTTACAAATCCATTGGGAGAGTGATGGATGGATCCCCGTAATAACTGACATTAGCGATGGTTTAACCATCACTTAAGTGAATGAAAGTCATATTCTATTCATAACAAACATATTGAGATAAACATATTTTTCCCATCTCACCATAATCTCCAATTCACCACTACACTAAAGTAGCTATATCCCTGCAAAGGAATGTAAGAACTTGAAGTCACATGCAGGAGATCTAGCAAAAAGTGAAAGTTGTGAGCAACAGCCACATTGCTACTTTCATCATATTACATAAGACCTCTCATTTTTCCATTGAAATTATGATCATTAAACACTGTTTAGGTTGTTGCTCAGCAAGAAATTCTCTCTGTTATTTTCCCTTGGCAATGAGAGAGGTCTTTCAAGAAGTCTGTATTTTCCTGGCAGGAGCCATGGGAAGCATGATTTTATTTTTACTTTTCAGTGTGTGTGTGTGTGTGTGTTTGTGTGTGTATGGACTGGAGTCTTTCTGTGAAAAGACAAACAAGACTACAGGCTTCTAGACAACCGGTCAGCTGAGCTGCTGCAGTACAGCCAGCCAGGAATCAACTGTGTGCGCGTGTAATTTTTGCTTGGGAACCACAAAGTGGGCGATCATCCAAGACTGTTAGAAGCCAGTGGTAGAGGTCCTTTGGGGACAATGGCTATAAAAAGTAACAGTGTCACATGCAAACATATAGCCTACAAGCGCACAGAGAATCTTACAGATGCATAAACACAGACCTGTAGGGATGAGCAGGGTGGTTCCTTGGGGCACAACACACTTGTAACACTTCTCCACTTTGTCCCCAAAGAACACCTCACTCTGATTGGGCGAGGAGCTCCATGCCTCATATAGTGCAAGGTTGGTCGGAGTGGGCTTGATCAAGTAGAAGATCTTCTCACCCTGCAGGGCAGAAGAGGAGGAGTTTGGGTGAGCGGTCCTCTCTAACGTTAATGTTTGAGTCTCTGAGCAACTGTAGTAACGTTACTGTATGTAAACACCCAGACCCACCCATTCACCACCACCCCCATTCTGATTGTCATCTCTAGCTTGGGACAGTGGGAGCGCAAGATGATCACCATGGGTACAGCAGTGCTGCCCCTGGAGCTGCCTGATGAAGAGATGTGATGCGAGAAGCGAGGTGACCTTTCAGCAAGCGCTAGCCAATCAGCTGTGATTGCCCTAAATATCTCTGAATGTACAAACACACTTAATTAAAAATCAGTGAGCTTGACGAATGGTAAGGAGGGCCTGGTACAAAAAACAATGCAGTTCTACTGCACTGTTTTTGTGGGACTTGTGATCTAACCCTATCCTGATTCACTAGCTTCCAAACACATTTAGCTAATTTCAAAACACATTAACACACACACACTTACCCAGAGAACATGGTACCAGACAGAGGTGCCTCCAAAATCTATGTGGAAATCAGTGTAGCTGTCCTTGACCCCCATCAGGCAGTACTTCTGGACAAAGGGCTTGGGGAAGAAGGAGTCATCTGGCCAGTAGTTCTCCACCCAGGACATCTTCTGCGCCACGTCAGGAACCACCACCAGCTCTGACATCCTGGAGGTGGAGCAAAGGCAAAGAAGGAAAGAAAGAGAAAGGAGGGATTGGGTTCAACACAGTTATCAATGCTGCTATCATATAGTCAGATAAAGATGACCCTATTGGCTGTAAGTCTTGCACATATAGTGGACTCATATGACCCTCAATGAGGAGATGGGAAAATATATTCCATTTGCTGGAAGTAACTAAGCTTGCATTTCACTAAACCACTGCACTTTTGGTTTTACAGTAGAATGCATGTACATGGGAATTTCAATACATTTCATAATTCACAAGGGTTTTGTAAAAACAACATTACACTCTACTCCTACTTGGTACTTTGTGAGACAGCCAAGATTGCTACAGAAAGTAACCATGGATACAGTTACCATAAAGCTCATGTTGACTTCTATACGCATTTTCAGAATTTTGACATGACCGGCTCTGACAGCTAGTGTTTGTAAGTAATGCCATCTACATGGTTGGCTATTCCTCTGGCCAACAGGCCGATAAAGACCATAGCATAGCTTACTTAGTGTCAGAGAACTCCAGGCTGATGAGGTTGAGGACCTTGGGTCGATGGGGCTTGGAGAAATACTTGATAAACTCGCTGAGCTTCATCTTGCTGTCCGCCTGCCGCGCCACGTCTATCACATCGATGATTTTGTCGCCACCTGGATTGGAGATGAGCAATGAGACATCATAACATCCTACTGCTCAGTCCCCATAATATGAGAAGCAGCAGTCTCGTAGTCACCATTTCATATTTGGCACTGCCTGACAACAAACAAGGATTGAATAGTGACTGTATAAAAAAAAAACATCTTCAACTTTAATTGGCTGCAGAGTGGGTGTGGGGATCGCTGGGGTCAGAGGCCTGCTGGCAACTCCATGTGTCTTTAGAACAAGCCCTCAGGGAAACTGGCACCAATATGGCAGCGTGGGGAGGGGCTGCACAGAGGCAAGCTAGACAATCTGTCAATCTGTCCAGACCACCAGTCCCTGAGGAGGGGAAGTGGGTGGAGGTGATAGGGTCGCTGCTTTTAATGCGTATGTCTGCCTGAGCGAGAGGCCGAGAGAAAAAATATGCCTATAGATGTGAGAGAGGGTGTAGGCTACGTGTGGTGTGTTTATGTGTGAGAGAGAGAAAAGGCGTGCAAAAAAGAAAGAGAAGGAAGGAGTCAAAATGAAAGACCTGAACACCACCCAACAGTTGGGAGGCTACAAATCACACTCGTCTGGCAGGGCTGAAGCGAGCCTGACACAAGGGGCCGGAAGTGGGGCCGGTGTGCAGTGTGTGTAGCAAGACAGCTGGCTGTTGTGTTTTCCCCACACCCCTCCCACACACCTTTTTTATTACCCCCTTGCTCTCTCTCTCTCTCTCACACACACACACACACACACACACACACCTCTATGGGCCCAGCTGGCCAGCGTCTGATGACAGAGAACAGCTGGAGTAAGGGCAGTCAGTCACACAGTGAGGGACAAAGCCGCCTGCAAACCACACGACGACAGACCAAAGCACCAGCATCCAACTCCCACAGCAGAAAGCCGCATGAGTAAGAGCCTTTATAATGTCCATACTCCATGGCTCTGCTGAACTACAGTTCAACAAGAGGCACTTGAGCTTAGGGCTGCAACTTACGATTATTTTCATTGTCGATTAATCTGTCGATTATTCTCTCCATTAATCGATTAGTTGTTTGGTCTATAAAATGTCAGAAATCGTGAAAAATGTCGATCAGTGTTTCCCAAAGCCCAAGATGACGTCCTCAAATGTCTTGTTTTGTCCACAACCCAAAGATATTCAGTTTACTGTCATAGAGGAGTAAAGAAACCAGAAAATATTCACATTTAAGAAGCTGGAATCAGAGAATTTTGACTTATTTTTCTTAAAAAATTACTCAAACCGATTAATCGATTATCAAAATAGTTGACGATTAATTTAATAGTTGACAACTAATCGATTAATCGATTAATCGTTGCAGCTCTACTTGAGCTGCCTAATGTCCCACCACAATCACCATGATATATTAAACATTACAAGTTATGCTAACAAGGTAATTAATTAAGCTAATTAATGCATTAACAAGCAAATATTTCTGTCAACACTCTTGTCTTCACATAGCACATGGGTAGTATTAATATGAACTCTGTATCTTAAAGCATTAAGTAGTTATAGTAAATCTCATCATAAAACTACCACTGCATATTAATCGACTCTCTAGCACTGTGCCTAAAATTCGGACAGCCAAGCTTCAGACAGTAGCTAGGCAGGCGGGTTGCTCCTGGTGAGGCGACTGAGGGTGGCTGTGTGCTGAAGTGGGCTGGGCTTGGATGCTAGTGAGACACAGGAGACATCAGCGTCCACTCCTGTTGTCCCATTGTCTCCCAACTGTAAGAAATGTAACCCTAGACTCAGTCCCTGGTCACAACACCTGTGCCTTGGCTTAATGCTCAATAGGGCATGGGAGAGAAAGATAAAGTGAGAGAGGGAGTCTGTAATCTGAACTTAATGATAAAAACACCGGTGGGCTTGGTAATGGGCTTGTAATAGGAGCCGGGAAGTACCAGGCCCTTTCAATAAGGAAGCCTAGTGGTCATAGAGAGGGCAGTGAAAGCTTAGCCGTCACTCATTTAGAACTCATTCAGCCATCGCCTGATGCCTGATAAGTGGGTTAAAACCCCATGAACCTGGCAACCTGTTCATATTGACACACAGATGGCGCCTGCTCGATGATGGACACTTTGCTGGCTGGTGGTGGGTGGTTTCATTACCCACTGAGCAGAATGTGGCTACTGTATATTCCAAGTACTGTATATTCCAAACAAATAGCCCATACCCTTCTCAAAGTTCAGACTATGCATTATTATGAATTTGATTCTTCTGATGGCAACTGCTTGACGCTGCCCCATCACACCTATTGATTATTCTTTAGTGTCCTTACCTACATACTGCTCCACATCTTTGACTGAGAAGGTAGGTGGTGGTAGTTTGAGACCCAGGCCTTCCATCTCGGTGACAGCTATGGGATAGCTGAAACCATGCCTCTCCAGGTACCTAGGTGTCACCTGCTCACCCTTCATCTGCATCATAATCTCCTCCCCACTGAAAGAAACAGTACAGCAAGTTCAGTGAATAAGATCTATTGCCATGTTATGAACGTCAGGATGTCTTGTACAGTTCACAAAAGGTAAAATTTTAATATGGCGGGCTGTTGTCGAGATAATTTTTTGGGGTGAGCAGACTGTTGAGGAATAGCAGTTCATGACCTAAGAGGAAACCTCTATTCAGGTATGAATGAGGGCATACCTTGACTGGTATCAAAGAGGCATTACCCTTGGTGGTTGGGTTGACAGGTAGGGTAATTGTTGGGTAGGTGGTTGTGTGTGTGTGTGCATGTGTCCCACTTGATATCTACCTGGCGAAGGTCCTGTTCTGGAGCTCCTTGATAAACATTGGGGTGCCAGCCTGCACTGGCTTGGTTCCATCATCTGGCTCGGTGTAGTCGTGTCTATGCCAGTTGTTGCGCTTTTTCACTGCAACAAACACCACACCATTAGCTCCAGCGATTGACGTGATGATATCAAAGTTTTATAGGGTTATTTCATTCTGATTTCCTTGCGTTGTCGCCCCTATGAAGCTTGTTCTCCCCAAGTTGCGGTAATAATGTATATTACCACCAGTCTTCATAAGGATATTAATTCACCACTCAACCCCTGTGCTAAGGGCTGGAGTAGGGGTGCAGGTCCAATCAAGTGGAGGGCTTACAACACCATTCAATTAGCCTGTTAATGTCTGCCCCCGGGGCTCTCAGGGGTTAACCCACCCCCCACCCCCCTAAAAATCAGACTAGAGTACTGCTGTGGAGAGTGGCCTTGTTCCCCTGTGGCTAGTCATACCATACAGAGGGGGGTGAGAGGGGAAATAATGAATGGAGAAGGTGATGCAGATATGTAAAGAGCGAGAGACAGAGGATAGTGTTTGATGGATGGAATACATTAGGACTGCGAGTGAGGACGAGAGACAAACAGAGAGAGAGAGAGAGAGAGAGAGAGAGAGAGAGAGAGAAGAGGAAGCATGACACTGAGTTACTCACTCAGGGAGGGTCCATGTACAACATCACAGTTGGGACAGTGGTAAACGTCAATATCCACTGCATGATGCTCCTCTACCTGCACACAGCTGGAAATGGACAGGAGACACAGAATTAGGACAGGGGGTTACACTTCCTGGAACATGTTCAAACAAGGTTCAGGATGTTTGGAAGTCTATCCTAAATGATCACTAGCTAAACTCTCTCTTAGCTCATTTTCATGCCAGCGGTTTTGTTTTGAAGAAATTGTTTCTAGCCTCTTGTTTGCAATACTAGTGAAAGTGATTGAAGATCTTAAGAATTTCACCAAAAATCACACGCAAGTCCTTTCAAACAACATTTTTATTTGCTCCTACTACTAAGGCTTATGGAAGGCAATCTGATGAAATCTTTTTGGATGTTGTGAAAATAGGTAGTGACAGGACAAGCTTCTTAAAATCTTGAATTCCCTACAAAATACTATCAAGCAACAAGAGTGCATTTCAGGTGGACACATCAGGAAAAAGAGCACCAGAATGGTCCATGATTTACAGTGTTGAGGAACCTGAGGTGACCCTCAAGTCCTTTCACACTAGGTCTTTGTCTGGCCTCGACAGATATATCACACCCAAGCTAAAGTCGCACCCAAACAAACCCTGTGTGTGTTATGGGAGGAGATGTCAGGAGTGACGTACAGGTTTGAGATAAGCAAACTGTGAGAAATAGCAGAGTACAGTTTGTGTGTGGAGGATGACTTTTGCCCCAACTCCTTTTTTCAACAAATGTTCTAAAACTACAGCATCATTGACATTTGAGAAAAGAGCAGGTTCTAGGAACATTCCCTCAGCTGTGGCCTGCAGTGCATTTCATAGCCTTTGCACAACAACAATGCAAGGACTCTAGCAAGGCTGGCCATGTTGCTGCAGGCAAAACCTGGGTTGGGCATCTACTGTTTGCTAGTTACAAAGAGCACGCCTTGTCACACAGCCTTGCATTTTTCTCCCACGGATCTACAACAGTGTCAGCATCACTCATACCGCTACCCCCGACTGCCCTGCAACAGCCAAACCACAGGCAGCAACACACACACACCCACCCACAAACACACACACACACACACAGATGCACACATTCCACTGTTGCATACCAGAGCCCCATTCCAGAGCAGCATGGGTTGACCAGCCACTGAGAGTTGCCATTCTGCCTGAATGGATACAAATGGCTGTTTAGAGCTAGAAAAAATGCAGGCTGCATGTTTGCATGTGCACTGTTCAGCTAGCACTTTTTAAAGCTTAAGTGAACAAAGACAGGATCCTTTGTGCATAACCTCTGCACCACAGGCTACAGTTATGCTTGTCAGTTCAATTTGATTTTTGAGATCTGATCATGAAGATTGGATTTTATAAAATCATAGTGCTGTTGTCCCCACTTGACCTGAAAATGCCTGTGGCTGTATTTACTTAAATGCCTGTCCCTAATACTTTTCCCCCCACTCTTCCTCTCTACCTCTTTACATTGCTTATATGCATACTGCTAGGACTGTGTCCAGACTATGTAGAGTTATGATCACAGTGCCCAACAATTTCCATATGTGGTTTGGAAAACCTGATTTAGCAATCAATCATGCTTTGTGCCTCCAGACTTGTCACTTAATCCTGGTGTGATCAGATAAAAATTACATTGAATCAACATTATAATAACAACCATGGACAATTCAGATCACTTCAACAAATCTTCATCTAACCAACTCACCAGACAACAATTAACAACACTGTTCTGACTTCTCACATGACTGAGGCCAATTTAATTATGCAACTTACATGTTTTCAGTTAGGCTAGTTAAGAAAATCGCAATAAACCCTAATACCATTCTAATGGTCTTAGGAACTTGTAATGACACATTAATTACACTATCCTGCATATCCAATACAAAACATACAAGCACCATGGTTTGAATGTGACTTAGGGCACTTGTCCTCATCAAACCATCATCAACTCCTTCCTTCAGGCTCCAGGGGTTAGCTCCAAGGCGACACCTAGCATAGAGGCACGGGGCATACACATCAGGTTTCAGTCGCTGATACAACCTCTGTTTTCAAAGAGGACAGCCTGCAGGAGGGACGGAGCTGACCACGGCCCACTATCAGCTTTGATCTAAGAGGAATTGCAGGAAACTGTAAAGGAAACAAAGCCGGGGGCCATTAACTAATCAGGAAGTGGTGAGCTCCAGCGACTGCTGGCCCCCTTAGCATCGCTGTACTAACAGGATGTCAACAGTAGTTCCCTCTCCCTAACTTACTACATACAACCAGGTGCTATTATTGGTTGCACAGCAGGAAAACATTTAGGCTACATAGTTTCCAAAGGTATCCTTCTTAACGTAGGCAAGTATAAAACTGTTAACACTTCTTAATTTTAGACCTTTAGCTGCCGGCCTTATCCAGAGCAACTTACAATGAGTTGTACTTGTATAGTAACAAATGTGGCATACTTTGTTTTGCCATTAAGGGGGCCCATTTACATCATAACTAGGCTATTTTTCTTTTTTGTAAGATCACAATGTCAAATGTCAATGACAGTTTAAAAAACAAAACAAAACAGCAGAATAGCTAAAAAATAGCAGTCCTGCCCCTGCACGTGAGCAGGGGAATAACCAACAACAATACTGTACAGTGCTGGCTGTGGTATTAAGCCTATCTCATGTATCTGGAATCTTGGCTGGGCCGTGCGGCTATTCGCTGGGGGAAAGCATGAGTCACAGCTCGCTGCCGGCGGGTTTGTTGAGACGTGCGAGAGCTGTGTGCGCTCAGCTGATGCAAGCCAAAGAGTTGAGGTGGCCTCGTTGTCCTCCTCTTCCTTCCTACTTTCCTTATGTAATGCCACAGTGGGAAATCAGGGCACTGTGCCACATACACTGGCCTGACTCAGCTTACAGCGTCACCTGCGCCAATGATTAACTGCTTAACTAGGCGCCCAAAGCTCGTGAAACAGTCGGGTCTGAAGATACTGTATGCGAGGGAGGGAGGAAACTCAGCTGAAAAGGAGAGAGGGCTAAGTATTTCCTGCCTTGCGCAGGCATGATGATGTATTGCATCATCGCAAAGCTGGTGAGTGTGCAAACAGATTCTTGTATCTACTTGAGTCTCACAGCCTTGGAAAGCAATGATTGGGATGTTCAGATTGGAGACAACTGAACACAGCAAATCAAACACTAGATAGGATACTGCTATAATCTGTTGTAGGACAATAACAAACGTTATTGTGAAAATACAACAAATTGTGATATAAGAGCACAGTCAGTATGTCCCATAAAGATAAGAACAAAACCATGCCTAATTCAGAGTGGAGCGTCATTGCTTCACAGAGACTGTGACAGCACCGCAGAGATCACCAAGCCAAACATCCCCTCCTGAATGAGAGGAGATCTGTCTACTTGCTAAACCCCTGCCATCAACAGCCCCTCTCCCTCCACTTCCTCTCATCAAGGGCCTCCTTCCTGTGTTACTGAGAGGGCTTATTCATTAGTCCATGCACTGTGAGGGGTTCATTGTCCTCAATGATCAGTGAGGAAACACAATGGCTGGAGGCGGGCATCGCCATTATTTTAAGCTCTAAATAACCGCACTGCATGGGGCGCCGACACGCCTACATTAGGGAGCTGGCAGATCCCTAATGGATGGGTGGTAGAGATAGAGAGGAGATGGGGGCAGTTAAACACACCTGGCTATCTTTATCTACCCCAGAGGGGCACCTGACTCCCTCAAGCCCTTTTCCTAATGCACTCAGCGAATGCTTACATAAACAGTGCTGGACTCAGCGGACAGCAGTTCGAGCCACTGAGCCCTGACAGATGGATAAGGATCTGTCATTTTGGCCTTACTGGTTAAATCATCTTGGTTAGCTGACCATAACAGCGACAACATCCCTGCAGTGGCCACAGCTTGAGGGAGGCCGGGGCCTCTGTAGTCAGCTGGAAAACAACAAAAGAGGATCACTTTGTTGTTTATGGGGTGTGAGAGAGCCCCAGGGAGTTTTAACAACTTAATTGTTTTTGGTGCAGGTTGCGGTGCCTTGAGGTACCTAGCACTGGGGCTCTGCCTTCACATGTCTTCAACATGCTCGTCTCAAGACACTAAAGGCCCCTGTAAAACCTACAAAGTCATCGGTCTTCTGTCTTTCTACTGAAATACATCAGTCAACAAATCCACTCCCAACTGACCTAAAGACTAGCTGGCGTGTCGATGCATTACACTCAGCATGCATTATGATTGAATCATAATGAAATACATGATTTTTTTCTTAACATAGCATGGACTCAGAAGTAAACAGTTGTGAGTTTCCTATGGCAGCAACACTGAACTATCCAAATTATGTTTTATCCTGCCTTAGCAGTCGTTTATTGAATCCCTCTTTGAGTTCCAAACCTATTCCCCAAATAGAGTAAAATTATATAAATGGAGTGGTAGTTTTGTTCTTCAATCAAGCCAAATCTGGACCAAGTTTTGAATCATTATTAGCAGAGCTGCTATATATCCACATACCTTAACTCAAACTGACTGCCAATCAATACATGATGCTGTTGACCACCTAATCAACATTGATCAAACTAAAACTAATGCAGTTTCCCAGGGCCCTAGAGACAGACTTGCTAATGAATGTAAACACAGCTTTTAACAGGAGCTATGAAGCAGCTCTTTACTTTGGCTCATTAACCTATCAGTCAGCTAAACAGATAATCTAAAATGTCTCCTTCATGAATGAAAACGGCAAAAAGCAGAATCCTTCCGCTCATCCATCCATCTACTTGGTGTAAACACTAAAAAGACACTCTGTAGAGGCTATCCATCTCTCTTTAGAGCGCTCTCCCTCTGTACGACATTGACGGATCATGCATTGAACTTGGCTTGGTGGAGCGCCCATCAATCATTCCCCCATTCCCTCTGTCCCATCTACCCACTGGTCTATCAACACCCCCACAGCCCATGCCTAAACCAGACACAAGCTGGGCTGAGTGCCTGACACCTAGACCGAGGTAAAGTCTGTGATCTGAATTGACCCGCTGACGATCTCCAGTTCACTGACATCCACAGTGATGACACAAATTACTAGTTTCTCTTTTTAAAGATAACATGCCCTTTTACAGAGGCAGGTCTTCTAAAGCTGAGGCTCTCTATGGTAAACAACGGCCTTCGCACTAAGATTTGTAATCTAAACCTGGGGCTGGAATAGTGGGATCTGGGGGCCCACAGGGGTCCTTGAGACGGTTTTAGGTGGCTCCCAATTTCACTATAATTGAATTCACTACAAATTATGACAATTACAGAATGTATAACAATTACAATTCTGATCATAGTTCACTCTCACCATCATTACCTCCCCATGCACCACTACCATTCAATACTAAGCCAACAACAACAAATCTTCCCATATGGGGTCCCTGGAACAAAATCTTATCCATGTCGGGGTCTGTGACATTAAACATTTGAGAACCCCTTATCTAACAAATACAGCCACATTCTGCTTCCCAGTTCCTTTACTGGTCACTTGTCCCAAACTGATAAAGCACACAGCATTCTGATTACCATGCCTGGGTCCTCATCCCATTATAGTGGCAGGCTGTATTGTGTAGCGAGATGTTGATAGAGACAGGTGATGGAAAACAGGGACATTCTCCAAGAACTGAGGCAGCGAGACAAAGTCCCTCACACAAACAGAAACACACATGGCAGCTGAGCAATGCTGACAAACAGGCAGCAGGAGGTTCAGTTCCTCCACTTTCCACTCCATCGGCGAGCCATCATCCACAGCCAGAGAATATCCCTTTCCTTCTGGCCAGCCTCGTGGGAAAGAGGCTGGAAATGAGGCTGTTTTTGGAGCTCTGCGGTGGTGTGTATGTGTGTGTTTGCTTATTAGTCATCAATGGGGGAAGCTCCAACATTTGTTCCTATTCTTTCTGGCACAAGACACACAGCCAGTCTTTCTTGGCTCAGATACGCCACAAATTCTGGGCGCCAAGTTTTTGGCAGCCCGGTTAATGTGGTTACGCAATGGCTTCCGTCATTTCAACACGAGCAAAACGGCTTATTGTATTCATAAACAGTTGCCGTGGAGATGCGCCCACACAGGCTGACTCAAAGGATCAAAGAAAGGGTCATGAGAAACACACGTGTAAGACAGCCTATGGCCTTGGACTAGGACTGAACAATGAATCGAAATTTTATTGAAATCGCAATATGGCCTACTGCAATTTTCAAATCGCAGGAGGCGCAATATTTGTTAGAGGCGAAATGTGTCTCAAAATACCATTTTAAATTAAATACTGTCGTGCTGCAGAGATGTCCTGGCCTACACATCATATTCTACAGACTTAAGAAAACGTCTTTGTTTGGTACAGATCCCCGCAAAAATCACACCATAATCATTTTAAAATGTTTTTCAATGAAAATGAGAATAATGATGTAAAAATTATCATTCCCTCTAATATCGCAAATCATATCGCAATTGCAATATCAGTCAAAATAATCGCAATTAGATATTTTTTCAAAATCGTTCAGCACTACCTTGGACTTATTGGGTGCACATTGATGGAGGTGACAATAACATGAACTCAGATCTCGTTGGTTATCTAGGCTGGTCATGCAACATATAATTTGATAATAATAATGTGATGGCCTATTTTATTGATCCCCAAAGGGAAATTCTGTATTCGCTTTCCCCCTTCCCAGGATCAGAGCACAGGGTGAGCTACAGAACAGCAGGAAGGTTCACTGTCTTGCTCAAAAGCACTTCAGCAGCCAGCCAGGCTTCATGGTGTCTGACATGGGGCTTGAACCCGGGTGCTCTACATGAAGGATAGTCTCTTTAACAACTAGGCAGCTACTGCCATAGGCACACATAGGCACACATCACAAAGTCAAGTGCTGAAACTGCCAGAATCTTGTAGTTTACCTCCAAGTCTCTCTGTAAAAGAAAAATAGTGGAGCTGATACCTTTCTCAGTGTCGCTTTTAGACCCCTAAACTTGCTCCAAATCATAGGCGAAAGTTATCGCTTTGACCCTCACTCTACAAAATTGGGCGAAACTCAGTAAATAATGATCAGCGAGCTTTAATATTTGGGCTTTCTTCATCATTTATGTATATCTTCCACCAGTAGAAAAATTATCAAAATCAAAAGTTCGAGCCGGCGAACTTTCTGGAATTTGATTGATTTGACACGGAATGACCCTATATACTGCAGTCTTGAACACATGCCTGGGGTGGTCACTGCAGCTATTGGGTGTCAAGTAGAGCAAGTATGACTTACAAGAGACATTTCAATTGATGTGTACACATGTACACACACACACACACACACACACACACAGTAAGGTTGCATTACACCAGGAATAGGCAGCCAGGTGCCATGAAGGGCCGAGTGGATGTAGGTTTTCGTTCCAACCTAAGGTGATTTCGCTGATTAGTTTCTCCTTTCTGGTTGATGGTATGCTAATCAGTGTAATCTCCTGCTGTAGTCTTTGGCTGGAATGAAAACCTGCAGACTATTGGCCCTACATGACACATGGTTGCCCATCCCTACATTACACAACCAAAAAATTCCAACTGTTATATTGGCAGCCACTACCCACACATACACCATGAATCAAAAAGAATCTACAGCACCACCAGTCCACTTGTAAACAGGTCATGAGGACACATAATTACCAAACTAGAAAATGGGACACAAAAAGCCCTGAGCTTTCCAGGGACATGTGCCTGGTACCTTTAAATAATTCCCCTGTCCGCCACTAGGGGTCTCCTGCCATGTGCCTCTTCTGCTTGAAAGGGGGATTTAAATTTCTCAAGCTGTCAATCAAATGACCGACCATAACAAGCTCCTTGTTCCCTCCCACTCACTTTCCAATAATATAACCACGAAAAAACACGACAAAATACAAAAAGCTATAACTATATGAACAACTTGAAATACGTGAACTCTTTTAAATTAGGATATAACCAGACCTGTTCCCAAAATAGCTCGTATATGGTGGCCAAACAATTGACATTTCCTGGTGAAATGTAACGCTAACAAGTTTAATGAACAACTGTCCAGGTTGGCTGCTTGCCTTTACCTTGAATAGCCTAATGTTATCAGCCATACTTTCAGCTTGTAGCACACACTGGTATACTACGAGTGCTAAAGTGGCTGTTAATCCGTCAAATCAAAGTTAGACCAAAATGCGTCTTCACTCCGAAGTCTCTATAGGAAAGTGACCAAAATGCAGTCTTTGCAGATCTTGATTCAGCCAAGCTTTTAATCACTGAGATTGACTGACACAGCTCGACAATCCTGGATAGATCCGCATATTTCTAGGTAAAAACTACTTGCCCCGAGGCTCTATTTAAGTCAATAATTGTCAACATAGTTACAAAGATCGGGTCCGAGTCACACATTTAACGTATTGACCGCACAGTGAAATAAATTCAAGACTATCTCAGAAAATGAAAAGCCACTTTCTTTCGTTAAGTCGTGTCAATAGACGCTTTAAAACCCCCGTCGCCCACCGCTAGCTCGTTAGCAAGCTAAGTTAGCTAGCAGTCAACACCGCTAAGGAACCGTCGCCTTTCTTAAATAAACGTTGAGTGTTTGTCCCGTCAGATGGACTACGTCCCTAAAGGAGAATATAATCTACATACCTGCCGTGGAACCAGTCTTTACAGATGTCGCATTCGATCATAAACCGGCTCACATCGTAGGGCTGCCGGCAGACACAGTACAGCGGGGCCGCCGCCATCTTCCTACTGTCCCCAAACAACGCAGGAATGAAGCGGGGCGGGGATTTAACCCACCGCCCGGAAACACCCGAGGAAAGAGCCGAACACACACGAAACCCACCGGTCTAGGCAATCCCACCTCTGACGTCAATTTCCAAATTATTCGTTTCCATCTGGTTGTGTAGGCACACCAACAAAAGACCCAAACTTTTTCCAACAAAGGAATGACATAATGCTCTTGTTTTGGGCACTTTGTCATGGTTAAAGTCTGAATCTTGTGATCAACCCAGACTGATAATAGTAAGTTAAACCAGGGAGCATGGTGGGCCTGGTAGGCCTTAAGAGGGACTAAATTATATGAATATTACAATTAGCAATATGTGAATTCAGAGCTGTAAAATTAAAGATTTACTTTAAACATGATTTCTTGTGAGTTTCAGAGGGTATGTTCATTTAAGATATCTAGTTCCAAACATGCAGCCTCACCACTGACTTATCAGTGACCTATAAACACAGCTGATATGAAGTAAAAAGTAGCATAAATGCGTCACACAGCCCAAAGCTGCCCTCTCATCAGAAAAAAGTAAAGCAATCTAGGAGGTAATTTTCATAATGCTTTCAGAAAACAGTTAGCATTCTTCCTCTATGGCCTTAGACATTGCAGAATAGGACAAAAACCAAAACTCAAAAATTCACCCCTGGTATGTCTCCATGGAGCATGTCTGACATGCCCTACGTGCTTGTGTGGTGAATAGCAATGGGACCACCGACCCACAGCTTGATCTGTGAGCTGACAGCACCCATCCCCCCACACGCCCATCTGTGCTGCTCTGCATAGGCAAGCAGGCTTGCTGCATGCAGGGACTCAGTAGCACTCACCGCACAGGAGACACATGTGATTCAATTGGTTAATCTGCAGCTCTCTGAATTGTTTTGTTGTTCTTGTGCATGCTCAACTGCAGTGAGGGGAAAACATATTCTTTGCACACTGATTATAGTGGTCTGCACTATAGGGTTGGAGCAGATCATTATCATCTCTTCACGTTAGGTTGTCTCTATTTTCAGCCTGGTCTGAGCAGTATAGAACTTTATTTATGGTGTGCAGGGAAGGAAAGATCCACCACAAGAAAAAAAACATTACATGCCTATAAATACCCCTCCTTGAAGTTAATTATCCCTTGTAAATGGATGTCAGTGCTCCTTATGATGGGTTAGTGTCACTGTTGATGGATGGTCATAAACAACTTCTCTACTTCTTACATGATTCCCATAGTCCTAAAACACCTGATCAATGACCTTAGACTTGACAGGTTTAATTCATCTGAATGTGTTCAACATCAATTACAATATCAAATAATGAATGTATTAGTATTTAAAAAAAAAATATATATTAATAGTAAATATTATTACATTTTTGGGGCTGGTTTATGGAGTAGTTAATGTTGTTATATGTATTGACCATGCAAAAAACAAAGTTTATCATCACAGATGCAGCACAGTTACAGACTTTGGAAAGGAAGAACTTGTTAGCAAGTTTAAAAAGTGTATGAAGTATAAATGGAATGTATTAAAGGTGTATTAACATGCAAAGAGTAAGTGTATCTCCATAGTTTGCTATGGGTTTTATTGTGCAGGTAATAACCTACAGAAAAAAAAAACTTTTGCAGCATTATCCATAGTTACCTTAGCCATCTGTTAAAGGTGAAATGGAAATCCTAGCCTTAAAATTGGATGACTGCAATACATAAACTGTAGGTTGAGAGTTGAGTATGCAAACAATCCAGTGCAAGTCCAGAAGCATGACAGTTATTTGAGTGTTGCTAAATAGCATGAAGGTGCGTGTAACTGTGAGTATTTTAACATGATGATATTTCTGATGTAAAGCATGACAGAATAGGAAGCAAACCCAGAGAGAAAGAACCACTGCAAGGAGGGCAAACAACCAGTCGAGTATTACTTTTTGGTGTAAGAGCTTATACACTTCCAGATAACCCTTTAACACACATCTAATTATTGATATACCAACCTGAGTGTTAAATGATTGGAGTCAGTACACTGAAGTTTATAGTTTGTGTCCATGTTACCAGATTATAACACATCAAAACTCAGCAGACAATCCCAACTCTGTTTTCACTATGCAGCCAGTACCTTTGCTGCAGCATTGCACTTTGTCAATAACCTTCCCCAAGAAAAAATGCAAAAACAATAATTAGTCTTTTCTAAAGCCCGGAAAGAATATCCATCTTAATGCTATAAGGAACCAAACAGACTATTCTATTCTATTCTATTCTATTCTATTCTATTCTATTCTATTCTATTCCTCTTATCAAAGTACCTGCTTTCAGTGGGTCTGACAAAGGGCAACATTTTTGTGTTAAAGCGCCACCTGGTGAGTGAATGCTGAATGGCAACACTGTTCACTGCGCGTTCACAGGTGCGGAGCGCGCACGCTGCACGCTAAATGACGTCATGATTTACCCAAACAAGGAAACGAGACAGCGTTTAGTTTGCATGGTTTACTGGTCTACAGCCGCATATCATACAGTAACAAATTAGTCAATATGTCTGTTAATACTTGAATATGGACACCATGATTCACTTTCTGGACGAGAACAGAGGTGAGAGATAATGAGTGATGTTAAGAAAGAGCATTGATATGTGTGTTCCTGTTAACGTTAGCTAGGCGGCTAGCTGTCAGTAGTACCATTATGAAAAATTACTATAATATTCTCATAGGAACTTATAGTATGACTGTGGTACTCAATATTATCTTTATAGTAACCGTATCATACATGTTTTTTTTTTAAAATATATATCTCCTATCGTCTTACTGTTATGTAATATAGTGTTCATTCATATCGGGACCTGGTGTGTCTGTGGTAGTTAATAGTGAGTTTATAGTGAACCTATTGTACTTAATGATATTTTTTATCTCCTATGATATCACTGTAATATTCCTATAGTAAACTGTAGGGACGTTACTGTGTCACTGAATATTTGTATAGTGTCCTTCTAAAATTAATTATAGGATTCTATAGGTTTTTTTTTTGTTTAGGTGTTTTAATATTTTTATTTACTTACACACTTAGCTTATTGTGCTAGTTGTGCTCTTACCATTTGTTTGGCCCACATTGTAATCGTCATCAAAGTCTGTTTGCCCATAAACCCATTGAAGCTGAAGACTGTAGACCGGTGCTGAATCTAATACTGATGTGCTGTTCCACATTCTGTGATGCAGGAGGTGGAGAGCTGCCATGAACCTGAAGATGAGGCGTCTGTCCAGGAAGAAAGCCCTGGGCCTGGTGAAGGAACTGGATGCCTTCCCCAAGGTCCCAGACAGCTATGTAGAGACCTCAGCCACAGGAGGGACAGGTAAAAAAAAAAAAGAAAAAAAAAGCCATCATTCCCATTGCAATATATCATACCATGTTGAACAATAACCTACCTGTTTATTCCTCTGTCTCCTCCACAGTGTCACTGATAGCGTTTAGTGCCATGGCCCTTCTGGCTATTTTAGAGTTCTTTGTTTATCGGGACACTTGGATGAAGTATGAATATGAAGTGGACAAGGATTTCTCCAGGTAAGCTTATGTTCAAAGAATGAATGAATTGTGTGACTTTCTGTCGATCTGTTCATTGAATGCTTAGAGCTATATGGTAGATTACGATTGCAGAACCTGACATAACTCTCACTTTTTTTTAATTTTTACAGCAAATTGAGAATAAACATTGACATCACAGTTGCCATGAAATGCCAGCGTAAGTGTCCAACCTTTGTCATTCAAATATGGACACTATTCATTGAAGTGCAGCCCAAATGTATGTATGTATGTATGAGTGTAGAGTAATATACTGATGACATGAATGAATTGTCTGTGGTTGCAGATGTTGGAGCAGACATTCTGGACCTGGCCGAGACCATGATCACATCCAATGGCCTTCAGTATGAGCCTGTGAGTGAAGCCTGTCTTGAAAAATACGATCTTCTAGTTACCTTTTTTAACTGCTGATTAGTGGAATGTAGCAGTGACAAAAGAGGAACAGCTGAGGAATTAGACAAGCGTTTTGTTGCAGCCGATATTATCACTCGGGGCATCCAAAAAGATTCAGATTTCACAACTGCATGTCTTTTCTTTGTATCTTGGGTCAGGTTGTCTTTGAACTGTCCCCGCAACAGAGACTGTGGCACAGGTAAGCTTTTATCAAATTACTCCGGGAGATAAAACAATTTCTGTATTGACTTTTTCTTGCTATAAACAGAAAGCTCTTTAGACTGTAAAACAAGGTAGAGCCACTGGAATGGGGAAATGCAGTTTTTGGTCCATCCAGATTCTTAAGTAGTTTCTGAAGCACTTAGGACTTGGCAGCAGTCGGGGAATCTTGTGTAACTGCATTCCAGATGTAGTTTCTGTGTACAACTGTGGCTTTGAGTGAGTCTGACAGCGCTGGAGTTTCTGAACCTGTTACTTGTTGTGCAGGACGCTGCTTCTCATACAGAACAGGCTGAGAGAGGAACATGCCCTCCAGGAGGTCCTCTACAAAACTGTCCTGAAGGGAGCGCCTACTGCCCTGCCCCCACGGTCAGCTGCAGTCGTCCAAATAAATGATTCATAAGACAGCTGTGGATAACATGTAAAGATGTACAGCTAGTGAACTGTGTGTGTGTGTGTGTGCGTGCAGGGAGGGTGCCTCTCTGGATCCCCACAGTGCTTGCAGGATACATGGGCATGTCTACGTCAACAAGGTGGCAGGAAACTTCCACATCACTGTGGGAAAGTAAGACACCGTTTGATTTGTCAACTTGCCACTGTCAGCTAGCTAGAGGTTCATCAGATCCACATAAAGAATGTGCAAGGTTTATGCCATGGGACTGCAGTAGTCCATGTGTAGAATTTGTGTAAATATAAAAAATCGACATAACTAGACTGCCGTATCGTTGACATCAATCCTCTAATTCTGACATATTGTGTTTTTCAGGCCTATTCATCATCCACGGGGCCATGCACACATTGCAGCTTTTGTAAGCCATGAAAGTATGTCCATTTTCTTAATTAAATAATAATAATACTGCTTTTATAATCACACTTGCATCATTTTTTCTTCAGCTTGTTTTGTATGCTGCAATATACTCATTATAAATAGGCAAAATTAACTTGTCTCTCCTTCCAGGGGGACTGGTAAATAAATAAAAACTAGAATTGCACTTGGAGAGCGCAGACCTCCGCCAAGGTTCATGCTATTATTGTTTGTGAGTCGGATCCAGATCCACTCCAAAATTTAATGGGTTCTTCCTTGGCCCATGCTACACCCTTCCACGAAGTTTCATGAAAATCGGGCCATAATCCTGCTAACAGACAAACAAACAAACAAACGGCACCGAAAACATAACCTCCTTGGCAGAGGTAAAAAGACTCCACAAGAATGTTTTTAGCAGCCAAAGTAGTATTTTTTAAAACTACTCTTTTAGAGCATTTCATGTACAGGATATGGAAGGTGTGAGATGACCTCTGACCTCCCTATAGCGGGGGCAAGTGAAAAAGAGTATCTCTCTACAGGGATCAATAAAGTATGGCACACAGCAACAGAATTTTAACAGGAAAACTAATAGGACTGTTACTGTGAAACATTTTATGCTTACATTTAAGGACGGATAGTTAGAATAGAGCTGTGTCAGTTTCCTCTGATCACATCACAAGGCCCAACTTGTGTCCTGATGCTCCTCAGCTGCAGAAGGTCAAATGTTAACTGATATAAAAGACAGTTTCCTTCCTCAGCAATGGTCGAAATTGGTTTGATTGATCAATAGATATCCTGCGAGAGACCAATGTGTTTTTCACATTGATCTACTGCAAACAGCACTTGATTCAGGCCCAGTTTTTTCCACTTCCATGCAGAGGGCTTTTAGTGAGCCTCCACTGCCTTGACTGAATCTGAGCTGGCTCTCATCATTGCATTACAGCGTACAACTTCTCCCATCGAATAGACCATTTGTCTTTTGGGGAGGAGATACCAGGCATCATCAATCCTCTGGACGGCACCGAGAAAATCACCAATAACAGTAAGTTACTGCTCCTCCCACAGATGCCAGAGAAAAACATATGATGGATTGGTTTCCTACCAAAGAACATTTAGGCAGAAATCACCGCAAGATTATTGAGGTTTTGAGTCTTTTTTTGAGTTGAGTTTTTTTTAGTTTTTTTGCTGAAATGCAACAATTCCCTAAGTGATATGGCATCAGGAGTTGACCTTAAAAACTTTCCTTAGCTGCCCTTTGATGTTGCTGGTTTGATGTATTGTGTAATGGTACATCAGCTAATTAGGCATTAGGGTAAATAATTTCCCTTTACACAAAGCACTGTAAAGGGCTGAATGGAACTCAGTTTTATTGTGGAGGCAACATTTGTGGCAAATGTTTTATTTAGAATTTCTGCAGCTGCAGTTTACATCAATATTTAAAAAAAACTGAAATATTCACATTTTTCTTCACATAACAGTCCTTGCTGTGTGTGTTGCCATTCCAGACAATCAGATGTTCCAGTACTTCATCACAGTGGTGCCCACCAGGCTGCACACATACAAGATATCTGCAGACACACACCAGTTTGCTGTGACTGAGCGGGTGAGTGTGCACACTGGCTGTCCAGATCTGAGCACATGCTGACACATGAGCCTGTGAGGGAGAGAGAGACTGAGAGAGAGGTTTTTGATGTTCTGTAATGAAACAGAGGAAAAAGTAACTAAAAACACTGTAAAACTTCACCCAATCCCACACACACACTTTCACACACACCAGCAACAACAGCAAAACTGAAGACACCAAAAATCCCTCACATGATTGATAATTCAATACAGCCAGACTCTCTTTTCCCACTTTACATATCGCGTTCTGCATCTCCCAAACATTAATAATGTTGACAATATAACTTCTTAAACACAAATCCATACCAAATGGAGAATGAGAGAGATTGACTAACTGGCTGACTGAAAGACAAAAACCTAACCACCATCCTGTCTGTTCCTCAGGAGCGGGTGATAAACCACGCAGCAGGCAGCCACGGCGTCTCCGGCATCTTCGTCAAGTACGACACCAGCTCTCTGATGGTGACGGTCAGGGAGCAGCATATGCCGCTGTGGCAGTTCCTGGTGCGGCTGTGCGGCATTATCGGGGGCATTTTCTCCACAACAGGCAAGTCTGCTTTCCACTCAAATCGCACCCTGCAAAAAATATCCATCTTAACAAGCCGTTTAATTAATTCGTTTCGACTCTCAAAAGGTGGTTTTTCTTTAAACAAGTGAAAATTAACTGCCAATGGGGTGAGATAATTTTGCTTGTTTACAACTTATTTCAAGGTTTGTGTCATTTTCTTGATAATAGTGGAGTGATATGGCATGTTCTGCCTTCTTTCAAGACACTTGTTTCCAGAAAATTCCTGAAACAAGTGAAACTGCACTGGAAACAAGCGGAATCTCACCTCATTGGCAGAAGCTTTACTTCATTTTCGGATTGAATATGAGACCAAATGATTTAAGATTTAGCATTTTTTGCAGTGTGCTTTGCCAAATCAGAATGCACCCAATTTATCCAATTAATAATTTACATAAGAGAAAGGTGTCCTGGATTAAAATTCATCCAATCCATCCATCCCTGTTGTTTCCCCTCTCTCCCAAGGCATGCTCCATGGCTTTGTTGGCTTCTGTTTTGATGTCGTCTGCTGTCGCTTCAAGCTGGGAGCCTACAGGCCCAGAGAGGTGAGTCCTGACCGGTATCCACAACACCAACTCCCATCCTGCACAGTAATCACGCTATCTGCATTACTTTGAGCAATATTTCTGCTAAACATCAGAATAAATTATGTCACAGAGTGTATTAAAGCATGCTAACCTGTACCACGATTAAATTAACAGTGGTATTACTGCACTGCATCTCTCTGTTTCCAGGCTGTGCAGCCACACAACCAGATGAACAATCACCAAACCCCTCTGCAGGTTGACGACGCCCCTCAGGAGTAGCTGGACCTTGTTCCTTCACTCTGCGCATTCTGGCTTCTCCATAGTTTTATGTTGAGGAGGTGACCTGTTAAACCATATGAATGAATGAATGACTGACTGAATGAATGAATGAATGAATGAATGAATGAATGAATACTGAGTTTCACTGCTTTGTCATTCCAGTGGGAATTCCATGTTATTTATTATTCTTCCATTTTCAGAAGTATTGTGAACCGTTTTGCTAAATGCCAACTCTACTACATGTCATGTAATGTGTTTTTTTCTACTGCAAAAGGTAAAGCTGACTTACAATATATTACAACATGTTAAAGATTGTTTTATGGTTTGTACACTGTACCATTCACTTAACTGATAGTGGACTTCATATCTGTTCATATTTGGTGCTGTAGAGATAGAGACATTATTGTATATTTCACTACAGACTTTTGGAAAATAATAATGCATCATGCGTGCCCTATTACTGCAGTCACACATGCATCTTTTTGTACATTATTTCCTTTGGATGCCATGTGATGGTGTTTGTGTGTTGGAAATATCTCAGGCTTTCTGTTCCATTTGCTATAGCAACAGATGATGTTGAACGTTTGGTTATCATTTAATTCCCAATCCATTAAAGTTTAAATACCCATAAATGTGAGAAGCCGAAGAAGGAGTACCATTTTGTTTCAAAGCATGTACTTGTGCAAAAAAGAAGTCTGAGTAGACAATGAAGTTACAAGAGCATATGAATGGCCTTTAGGAAGAAAAACAAAATGATACTCGATTAGTCAATCTTGTAAATTCAAAGCGTGCAATGGATCAAAAGTCAAATTTGAATTGGATGATCATGAATCTCAGCCAATATAAAACTGGCTATATGGCTAGGTTCATATAGTCATGTGTCTACAGATACATACTGTATATTTTATATTTAGGCTTTTTGATTTACTGGCATTCACTTTCAGCAAGTCTGTCTGGATGTCTTGGGTGGAAAGTTTATGAGTAGCTTGGGACTGAAGAGATAGATGAAGAGATCATCTGAAGACTGCAAACATCAAAGTACACAGTGCAACACCAAGTTCAAACCAGGACTTCTTCTACAGTTAAAACAGGAAATCAAGCCTCTCTACAATGTAACACTCCAAATTTAGATGCAGTACTTTTCCTCTATATGCAACAGGATCAGAAATGCCAACAACCTTTTGTCCTCATTGAAACCTTTATTTATCGAAAGACCAAATGCCTCAGTAGAACGCGTCAGATCATTTTTTTTGTGTTCATTTTTATGGAAAGAACTCTACATGGTGAGGTAGAAGATTGTTAAGTTTAACGGACTGCAGCACACTGGCACATTTGTTCTCTTCTAGTTTATTTCAGTTTTGCCAAGCAGACTTGAATGAAGTGTTTTCAGAGCAGGGAAAAAAAAAGAAAAAAAAAAAGGTGGTCCAACATTTTGCAAATGACACTAGAAAGTAGAGATGAGATGAAATGGCGTAAGTGTCGCCGTTCATTAGAGACATGACAGTAGCTCCAGCCTGGGGTTTACCAACAGTGCATCAAACAGCAGAGACAGCACTTTGTTGTCAAACGGACACACAGAAGAGCGAACTCCACAACAAGGACAGCATTACAATAGCCCTGTAGCTCTGTAAGAACGATTATGATGAAACCTCTTCATCACACAGACCTAATAGGTTTCGTACGACTGCAGACATTTTGGTTCATCGTCCCTTTCTGAAATCAAGAGGACAGTCACCATGGTTACACCACAGATACAGGCTTTTTGCATAAACACATTTAATCGGTTTTTGTCCCTTTTTCTCCCATAAAGGCTCATCATTGTATGTACTTGTATTCTGTTAAGAGTCAAGACTTGTAACATATACAATACTGTACACAGATCTCTTATTTGTTTTAGTAAAAATCAGACTTGCCTGTCACACGTAACACTTTTGGTAGATTCTATGGGAAGCTCTGTGGTGGGATCTTGTGAAGACGCCCACCAAGCAAAATCAACAGTCAAATACAATTTTTTTTTTTTGGTAGTCTATAAGAATAATATATAAGTTCAACTATTTACAGATCTTCCAAACTCTGATGTATTCTTATTTATATATAATACACTGCCAAGGTCTACCACGTACATCAGACTAGCCTTTGACGCAAGTATTTATAAAGATGTAAAAGTAGTAAACTTAGTTTCAGTACAAACTGCTGTACAAACAGGCAAAAAGTGGATGAGCATTAAAACAAACAAGGTTTATGTTCAAAGACACACTGATATATATCGTTTGTGATAGTAACTCAATGAACCTCAACAGTAGGAAAGGTGGTAGATCTGTATGGTCGGATATTTCTAGTAATACAGTTGTCTTGTGTGGTCAGAATTTAATAGCCGAGTTTTCTCTCAATCATCTCTGGATTGGCCTTGAAACAGAACCACCAGTTAGTTTGTGTGTGTCATCGTCAACAGGGAGTACATACAATATAATGCAATGAAGACATACAGATATCCAGATCACCTGTGTATTAAAGAGAGGATTTGGATATCACCAGATAAAAAAAAAAAAGAAAAAGGAAATGACAGAAATTATCCTCCAATGAAGCACTGACGTATTTCAAGTATGCAAACAAAATCATCACAATTTTCAAGGCAATGTACCCGGATTCAAGAGGATGGAATCTATGAGCTGGAAAAAAATAGGGAAAAGTTACACAAAAGGCTTATTGTTGCATATATAATCGGCCACTTTGAGAAGAAGACGGTGGGTAGAAACCGAATGACGACACTTGGATGTGGACACAATTTGGTGTTGGGGTCGGTGCGGGCTCTGACGAGAGATTTTCCAAACTAAACAAATACATTTCATGGCTAGTAGACCTCATTCTCCCTTTCGAGTGCTTCGCCCCACCGCAGCCCCCGCCTGCTTGTCCAGACTAAAAGGAGGACCTGCAGTGTCCCTTCGTGGACGGTCAGTTTTCGGTGTCCCGCTGAGGGCCGAGGGGCGAGGGCCGTTGTCTCTGGCGCGAGGCGGCGAGGGGACTCAGTTGGTCAGTGTGCTGGACGCTCTGAAGTAGGAGAGGAACTTGAAGCAGAGGCTGACCACGAAGTACCAGATGTTTCTGGCCATCTGGGAGCGGGCGATGAACACCCTCCAGATGAAGACCAGCAGCAGCGTGTTGAAGGTGTAGCGGATGTTCCTCAGCCTGGGGGGAGGGAGACAGAGGGAGGTAACATAAGGGGTAAGAAATCTGATGCACCAGCTTACACTACCAGCCAAACGTTTGGACACACCACATTTTTCTTTATTTTTACTATTTTCCACATTTTAGAATAATAGTAAAGACATCAAAACTATGAAATAACACAAATGGAATTATTCAGTGACCAAGAAAGTGTTAAACAAATCAAAACTATCTTATATTTTTGATTCTTTAAAGTAGCCGCCCTTTGCCTTGATGGAAAGGCAAAGGCTTTGGAAAGAAATTCACACATAGACATCAACTTCACTAGTTATATTTGTCTAAGAAACAAATTTCAAGCATTTAAGCATAAGCCTTTAGATCAAAATGGCTTTAAGACAATGAAAATCATAGTACATTCAATCAGGTGTGACCAAACTTTTGACTGGTAGTGAATATGTAGACATAAATAGAGAGTTTTTTTTAAACAACATCCCCCCTTGCAGTAAACTTGATCATCCCAGTGCTAGTTCTGGATTTATTTTGCTTTCTCTTGGCTACTTACTTCCTTAGGTGCTGCCTGGCAGCAGGAATGTCAGACATGTCTTCATTCAGGACGTACTTCTTGGTGCCGATACAGTAATTCTCAATGTACTCCGGCCAGTTCAGCTGGCGCACATCAAAGTTAAACGTCTGCAAGACAGGAAGGATAGATGGGAGGCTGTTGAGACAATGTCTTGTGGTATTACTCAATGCCTGGAATTCCACTCTCAGTCTGTAGAGGGAGCAATAGGCTTTCTACTGGTATTATAATGCAGTATATTCCCAGTGAGCAGCAGGCATATTCCCCAAGCTGGCTGCTTTCTCAACCATACCAGAGTCAAATAGTAGATGCAAATATTTCTCAGTGTTTGCTTTAATCTGCTTAGAGTATCGGATGAGTGGGGTGAGTTATCCCATCAGGACCATTCAGATAGTGTCAGGTGAGTGGACAGTTGCAGGAAAAGTCTACTCGCTAATAATACTAATACTAATACTTTCCTGTAATTCTCTCAACTTTCAAACACTCCCTGAATTGTCTTATGTAACAGACTACAGGGATCACATAAGTAAGCTGGAAAACAAACCTTAAGAGGTATCTGTCAGCACTATGTGGCCCACGTTGGAGGCCTGTGTGTGGACGAGCCTACCTTCCTGTCCTCTGGGGTGAGCTGGCTCATCAGCATGTTCATATTGTCAGAATTCCACTCCCAGTCCTGGCTGCTGAAATACTCCAGCAGGCCGATGGCCTTGTGCAGACGGTTAAAGATACGCATCATCCTAGAGAGAGAGAGAGAGAGAGAGAGAGAGGGAGAGAGAGGCTGGAGGTTACACCACAGTGGAACTTGTGGTAATCCGCTTTAGATTTTCGGCACGACAGGAGGCTGCAAGTCTTACTGGGGCTTCTGTCCAGAGAGACGCAGGTAGAGGTCGTAGATGAGGGCAGGGAACTTGTGGCTGACCAGGATCCAGTACTGGTTGATCAGGTAGTTGGAGGTGATGTTGGCATTGGGCCTGCGGAAGGCCTGCTCCAGGGGGTTCCTCTTGAAGGTTGACATCACATGGTGCTCTGCAAAGGGTGCATGGTTGAAGGGGATGGATTAGACAATAAACTGGTGTTTTCACTTGATTTTCAGACAATGGAAAAGACAATACACCATCTAACTTTTGAAGGATTTCTGGTAAAAGGCTAGCCATACTATAAATGCCAGTGGAATACTAGAGGATGTCACAAGATGCACTGAAATAAAAGATGGTCATTCATAACAAATGGCAGAATGTGAATAGTCGTTCATAGTTCACAGGTTTATTTCCCAGAATCAGTCACCAGAAACAGTGAAATAGGTGAACATCAGGCAGATTCCATGACTTCCAGGAACCGTGGCTGGCATTCATAATAATGTGACTTTTAGCTCCAGTTCCCTATGGATTATCAGGCAGACGCAGTCACAGAATGATTTTACCCGCTAGGCAGCACAGCAGGCCCCTCCTCCCAGCATTCGGCAGCAGCCATCCACAGATAAAAGGAGGGAGCCATGTGACTTCACACATTACATCACACAAAGCCCGTACTGCAAGTTGCCATGGCAACCGATATGTAGTGGTTGCAGGGGCCAAGTTGACCAGATCCAAGGTGACAGCCAGATGTGGCCTGGCTCCATTCAGCCCGGCTGCGAGTATCACCGCTAACCTTCAGCTGCCCTCCAAGCTCCAGGACAGTTGCCATGGAGATGGCCCACTAGGGCTATGCTGTGCTGGAGTACCCACAATACTTTGCCAGAGATGCCAGCGACAAGGTGCCGGCAGCTGGTGGGACTCAGAACCACTCTAGCACACAAATGGCCTGGATACTCCTCCTGACCCGTCTCTGTAATTACACATCCAGGAAGCAACTAGGCTATGCATGCATATTTTTTTTCCGTGAGTGCATCTATTGTTATTTGGTCTCCGCTGATCCTTTTGTTTTTGATTAGCTTCATTCCTAGCTCTTATTTGGGCCAGTGAGATTAGTGTGCACTATCCCTCTTTCATAACAGTGAATTGCAGTGATGAGGCTTAATCCCGCTACAAGCCATCTGGTAGCAATTTCCACGGTGAAGGGAGCATATTTGCTAATCTGAGAGAGAGAGAGAGCAGGAGAGAGAGAGAGAGGAGGGTCCCCTGTCACCCTGCTGTGTTTAAGTCTCTGCCAGCCGACACCCACAGCCCTCTAATCTCAACGCCCCTGATGACCGCTGGGATGGAAACAATCACAGTTTTCATTCTCCTTGTGCGTTTTCACCACTTGTATTTATCATGCGCTCAAATAAGAACAGATGACAGATCATGAAGGCTCCCGCCACTAACACATCAACACAAACACTACTGAAATACATTATTAGTTAAATCATTAGTTAGTTTAGTGTCCTAAAATTTAGAAAGAGACATACTGTTTCTAAATTTTAGACACATTAGATAATATAATATAAATTCTATATATAAGCTCTAACATATACAGAACCAGATTTGTTTTCTTACAGTAATGAAATATGTTTTTGGGTAGTGTCCCACTAATTCCCTCCATTTGTTAAATTCATCTTCTGCCAGTTTCCACCAGGTGGCAGACACTCTCCGTACGACTCCCAACCACACAGCACAACTTAACTACAGCACAGGGCCAACAACATGTCAAAACATTGGAGTATTGATTTGTGATGATGAAAAGCAAACCGGTGCGACAATATTGTTGCAGGCCAGCAGGCACAGACAAAACAATAATATGCCACCGTAGTGACAGGCTTCCGTTCCCCTTAAGCAAGACACGAATAATGTACCTACCGATCTCTCCCCAGTGGAAAGGGTTGATGCTGCCGGTCGTGCAGTTGTAGACCAGTGCTGATTTAGGTCTGCAAGGTGTGTGGGAGTAGAAGGTCAGCAGAACGCCTCGAGCAAGCCGAGGCCACCAGTCATAAAAATACATAAACATAAATTTCCTGGTAACACTGCAGTCAGTGCACAGTCTGTGCAAGCAATGTGACAGTCTGTGTAAGCAATGTGACAATGGTGCTATACAAAGTTGATCATAAATTCAAAACCTGGGTAAACACAGTTAATTTATGAGTCTCTGTCTGCATATTGCACTGAGACAACCTATGGAGTTCATGCAGACCTTCAAAACAGTGTGCTGACAAGATATATACCTATGCTCTGAGAAACAGAATCAGGGTGAGTGAAATTCATCTTGGCCCTTGACACACTTTTCAATGCCTGAGTCCATAATTCACACTTTCATATTTCATAAGAGTCAACGGACTATTTTTATGCTTAGTGCCAGTGCTGGCATGCATCTACGTGCTCCGACATCGCGTAAGTGATGTGGGACTTTGAGTTAAGTCAGTGTTGACTGTGGTAGAAAGCTTTAGAGCTCTCTTAAGATTAAGATAGTAATGTAAAACTATGACAATGGATTGTGTGTCTCTTGATAATAAAAGTGGGCCATTTTATTTGCATGATTCCATTGATTTCCATGCAATAAAGAGGAGTTATCTATATTCCATGTACTTGATGTTTGCAAAGAATCATGGGTAGTGTTATGTAGAGAAACACTTTGGGATTAGCTTCTTGTGTTGCCATTCCTAGCGACATAGCGTGACTGTGTTTTGGATTGTATGTATTGTAAGCCCATTTGGTCGACTATTTGATGAGATTTGCACTTGAATAAGGCAGCGATTGAAAAACCCTTTGCCATCTCAATAGAATGTGTGGTTAAAAGATAAGAGGTGTTGTCTGTATCCATGACAGTCATAGAAAACATGTCAGGCTTAGTCACATCTGATTTGATTTATCTTCGTTGAAAAAAAGGATATGACGTCATGTGTGATAAGGCAGGCATTTCAACATTTGAGGAGGGTGCTACTAGCTAACTAGCTACCACTCGGCTGTGATCTACCTAAATGGTATTTACCCTGGAAGCAGCACTAACCTGTGTACTGCAGTGTACCAGCCAGCAGCCAGGGTGAGGTTGATGACCACGTCCACGGGGATCAGGTCGGCCACCGCATCGTTGTTGGCCCTCATGGTGCGCAAGATGCCCTTGCCAGCCTGATACAGGAGAACCCTGGGTTAGGACACCGAAACTAGCCTTTGTGTCAGATTCAAGAATAAGAAACCGCAAAAATACTTTTACTTACAGCTATGAAGACCCCGCTTGGCCCGTTGAAGTTGTCGATCCAACCCTAAGGCGTGAGAACAGAGAGAGGAAGAGTGTTAGTGAAAAGGGAGAGCTCTGTCTTAAGTGCTCTGTGGATAACTGCCATAACACTGAAACGACGCCATCATGTTATAGATCCTAACGGCAACGCTGATGCGATTGTGTATGTGTGTGTGCTGAATCGTCGATTCGGGGATGTGCTACTTCCTGCATTGGGAGGATGGGTAACACTGTGATTGTCGACTTCAATTAGACTCCATTAAAAATGGATGAAACCACTGGTTATAGACTGCTGCAGTTCCTCCTGTGTGGGACTGGAGCCCATTATGTGGCCCAGGTCGAGGCTTATCCTGGGTCTAATAATATGCTCTGCTGCTGATAAGCGCACAGAAGGTGAACAGACCAATGGCGTTTTTAGCACCGCAATCTGTTGATGGCTTCCAGCCAGTCTAAAGGAGGAGATGCATCTTTGACCTGAAACTGGGATTTTACCACTGATATGTCACTCAAATGCTAGACTTGGAAAACAGAGGAACTTATATGCGTATTACATTGTGTGTGGTTGTAAACAGACCACACATACACACACACATACATAAGCAGTCCCATCCCCCTTGCCGCACAGTTCCTACTGGCGCGAGCTGCCAAGGCGATTGCCTGGCCAAGCGTGAGTGAGGCCTTTTGAAGTGTCGCTGCTAGGCCAGGCTTACAGCTGAAGGCTGTACACAGAGCCAGGAACTATCGCATTCCCAGTCCTCAAACACAACGCCTACAGCTCCTGATACCAGATAAAAACAAGGATTTCCTGCATTTTTTCTGTGATTTTACTAATGTAATATCATTTTTAAGTGGATTCAAGTTCCTTTGATTATTATATGGGAATGTTCTGAGCAATCATAAGCATCTAAGCATAGTCCTCACCTGACCACATACCACAGTAAATGAGCTCTAATTAAGTTAATACCAAACTTAACTAAAAAGTGGTGATACCAAATATATAACGTATAATTGCTATTAAGTATAATTGTGCAGACCAATAAAATGCACCATTAAGTCTACATATTTTCCCTCATTCCACCTTCAAGTACAAATAGTGGCAGATATTCAGCATTTTAAAAACAGAGGTTTGAAGTGTCCCCCAGGCAGTTTATGTGAAGTGCGACTTAAACGCTCAACTCGGTGGAATCCGAATGCTGAAGATTTTGGGACGCCTGCAGCAGCCGCTAGTCAGAAAAGCGACTTAATCATGGAAATACTGCACTGTTGAACTTATGGCATCAAAATCCTTCTCTGAACGTTCAAGATAGCCTTCACATGAACTTTCCTGCACTTCTAACGTGGGCTCTCGAATATCAGCCTGTCAACTGTCCCCTGCTTGTCCCATTTCTGCCCTCCTGATCACCCCACCCGTCCCGTCGCAACAGCTGTTTGGGTTAGATCCCGTTTCACGAGGACACCATGTGAACCGCGGCATCGCACAAGGCCCTCAACCCCCGATACAAACCTGCGCTCAGCCAACCAATTTGCTCTAATCCTGGGCCACTTAAGATAAAGCCCACGGGGGAGAGGCATCGACCGGTGTGGGATTACATCGATCAATATCTTATTTCCATTCATTTTACTGTCACAGCGGGATGTAATGAGTGTGGGGTCTGGCAGCGGTGACCGAGTTGTTTGTGAGCTCCTAACGTGTTGGTTAACGTTTACCGCGGGCAGCAGAATGAGCAAAGTATTGCTGCTGACGCCACACTGAGCGTGTTTCATTGGTGTGAGGACAAGATGTGAGTCTATTCTCGGGTATTTCATCACTGAACATGCTGTGGCACATTGGCAGTAGATGCACATAGAGTAAGATGTTACAACACGTATAGAACTGGTTTGGCTGGTTGGGCTAACAGACAGTCTGTGATGGAGGGGAGGTAAAGAGGGATGGATGGATGGATGGAGGGATACTGGAAGGAGGGCGACTCACAGGGAAAGGCTCCTGCCAGCTGGCTCCCACTATGGAAGGTCTGATGATGCCGATGTTGAGCTTGCCTTGCTCCTGCTGCACCACGCATTCGGCCAGGGCTTTGGTGTAGGTGTAGGTGTTGGGCCTGTCGCCGATAAGCCGCGGTGTGATGTCACGCACAATGCTGTCATCCATCCAGCTGGAGCCAGGAAATAGGAGTCAGTCAGGGAGCAGTGTGGTATTTTACCAATATACTCTGTTACCATTTTATACTGATTTGTGACTGATTTGTGTGTTTATTGCTGTTATAAATAATGGGTATTGTATGGGGGGTGCATGTATGTGTTTTTCCGAATGTTCAGACTGAGACAAATCCCTAGCAACCTTGGTTGATATGGCAATAAAATATTCAATCTTGAATCTACTGGTGTATGAAACCATTCGGATTTGCAGCTACTGGGTATTGCGGTGAATTTATCATTTATCTAAGTAGCTGTAGCGTTTTCTAGATGGCATATCCATTTATCAACTGGCATGCATCTTACCCAGTCTGACACACCATTAGGTGTTGAGAAAAAACACTGATGATTGGAAACACGGTTCAAATTCAACATCCTTCCTGGCATGAACCGACCTAAATTGGAATCGATCGCATAACCAAAACCAACAACCCATCCACTCACTCGAGGGATTCGATGAGCTTCTTGGGCTCTACAGGCGGCGGGTAGATGATCTCGTCGATGTGCCTGCGGTTGCAGTTTGCATAGGCGGTGGAGATGTGGATGAAGGCCTCGAGGTGGTGCATCTGCTGGGCCAGGCTGAGGAGCTGCTGTGTGGCGATCACATTCAGCTGCAGGGCGTGTCTGTCAGAAAGAGGAGAGATACAGTGTCAACAAGTGTGTGTGTGTGTGTGTGTGTGTGTGTGTGCGTGGGAGGAGAGAGTGCGCGAGTGTATGCGTGGGAGGAAAGGTTGCGCAAGTGTGTCTTTGCGTGTGGGAAAAAAGGGTGTGCGAGTGTGCGTCTGTGTGTGTGTGTGAGAGAGAGAGAGAGCACTAGCATCTCTGCTTAGGTATTTGCATGCAAGAATGATTGTGCTCGCTGACGTTCGCTGAGCGTTCCATTCAAAGGGGGGAATTTGCAGACTAGGAATATTAATGCATGATTATAAAGCCACAGCAGAACGGCACAAAGGGACGGTGAGACATGAACACACACACACAGAGGAGGGAGAGAGGAAGAGACAGAGAGGAGGAAAAAAAGAGCAAGCATCTGCTCCTCTCTTCGTAAAAGGTGTTAGTCTCATCATTTTCACTTAACACCATTTTCAGCTTATACTACCTCTCATCCGGCCATAAGTACATCTATCAGCAAACATTTGCTTGGCTTTACGCCCGTACGAGGCGCTTCCACTGTGGCCCACACACCACCTCACTCGTCTTCCCATCACTTGGCATCAACACCAGTCTGTAGAGGACCAATGACAACTCCTGCAGTGGTAATGGAACAGTGTGCAGAGTCCATTTTGCCCAGAGGGGACTGCGAGAGCGACTGTGGGTCAGCTCAACCAGACACTGCGAGATAGAGTGCTTCTCTGGCGCTGTGTGGGTGGTGCCTGCATGCTTGGGAAGGTGTGTGTGTGTGTGTGTGACAGAGATGCAGAGAGAGATGGAGAGAGAGTGAGAGGGTGCGTGTGTGTGTCTGTGTGTGGTGGGCGATGGGTCCACCGGCATAAATCAGATGTGGTCAGGCAGTGCCAGCTTGTTAGCGAGCGAGGCGGTGACAGTCGGCGTTGGGGTGGGGAGGGAGGGATGGGGGGATGGGGGAATGCGGGAGGGGTTAGGGGAGGACGAGCACTGTGTGGGCGTCCCATCCTCCCACCACCGTCTGGAACCATATGCAGTGTGTTGCGCCGGCAGGACAGTCATGGAAAGCCGGAGGCACCGCTGTGTCCCTTCCTGCCTCTGACTCATCACCCAACTGTTTTTGGTATCTTAATTTGGATGCGGGGCCTGGCGCCTAGCGCAGCTTCAGCGGGCGCACTCAGTACCGAGTGCGGATGAAGACTTGCACAGGAACGGCCCCAGGTGTCAGTCTGAAAAGCCCCGGCCCGAGTCTCGACTCTTAAACAGGGACGCCGACGTCTGATTTATGCCCCGGCACCGCTTTACAAGGCTGCCGGCCGCTACAGAGTAATGGCTCCGAGAGATGACAGAGAGATGGGAGGGGAAGGGAGACAGCCAGGCAGAAAGAGAGTGAACACGAGAGCGAAAGCTAGATGAAGAGGGGTGGAAAGAAAAAGCAAGAGGTGAAGGCCACTCCTAAAGAAAGATGGAAAGGTGAAGCGATAGAGAGAGAGGAAAGCCAGTCAGTAGGATAGAGAGAGAGATGGTGAAAGCAGTAACGGATCAATATAAAGCTGTGTGGAGTGCAGCCCGATAGCTTTACCCTAACTGAGCTGTCACTCATAGCTAATAGGTGTCCCGCCTCCCAACACCCATCTTCAGGGAGCCCAACCATGACGGTTGTCCAGCGCCGCCCCAGACATGACTAATCTACCTCCACGCACGCATATACACACCAAGCACAGAGAGACACGCACCGCCCACAGTGGATTAATAGCCTCATCCCCCAGGACACGTTACTACTAGAATTCAAACAAGTCACTTTTTGTACCAAGGCTAATTCCTCTACATGTCTTTTTCAGCAAATATATCAGGATGAGAAACAGAATCCGTACATTATCGGGGGGGAAAGTAGTATTTCCAAAGCACGCTTTTTTTTTTTTAAATCACAATTTTTTATTCACTTTACATACTAACATCTTCTTTTTGCCATCATAAGCCTGGTTGGGCAATCTCCTTTTTCCTGATAGTGCATTGATTCCATTTCCCTTTCTGTTAAAGTGCTTCTTATTTTAGACTTTATGCACCTGTAGCTGACCATATGGACTTGCTGTTCAAAGAGTTGTACACCATTTTCCGACGTGAAACCACCTCATGGATCCAGAAAGTAATTCACTCATATACTGTATTCACTCATTCACTCACTCACCGTTAGCCTATCTGCCCCTAGAGGCCATTAGCAGCCATGGCACACAGGATGCTGAGAATCACTGTTTGGAAATTTTGGATTTGGTTCATGAAGCACAGGACACACAGGATACAAAACAACACTTTTCTTTTCTCAACTGAACCAGAGAGAGTAAGGTAGGATAACTCGGTACATCTCCATGATTTACACATTTGAACAATTTATGGAAATGTACAGACCTGAAAACATTTATTTATGGCAATGAGCAACAGCAGCTGCTTGCTTTGCATCTATGACACTGTGTGTCCTTGTTTATTTTTCAAGAGATACAAATGATCAAAATGGATCGCTTGTGTTGTCCATTGCTAGAGCCAGTCCTAAAGCTATAAATCACAGAGATACGGTTTATTGTGGCTACTGATGATCATTCATTCCTTATAAAACAAAGTGTTTTGCAGAAAGCAGTGTGATCTCTTTTTTTGAACTATGGCTAAACTATTTCCTGTGTTGATGATTAATCTTACACAGACCAACTGATATAATTTCAGTCACTCATTCACATTCAAAATCAAGGAAGAGGAGGAGGCCATACAAGTGCAATTCTCCACAGGTGAGTCATAAGACCACGTAAGTTATAGAGCCTGGTGAGCAGATCAGAGACCAGCACACCAGCTAAAGCACAGCTTAATGCCCGTCACCTGCAGAAGAAATCATTAACTATGCCACCATAACATATCGATGAAGCACTGTCCCCACCAGGATTCAATAACAGTGCAGCAGACTGGGGCTGTGGCAGAGAGATGACACGATGTCCACCGTCTTAGTCTGATAACAAGCTGCATTTCATCAATGGGTTCAGCCTAACTGGCATCATGTTGGCTGGCTAGAAGCTATATTGTGCAGAAAGTACAAACAATGCTATTGAAACTGCTATTGTATTTTTAAACCATTTGTTTGGTTTTGGTGAACATTATTTTGTGTTCCATCCGTTATTATGTCAGCAACTTCCCAAATTCAATATCTTCTGGGCTGATTACACAAACTACAGTATTTCCAAGCAACGTCTCTCTTCGAATAAAGACGGAACAATCTATTGTTCGACAGATGATCAAAACAAAAATAAACCCATGATGGCGCCGCTGCTTTCTCAGCATCCTCACCCCACTGTAAACGCCCCAGCTTCCTCTTTGCTCTGAATCAATAAAACACTGAAGCCAGTGCAGCGTATAGCACATCCTCTGGGGTGACGCTCCAAAATGGGAACTTTCTGCAACAAAGCACAATTACCCAACAGGAACGAGACGGATGCCATTGTAGCTTCTACCGCTTTCTTACATTTCTCTGAACCAAAGGCTTTACTGTAGGTTGTAAGTAATATGCTTCCAAAAAGGATTCATAGAGGGATAGTGACAGGAGACGGCAGTAGAAGGCAGTGATGAGTCAGAGTGTGTCGAGAGAGAGTGTGTGTGTGTGTTTTGTGTTTAAAAGAGGGGTAGCAAAGAGCAGATGAGAGCGTGCTTGTGTGCTTGTGTGCGTGAATCCACGGATGCGGGCCTCACTTGAGCGGCTCGTCGAAGCGGATGGTGGCGGCGCAGTGGAAGACGATGTTGATGCAGGCGGTGAGCTTCTCCACGTCCTCCGGGCTGATGGCCAGGCCGGGCTGCATCAGCTCGCTGCTGATGGGGATGATTTTCTGGTGGAAGTCGGGGTTGTCCTCCCGCACTCGGTCAAACAGCTGCCGGTCATGTGACAACACACACACAGAGAGAGAGAGAGAGAGAGAGAGAGAGAGAGAGAGAGAGAGAGAGAGAGAGAGAGAGAGAGAGAGAGAGAGAGAGAGAGAGAGAGAGAGAGAGAGAGAGAGAGAGATGGAAACATAAGATCACATGCTAGTTTAGTCATCAGCAGCGTTCAAGTCTGCATGACGAATACAGTGGCCTACTTTAATGGCAGTAATAATTATGTTCATATTGCACATGGCTGACTAGCTGTAGGGCAGCTCGTCTGCACAAGTGACTGTAGCTTTGACAGCAAACGAACAGCATCACAAAACAAGCTTCAGCAATGTAAATAGTCTCAAGTCAGCAAAGGCAGCAAATATGTTAGTTTGCATAATCCCCTAACACACACACACACACACACACACACACGCACGTGTATATCCCTTAAAATTTGGGTATCATAACCGGGCTTGCTTCTGTTACGCATTTATCTGAGTGTCTGTCCTGTTTTGTTAAAAAAACAGTAATAATAAATGGATGGATGGATGTCATGAGATGAACAGCCAACAGCGCTGCCCAGGTCTTGCTCAAAGACACTTAACAGGAATCAGACCCGTGTCTCTGACCACCAGCCTGCTCACCTGGCCACATCGGTGGCTGCTCATTAAATCACCCAATTCAAATAAGGAGTTGTGACAGTGTCAATATTTGCATTGTCACCTGATGGCTGCTTGGTCCAGGTGGGCGGAAGGTGCGGCAGAAGGCTTGGGTCGGCACCTACAGTACAAAACTGACTGATGGTCAGGTCAAGTGATGTGGTGCTGCCATGGTCCAATGAGCTTTTGTGAATGATGTTTGTCAGTCCAATGACTCAGACTGAGGTGTTTTCCCTGTCGGACGCCCAACCCTGGAAACGGCACACACCGGCCAGCGGCCCAGCCCAGAAAACAAACCATTTAACGGACTCCCTGTTGTACACACAAATGTCCTCTCCACGCCCGGTACATACTGTTCATACACCCCACCACTTCAGATTGAATATTTGTCCTTCTGTGCAGCAGAATTTGACGAAAAGATTAAAAACCCTGTGTTTGAATTGACAAAAAGTTCATACCTCTTGTCAAAAACCCAATGACTGCACAAAAACAGCCTGACTGATGATGACAAGTGGGGTGTGGGAGTGGGAGTGGGAGTGTGTGTGTGTGTGGGGTCAATCATACACTCTAATCATGCACTATATTTTCTGCACAATACATCACACATAACCATTACAAAGCCCAGCGTGTGTGATATTATTCCACCTGTTCACACTGCTGCTTGCTCACTGAGGGCCACAGACAACATTCCAACATAGAGGGGGGATTAAGTGAACTCTGGTCTAGATTTACAAGCGTGTGTCTGAAACAACCCCGACGCCACAGCGCTCCCTGTGGAGCGCATGCTGTACATCAGGCTGTAAATGAAATGAATGCGTGTGTATATTGTTGTGCTCTCTTTAAGCTGTTTGAGCAGCTCTGGGAGACGCTAATCAAAGGCAACAGAAGAAGTCAGTCAGATGTCATATCATGTCACGCATCTCCCCATGCAGTTCAGGTCAGGTGTCGCAGAGCAGTGTCGCATTCCAATCAACGGGGCTCGCATTTCACCGTCTGGCAGCTGCACACAGACAGTTTACAGATAGCTAGTGAATGATGGCATGAGGGGGGAAAACAAGAGAAAGAGGGTGAGAGAGAGAGGGGATGCGAAGGGATTGGCATGTAAGTGCGTGCTCTCTCGGTTATGAAATTGGCATTCTGCGTGTGTGTGTGTATCAGCTGTCCTAGTAAGCGGAGCACTCTTGCTGAAGGGGACAGATGTTGAGTTAAACAGCTTCAAACAGCTGTTTAGATTCATGTTCTCCATCTCTAGCCATCTTCCTCTTTGTATTTCTATCCCTCCCTTTTCCGACTTGCCTATGTTGTCCAGATTATGGACAACTGAGGACAAGTCCTGATGTACGTAATGCCATAACCCAAAACCATGTCTAATGGAAAGGGGGGGGGGGGGGAAATCAGGCATCACAGCAGCTCTGTGGCTCTCCTCTACAGCACTGACTTGATTTCTGTAGATATTGTAGTATTGCAATCATTATGTAATGCAAAAATCATAGAGCGCTGGAAACCTGGATTCAAATGTCTCCCCTCCCTCTGCTCTAAGCACACAGCTGGCAGTAACACGTATACTGTAGGTCTATGTCTGTAGATAGTGGTATGAGGTAACACACACACACACACACATACACACACACACACACGCGCGCGCACGCACACACACACACACACACACACACACACACAGAAGAGTTTCAGTGTGGAGCTTTGTCACAAAAATGTCTGCAAAAAAGTATGCATGTAACTGCACAAACGTTTTCTTCTTTTTTGCAGGACTGTTCACGGAGCTGTTGATGGCATGTAATGATCTCAGTCAAACTTCCTTTTGAGGGTGTGTAACTAGGCAACACAAATAACACACCCAGATTTTGGCAGCGTCCCATTACCCACAAAAACGTAGTTTGACCAGGAAGTCCTTAGTAAGAGTTCACTGTAAAAACAAAACTAAACTCATCTCTCACAGTGCTGACGATCGTTCCCTGCCATGCAGCTATCAGCTAGGCTACAAACCCCGGTGAGAGAGAATGCAGTGTGAGAGATTATACAGATACCAACTGAGAACACTGTCAATCACAAAAGGAAGAGTGGCATTTCGTTTTCAATCTGGAATGGCTTTGCCAAGGCCGCTTTTGGATCAGCAGGTCGATGTGTCTCATCAATCTTGAATTGCCCAGAAAAACAAAAGGCTATTCCTTTTTTTTTTTTACACACATGCTGCCCTTTCATGTAGAAATACAGTCACAGCCCAACATCACTTTGGTAGTCTGACTGTCACATCCTCGAGGCTTGCAGCTGCTGCGGAGACAGAAGCCACATTAGCAATTCACAACTAGAAATAACTTTTAGAAAACCACCTCAAGGCTGCATTGAGAAGACTTGGGTTGACTGAGGCAATCTAAACACAAACTGTTGCATCACTCAAGCTTTGGGGAAAAAGCAAAGCGATTGGAAAAATGACTGTGGTTGTCACAGCGGTGGTGTGACATGTATGGGGATGGAAACAAATGAAACTCTGACTTTCTTTTTAAGGTCAGGGGCTTTACTGACTGAGGCTATACTGTCAAGGCTATACTGGAAGGGGAGGCAGAGTAAGTGAGAGAGAGAGAGCAAGGGATCAGTTTCTTTCCCGGCTGCTCACTTCACTCTTATCAGGACTGCTAGGTCATGGCAAAACTGTTCCTGCTGATACACACAGAAATACGCTGCTCATTCACTATGTACAATGCTATCACTTACTGTACACTTACAGGATGAAATCAAACACAACCTTCCAGTGTACATTCTCACTCTACTACTACTACTATGGCTACTCCTATTACTAGCCTGGCTGATAACCCCGTCAAAAGATATTTGGGAAGTACCTCTAAGCCAAAGTTACATGAGGGAAAGACACAGAAAGGAGGAGGGAAAGCGAGGAGAGTGCATTAGGGTCAGAGGGGTGGATGAGGCCGGAGACTGTGGGCCTCAGAGCGCTCTTTGTTATGGACACGGGGGAGAATGGCATTGTGGGATTGTGGTGTCCTTTTGTCAAGAGGCTCTTTGGATGATCTGTGGTGCTGTGCCAGCCTACCACTGCTCTCATTTACCACCGCAGCCCACGGGCATAAGTGAGCAAACGGCCTTGTGCAGGAGGACAATACCCCACCAGTTTGAATTTCCTTGCCCTTTGGTGACAGAAAAAAAAAATGTCACCACAGCCATTCCTGAATATGGCAGCCACAGCAGGACTAGTGGTAGATCTTGTGGTCTGTCAAATACAGCCATACTTCACCCACGGCCACAGAGCCAAGATGGCCAACCCAGAACACGAGCATACACAATATAGGCCATCTATAAGATATCAGGTCCGCTGAATGACTTCTCCTTTGCCTCAGTGGTGGAGCTGGTTTGTACATGTGGTTGCCAGTTGTTGTTTCCCCGCGCGAGAGACACCACCATTGTAAGGACCCCGGGGGCAATAAATCCTCGTCCAGAGTGCTCCAAGCAGCCGCTCTGTGGACTTGCACAGAAACCCAACACTAATGGCACTTTCCTTTCAGCCCAGCAACCCGAGATGCCATTTAAACAGCCTCTCTTCTCACTAACTGCCCTTTAACTGGGCTCCGTTCTTTCACAGCCCCCTTCACAGAGAGCTGCACCCCGGAGCAAAGGGATGACAGAGACCGAGAAAGCGAGAAAGGCTAAGTAGAAGAGGAACAAATACAGTGAGAAACAGCGAGGGCAAAGCAACAAGAACAAGTTTGTTGTGTGTTCTCTCCCTTTGCTATTGTCCCTGAGGGTAGTGGTACCATAAAGCCCACTCTGCCTCATCTTTTTGGAGGTGGTCCTCATAAATGGTGGGTCCAAGCAGGACTTGTGTGCTGCGGAGTGGAGTTAACCACTGTCAGATTTTGGTGGGACACAGCTTTAAGTGCTTGGGTTTGAAAAACACAAAACACATTCCGCAAATTTTCCGTCTTCCTGCTCTTGTGGCAACATCGGTTGGAGTCTGACAGGTAGCTGGGTCTGCGCCACCATTGGTCCTCTCCCTGCTGAGTCAGCCGGACACAGCCAATCGGGGACGAGCAGGCCGGAAAATTTACAGTAGCTAGGTAAGGTCTGCCAAAGTATGTCAGACAGAAGCAATTAACGGCTGCACCCTCAGCGCTGACCTCCATTTCCTGACATGCACTGTCTAAATTAGTTGAATAATAGGAAGTGGGTAGGATTACTGCCAAAAAAAAAGGGGGAAAAAAATCAGTTTTACTAAGGATATTATAATGACTAAAACTCCTCCAGCACCGTCGACAATGAGCATTAGCAGTAAAGGCCCTAAATGGCAGAGGATGGCAGGAGCCATCATTACATCTCAGATACCAGGCCGAGGTTTCCTTTTCCCTCTGCTGAACTGACAAGAGCTCCAGGGAGGGAGGGAGGGAGGGAGGGAGGGAGGGGGGGCGGCATGTTCAGGCTGAGGATGAGATGCTAACCCTGGGGAGAAGACAGAGACATGAGGAGTCCCATGGGAAGCTCTGGAGAAGGACAGACATGACGAATCCCTGGGGCTGTCAGTACGTTTGCTAAGGAGAAAAAGGATTCGTCCGCGCTCCTCTTCACTCGCTGTCCTCGCCTCCCTTGCGGTCTTCCGGTGGTTCAAAAACAGAGTTAATCAGCCCGTGTCACTACACATTTCCAAATTGCACCCGGGCACAAATCCAAAACCTTTACGGTCTGAGCTGGCAGATGAATTGTATGAGACAGTCTCATAAACTTTACACTTAAATATAATTGTCTTTGAAATGCTGAGTCTTGCATGTCCGTTGGGACGCATCTGGATGCCAAGCAAGCTCTGGCAAGAAGATGTAGGATTCTTATTCTAAAAAAATTAAAATGCGCAAATTGATTTGCACTCAGTGATCTGTTTTATATATCTTTGTATAGATTTTATTGCGAGGTAAACTTTGATTACAGATAAATTAGAGTTACATTCAAGGAACAATCCCCCTTAAGAGAGACGATGCCAGCTCTCTTCAAAATTATCCAACCCTGAATCCCACAGCTTCTTAAGAGCTTAGGGGAGTCTTTAAGGATGCAGGGCGCAGCTCATCAAAGCAAACTAATGAAAATGGAGGGTTTTCTCGTGCCAGGCTCTGGGCTATCATTGTACACAACTCAATTGAGACGATCAATATCAACAGAGTAATAAGGTTTACGGTGACAGCAAATGCAGAATTTCTGTGCTCGGCATTCGGTATGCCGATGGCATCGCATTCCAGCCTTTTAGAGACAGTGACCTCTTGCTGAGCCAAGGAGAATTTTATTGCCCTCCAAGAGCAAACGGACAGAAATGAGACAGTTTATGATATGTATGGCCCATGCGTTCACATAAAAAACTGCAAGGAATCAGTAAAGAAAAGTGAAATCTGCGTTTTGCTTCTTTGAGCTTGATGCCAAGACTAACAGCTAGTTGTATCGACCATTCGGGGCCATGAAGATAATTGGTGAGGTGTTCAGGCTCTTCTGTAGACCGAAGCTCAGGCTGAGGAATGCTATGCAAAGGCGAGCATAATATAAGAGCCTAGGTCAGAGTGCTGCTGCCATCAAACCCAGAGATTACACGGAAAGCTCCTCTCACACTGCAGCAACCGTACAGACACATGGCATCGTGATAGAGCAGAGCAAATCAATCATGTGCTGTCCATCTGCCAGCGTGCGTGCAACACAAACAGAACACACCAGAATGTGCAAAAGCATCCCTTTTCACTTATGTCTGAAAGGCAACACCCTGTGAGCAGGCTGATGCTGCTGTGCATGGTGCATAATGTGTGTGTTCTCTATCAGATTGGTTTCAGGGTTTATCTGAAGGCAGAGATACTGCAGGGCTGTTGTAATCTTGATGAACATGATCCTCTCTGATATGGAGAGCAGCTTCTCATCTGTCCTGCCACCGGGCCCTGGAGCCTCTGCCAACCTTCGGCCCCCTGTGCGGAAATGAAGCAGGGCCTCATTCATCCTGACCAGATCAATAACACCCACATACACGCAAACACACACCCACACATCTAAAGGGCCAAATAATAATAATGATAATACAGGGACAAGTCGATTCCGAACCCCATAGTAAAGCCCTAAGGGTCCAAGCTTCCATATTTCATGAAGATACATTTGTTGACTTCCTTTGCCTTTCCTCCAGCTGTTTATGCAGTGTTCACCATTTATCAAACTAAACCCAATACCAGAATTCCAGAGAAATTAAATTATGGGTCCTTCAAAGTTGCCCCTTCTCTTCAAGTTTAGTCATGCAGGTTATCAGAGTTTGACAAATTGCCATAAGGTCTTTCCCCAAGGCTCCATAGTTGATCTAGTAGTTTTTGCTTCTATGAAAGTGATTCACAAGGCGACACAGTGAGTCCTCACAAACATGGACAGTCAAAAAAAATTTCTCGTGCATTTTTATTACAGATTCTGATTTAATACGCATTCTGTACAGTCCCATGGCACATTCACTGCAATGGCATATGACTCTTTCTGAATATGTTGGAGGGGATTGTGGGAGTAATGTGAAAATTCACAGCTATGGTGTGAAGGTTCATAGTGAAAGCTACATTTTCACAATAGAATTTTTAACCTTCTTAAATTAAGTAGATAGTGCTCAATAAAGAACAGTCATACATTGTACAAAATGATTTTCTGTACACCATGATGAAGTCTGATAGCACACAGTAGAGGAGTGAAGTGTCTCACCCCTGACTGATGGACCTGAATACACCTCTTGATAACAATGGCGCTGTGGTAAAAACTATCACACCAGATCAGCAGAGGGGCATCTCCCACAGATGGCTGCGGGACCATCTGGATGCGGAGAGAGAAACGTGGTTGGCAGGCTCTCCATACACTGTGGGGACACTTCACTGGGCTACAGTGGCCCCCTGAAGAACAGGCTCTTCACTACGCATGTGTCAGCCCTGCCTTAATGACTCAACCAGCAACGTTTAATGTGCTAATTTGTTTCGCAAACTGGAGTTAATTTGCGACCTAATTATACGCAAAAGCATTGGTTCCCCCTTGCCCCTCTCTCTGGGGAGACTCGGGAGGCCTATTGGTTGCCTCTCAGCCTGCTCGCCTCCTGTACCGCATGCCAACCAGCCGCAAATGAGGAGCAGCACTGTGCCAGGCTGGCAGCGGCAACCTCTCCCTCTCCAAGTCCCCATCTCTGGGTGGGACTCAGGCGTAACAAATGCCCAAAGTCAGCCCGCTCCCTCTCATCTGTAAAAGTTGCTGTTTAAACAGAGCTCGGCACGCCTTAGACACGCTGCCATGCACACCGCCACACGCTAACTGCAGGATTTAGCTTTTGGGCCTGAATCAGGAGCGCGGGGCAGGATGGGAGCGGAGCAGGTCAAGGACGGCCCCGTTCTTTCATCAGGATTGAAAGGAAGATGCTTCAGGTGTGCCTGCGCTGACATTAACAATTCAGGCAAGGATTTCATCAGCTCCACAAGTGGAAACACAGCACCGCCTGTTAGGGCCAGGAATCAATACATCTTGAATATTTATATTGTTGGAAAGATCACCTCTCTCTGGTTGCAAACAAGAGGAAATCAATACAACGATGTAGTCATGTTGGATCAGTGCTTGATATGGGCAGAGGGCTGCAAACCACAAAGCACGGGGCATGAGGGGGTTGAGATGCACTGCACACAGAGCATACGTCATTGTCTGGCACAAACATCCTCTCATTATGCTAGTCTCACACCGACAAACATTATCTGTGAACACACACATCAGCCATAATGATGGGAGGAGCAGAGCGGGCAGTTTTCTCTCTAGGGTTTACTTTTGATCTGCTCATATAGCAAAGACCACAGTAGAGCAAGAAAATTCAAAGTCAGGTAATTGCAACTATCCATATAAATGCATGAACCCCTTGCACTGTATGTTACTGTGCATCCGAGGGGCTCTAATATGCACCAGGACCAATAATTTATAACTGCAATACCAAGTCTCCTAGAAACACATATGATCTCCAGCAGAAAAGGAAGACATTGCACAAGTCAGAAGTGACTGACAAGCTTAACGAAGATGATCTGCACTTTCACCAATATTTCATCAGCATCAAATTCAGTAGAGTAGTGAGACTTCTTTGGTGCCACAGTTCCCCAAAATAGTAATCTTCATTGAAGTTGTACAGCTGATGATGAATATCTATATATAAGCTGAAAGCCAGCTAAGTTAAGTTCCCATGTCCTGGCCTATTTGAGTAGAAACACATTTACTAACACTCCCTCAATTCATAACCTACCCTCTTGTTCCCATACCAAGCCACAGTGCACAGGGAAAATATGTGCGGGGGCGGGGCCTAATTGCTTTGCATCGACAGTGACATCACCATACTACAGCTTGAACTGAAGTAGACACTGGTATTCCAGGCATGAACTGTTTATTACTGTGATACAAGAACTCACTTACAATGATAGGCGTATGTTTAACACAGTAACAAACACCCATGCCTCATTCTGTCCTACAGTCTATTTCAACTCTGCCCTGCCCTTCATCTTTAGTGAGTCAATGGCGGGCGTGTCATGACTTGACATGCCAAGATAGGGGAGATGAAATGGGAAGGAAGCGGACCACACCAGCATGAGTCAACACTGTTGAAGAAATACTGACTCTCACTGGAGTTTTTGGTGAGGCAAGACGGGAAAGGCTCAAGCTAGATCACAGGGGATACAAGCAATTCATAATCTTTATGATTCACAATGAACAATTCTCAGAGGTATGGAGTAAACATTGCCTGTGGCTGCATTTTTCTTGTACACACACACAAACTGAAACAAAACAACCACAGCGCACATTGTCTCTCGCTCTGTCTTCACACAAACTGACCCTTTATTTCAAACAGGGGTGACCGAAGGAGCAGGGGCAAGAAGAAAGAAAGAGGACAAAAGCGGAGATGACTCGTATTTGCCAAAGAAACAACAACACAGCATCTGTTCAATAGGCGACTTGTTCGGCACCCGGCCTGCCCAACTGCTCTCCAACCCATTAGATGACATGTTTGAACAAATACTGTGAGCAAACACTCAGCCACATTCCCCTTTGGCAACCATTGACAGTGCATTTGTAGAACAGCGTAAGGCAGGTAGCCATAGTTTAATCAGAGGAGGCTGTGATAGGAGGCGGGATGGGTGGAAGGAGGCTGATGAGGGAGAGCTGGGTGGGGCAGAATCTGGGCTGAGGTGCACTGTGGCAAAGGAATGTCTCAGATGATCCTGCAGCAGTCAGCACACACACACAAACACAAAACTCAGCATCAGACAGAGCCTTCTGGGTCCAAGCTGCCGTAACCCACTGATCAGCATGTGTGGAATAGCTTCCGAAGCAATCATCAATACAGCCATTCTACAGTAACACTGACCAAACCGTCCCCCATCCAGCATCCTGCCCTGTAGCCAAAATTCCACACAATTCCCCTTCCTACCTAAAGCATTCCTCTTCCCACCTCTCCCACCCAGATCCGAGCCCATCCCCGAGCCCATCCCCTTGCAGCTACAGAGCCGGCCTTCGCATATGAAGACGCTTTGCAGCCAGAGAGACCGAGCATAAGACTGTTGCTGGGTTCAACAGTCCGGTGGTGGGCGGGAAAGGCATGCCGAGGAGCAGGAGAGAGGCCCTGCCTGCCCCATAGGCCTACATCTACCGAGTGCCTGACATGCCATTCAGCGCCCGGCACCACGGAAGGGGCTGCGGGCGTCTAAACATTCCCGCAGAATAAAAGCAGCCACCGAATCGCTCTGTACTTCAGACGGTGCTTTAAAAGTCGGAGCTGCGGAGATGCATAGGGAACAATGAGATTCCTATCCGCTTGTCCTTTTCCTGCTCGGGGCAGCTCCCCTGATAGCATCCTTTTAAAACACGGTGGGGACAGGTCGTTGGCCGTTACCTAGCAACAGGTGGTCTGAATGATACCGCCGTGGCTAGAAGGAAGAGAAGAGAGGCCATTTGGGCATGCCGCATGAAAAGAGGCGGAAAGGGGCAGAGAGGCAAAACCACTATTCTCCTTGATGAAATATCCTGATTCTGAATAGAATAATGCTGACCTGAGGGCTGGCATGAATACCAATTGGCACTTGAGGCTTGGTCATGGAAATTTAATGGCATCGCTTTTGAATGCAGACCGAGCACAAGTGAGTCTGTACCAGGAGCAGCATCAAAGCAGTGTCCTAATAGTGGATGCTTTTAGAGTGTTGGCAAATACACTGATAAATTAGGATTATATGATGAGAGAGAGAAATATTACAAATTTACATTTACAAATTTACAGTTGATAAATGAAGTGGGAAAGTGGTTGAAGATGAAGTGGTTTATATACTTGAATAGTAGCTAAATTACATTAGATAGTCAGTCAGTTTATATGCAATAGGAATGTTGAGATTTTAATATTTTGTAAGACTGACCATGTCAGGTTCACTGATTTCTAATCATTCCCCATGTGGAGGACACCTTCTGAACGAAATGCAAAGAATTCTGGGATACGGCAACTTTTGACACCACCTTTTTTCTACTTAATTACCTTGAGTCTGTGCTCTCTCCTCTGTTTTGGCCTCGTTAGGCTTCCCATTTTCTGCTCTGTTGCTAACATGTTAGCGGATACAGAAGCGGGAGGGAGAGAACCGTTTGATTATCACTGTTAGTTATTCTATTCTTCCTCACAAGCCACAGCAGAGGAGGGAACGTGCATTCGAAAAGGCGTTTGAATTAAAAATCAGCCTGCTTGCTCCTCTCTCTCTCGCCCACTCTCTCCCCGTTTCTGCCGTGGAGAAATTACAGGGTGCTGTTAACTGGCGCTTCTACTGTTGTGCCGGAGCGAGCTAATTAAGTGCTGAGAGATGTATTGTGTAACATGGGGATGGCTGAGGCATCGGGTTCACCTTGACAGATGGAGGGGGAAATAAAAGAAACACTAAGAAACACAAGCGCGGGGCTAAATTAGGGGGCAAATTTTAAAAAACGGCCATATCGGGCAGAAACAAAAACAGCTGCTCTGCCGGTGTCATAGCAATGTGTAAAATAATGAATGCAGCACAATGATTCTGTGAGACCAGTAAAAATAGATGCTATTAGAGAGATAGAAAAAGAGAGGGGAATACAGTGTTATTTTGTTGGGTTTTCTGACAGTTTGAGGCCAATAACACCCAAACAGAACAGAACCACAGGCTTGCAGCAGCTGTTTCTGAGCACATCAATACGTGTCCAGTGTCAATCCTTCAGTCCTCATTAAGCCCAACATAGTTTGGAGGTTTTTGTTGAGTCATGCTTTACCGCTCCGCCTGATATAGCTGACACCACTGTATTTGGAGCTCCTCTCATCCCCCTTCCCCCTCTACCTTTCCTCTTTCTCTCATCTTCCTCTGCCTGTGCTCTGACTTTGTCCTGTCCTCCTCCTCCCTCCTCACCTTCTCTCTCTCTCTCTCATCTTCTCACCCTGCCCCCAATTCTTCCTCTCTCCCTTATCCGTCTCTTTCATTCCAACCCCTCTCCTACCAATCCCTCTCATCTTCTTCCTCATCTCTGATCCATCCTCTTATTCTCATTCCAGTCATTTTCAACCTCCCATTCAGTTTCCCCGACTTAGTTTTCCAGATCAAACCCCTGTTTTCTCTCGCTCTGTCTCTGTCTGTCTCTCTCTCTCTCTCCTAAAGTTTATCGATGAGCAATTGGACTCTTCTGAGGTCAATAAGTTCATTTCACCATGGCAACAGCTGCTGCTGTTATAATTCACAGGCAAATTTCTATGGCTCTGTAATATATACCGCAACACCAACTTTTGAATGATAATTTGAATAAATAGCCCACTAGACAATATGTCAAAATACATAACACCTGGGCTGAAGACCTTAAGTTTGCTGTTGTAATGGTTTGATAGAAGCAGGTTTGCCACTTTCTCTTAGAGTTGTTCTTTTCTTATTGCTTCCTTTTCCTACTTATTGACAATAGTGTTTCAAAGTCCGCTACCGATCTTAGCAGGATACTCAGAGACAACAACACTTAAAATTAGAAGCAATTACCCCTCACACAATCAGCTATTGCATTAAATCCAGACAAATATAGTAAAACCTCTATGACACATTACGCCCGAGTGCACATTTGTCCCTTACCTTGCACTTCATCATGTCGCTGACCCTCTGCTGCATGGACTGGCCGGCCTTGGGTCTGACCAGGATGTAGAGGGCTTTGACCTCGGGGCAGGACCTCAGCAGCTTCTCCACCAGCACCTTGCCCATGAAGCCCGTGGCTCCCGTGATCAGCACGTTCTTGCCGGCGTAGTAGTCCACTACCGACGCCATGCTGCTGCCCGCTGTGCCGCCGCAGACGTTTGTCAGTCTGGTCCGTCCGTCTGTCGTCTGCTCTCCCGGCTCGTCAAGGTCCCGGCCTTCGCCAGACGGCTTCTACGGAGGGGAGGGAGGGAGGGGAGCGAGAGAGAAGAGACGATGAATATGAGGGCAGGCAGCCACATAGTTTAGGGACCGTATCAGGAAGCACTTGTGAGGCTTATATAATGTGTGTGAATCCATGTGGTGAGGCGGTGCAGAGGAGGCCAAAACTGGGCTGTGAATCACACTAATGTGATGACAAGGTTACAAGGAGAAGGAGAAAGTTATGGGTGAGGGTATAGCCTTTAATTGCTTCAGCCTGACATTTTTTGGCAGACCTTAAACACACACTTCAACAAATTCAAAATGTTGAATGCTGCTGCTTCTCTGTCCTGACCTTCAGAGTGCTGCAAGAAGCTTGCAACTGGTATGCAAATGAGATGAATATTCATACCAGAGATAGGCCAACGTTCAGGGGCAATTAGATGTAGCTTGTGTGTGTGTGTGTCTGTGTGTGTGTGTGTGTGTGTGTGTGTGTGTGTGTGTGTGTGTGTGTGGGGTGATGGCTGTCTCCACAAGCATGTACAGGGCCAGGCTGACCCAAGTCAAGGTCTGGGCCCCTGGGGAGAAGGGGGGGGGGGGGTGAAAGGTGCAATGACAGGCTACATACATCTCATTTAAACCAACAGCATTAAGGTTTCAGATTAATCGATCGACGCGGCTTGGGCTCTTAGTGAGGAGATGTGTGTCTGTGTGTGTGTGTGTGTATGTGATAGAAAGCGTGTGAGAGTGAGAAACAGAGTGAATGAGGAACAAAGATATGAGTAATCACTGAACCCTCACCCTCTGAACCAACCACAAGGGAAAACACACACACACACTCCTCTGAGGTGTGACCCTATTGCTCCGCCTCTCTCAAACCACAGCAGCACAGTGCATACAACTAATTCACATCACTGCATTCCACTGTGCTGTTACCAAAGATAAAACCAGAGGATTAGACACACTTTAACCTTGTTTTGGAGACATTGCATGACATCCCAGCCATCGCTGCATAGGGTTTTTGTTTGTGTAATCTCCACTGTTCTGCACAAGGTCTTAGTTGTGTGTGAGGGGGTTTCTCAGAACGTGGCTTGGCGTGTCAACTCAGGGTTATCCTTGCTTGATGAGATTTGCATGGGACTGATCCAACCCCGCGTTACCCAGTAGCCTCGGCAAGCCGCAACATTTACACAACAATCTCTATGCATTGAAAGGCGGGCAAAATGAACAATGCCTCTACACAAAGGCTAGCGCACCTGGCTCACAAAAGACAGACATTTACCCAAGATAAAATAACCCAGACTTGCCCTCCACTTCATTCTTTCGAAGAATTTTGACGTGTTATTGGATGTCCAGCCCCCCCCCCCCCCCTTCTCTTCTTTGGGGACCTAATTGATCAAATTGGATCAATTCCTACTCTAATGGCACTAGTGTAATGGACTGTGTCTGCTTATTTGGGCCAACTCAATACAATAAATCAGGCGCTGTGTCTTCTGCTGTAATGGTGGCAGGCGGCCAGGTCCTATGGGGGGAAAGTCCTGATTACAACACAGACACAAGACAGAGGCTGATGTGGCTGCTGGCAGTCAGGGGGCTCAGTGTGGTCAATAGCTCAGGTACTGGCTTGCCCCAGTGAACTATTAGCTGGAAGGAGCAGTGGATGTTCACATACAGTAGGCTGTAAGTGCACTTCATTTTCCCGTCAAGTCAGGGATTTCTCCACAATGATTGCTCAGCTTGATCGGTCTAAATGCTTTTGGGGCATCTGTGGGTTAAATTAATGTACACAACTGAGCTCCAGTTACATTGAACATGTGATTCTGGTTGGCTTACAATGTACAGTATATGTGATGTTCTACTTGTTGTTGCTATTGGTGTGTTGGTTGGTTGGTTAGCTACAGTTAAATGTAATGTGCTATTTCCAACTGCACTCATCATCTCCTCCCAAGGTCTTGGAGGACAGCGGCTTCCCAGGGGGAAGGGATGCCACGACCCCAGAGATGAGTCACAACCAGGCAGGCGGGCGGGCGGCGGGGAGCGCTGCAGTGTGAGGGTGAGGCGGAGTGCATCGCGCATATGAAGCCTGTCAAAACCACACTGAGATAAAAATGCCACAGTGGGCCTTTGTTGGCACTTTAGGAAATGAGTGAGTGCACTGGAAGTTTATCAAGCCTAGACAATAGAAAAGGTCAGTGTAAATGTACATAGCATTCACATGTACTGAAAGATATGAGTGTGTAGCTGGCTTATCATGCACACCATTGTGCTCTCAAACTGTAGCCTGGGCTGCATACAAAGACACAGTAAAATGTTTTACTCAGATCACAGAAATAAAATGAAACCCATTCTTTAATTAATCTTTATTAACTTCATTTATTCCTAAATTTGTAATTCTACCAGCCTCTTTAGTAGGGGTGCAAACCAACAATTTTATGATCTGTAATACGATTCGAGAAACAATTTGTGCAAGTGGAAATTGAAAGTGAATGGTGAACTTCGAAATCAGCAAGCCACTGTGGTTTGTGGTTATGCATGCAACATAACAGTAGCGGTGTGTGCAGAAAAAAATGTAACAAGCAATTTAGCCCTTTGTTTAACCTCTAAGCTTTATATATAATCCACAAACAGGAGTAGAACAGTATTATTATGGATTTCAATGTCTTTTGCTGAAGTAGTAGAAAATGTACTTGTCAGTCATATATATGAGTTATCAGTGCTCCTCCAGGAACATTGTCTCTAGCCTGTATTGAGACAAATCGGACCTACCCTCGTTTCTGGTTGACAAGTGTAACATTTTATTGTCTGAGACTTTGCCCTCATTTCCCTCAGAAAATAAACGGAAAGAATGGTAAGAATGGAAAGCAATTCATGCTGTCATGTGACTTCAGCGATGGTTTCCCTATAACTCAGAGTGAGGCTAGCTGCAGCGCTGTGTCTCTCTGATCAAAGCATTGTGTTGGATGTGTGGGCTAAAAGCTCACAGCCACGCTGCCAATGTTGATGTGCATTTGTGTGTCACCAGGACAACAACGCACCGATATATCACAGGCCTGTTAGGAATGGATGACAAGCTTCCTGTCTCCGGTTAGCATCATCCTCTTTTGTAGGCAATCGGGGATGCGGGCCGGGTGTCACAGCTCTTTCGGTCTCGTCTGGCCTCTGCCAACTAGCCTGTTGAAATGCTGCAACTAATGGGATGCCTACTTGTAAAAGTTGGCACTTGGCAGCAACAAGCGAAAAACCGACTCTTGATCAGTGCTTTTATTGGTTCAGTGGAGCTATGATTTGTACACAAGACAAGACGTATGTGTGTCTTTCCCTCTGCTGCGGTTCTTTCATGCTCTCTCCTGGGCTGCAGATTCCCAGCAGTGTCTGCTGAAGGACAGAAGACAGGAACCGAACCCCCCAGAGCCGAACGTGGCCCAGATAACAAAACAGTGCACACAACCTTCTTCCTCCAGTTTCTTCTTGTATTTACTTACTTTCTGTCCATTCGTCTCTCTGCACATGCAGTACGGAATCACATCACATGCTCATAAATGCACACACCGATGTACACACACTCTTTATGATAAATTCAACATACAGTACATCAACCATGAAAGAGGTGGATGTGTGTATCCCTTTGATTTACTCTTTTCCACCGGCCTGCATCATGTTCTGCAGTAGAGCAGTAGGTGTCACAGGTTGAAACTAAAGCATAGACTCGAACCAAAGAGTTCAATACCCAGGTGAAAGCAAAACTACCAACAGTTTCACATCAGTGCACAAAACTCATCCAATACCTATTAAGCATGATATGGACAGATTTCTTATGGAGATGATTTGCATCCGTTTTCCTCCTGGCACCGTGACTCACAGATTAATATCTACAGGTTTGCCGCCCTGTATGTGCACCCACCAAACTGGAGGTCACAGCCAAGGTCCTCTGCTGAGGCCCCCGGCCGGCATACCAGCACTGTGCTTCAGAGAGAGCACATCAGAGAGATTCCCTGGGGACGCTGGGACAAGGGCAGAGGGGGGGCGGGAAGTCACTGTGGATTAACGCCTGACAATGGAAATGTTCCTGCAACTAGAAAAGTGTTGGGGTGGACACGCACACCCCTGCTCCCTGATCCTCAAACACATACATACACACACACACACACACACACACACACACACACCAGGGCATTCTTCTCAGGTCATACCCACGCTCTCCTCCGCCCGTCAGTTAGGCTGATGGTGTGCAGCCACATTCTGCTGCAAGCCAACATGGACACAGAAGCCACACTGGTTATGTCAAGGAGAGTCCACTTTGTCACTTCTTACAAAGACACACAAAGGGATTAAAGGCCGAGGTAAAATAGTTTTGGAGTTGTGGTTGGTGCAAGCTGAAACTTGATTTTGCACCGTGGCCGAAACATTTCAGACGTCAGAAACAGGAAAAGCACCGCTCGGGTTTAGAGGAGACAACATTCAGGGAAGCATCAGACACATCCAGGCATGCACGGATGCTCTCTCACAGCTCCGCTTCCCAGAGGCTGCCAATGTGTTTATGGTTTCTGTTCGTTTTTGTCACGTTACAAATAAACACGTTAAACCTCTAACTCAGACCTATAATCTGACAATTTTTTATGCAAAACAGAAAACCTATGGCCTAAAATAAATCCCTAAACTCATAATTGTCAATCATACGGATAGCAAAGGACAAGCAGAATAAAGCTTAGACTGTGTCTGTCTGCATTAGCCTCGTTGTGTTGTCACTGACGTATAAGGTAGCATCCTTTTTTAGACTCTGTACTATCACTTGAAAGGAAAGGTCAAAGTAGCGGGCAGCAAGGACAGCATTAAAAACCTCAAAGGAGCAGCTTCTCAGATTATGATGGCATCTTGACAAAGTACCGCATCATGTCCAAAGTCACTCAGGGTCATTTCCAAAATAAAGTTTGGAGATGCTTAGGGCATAGGAATGTACCTCAGCCGCAGAGGTTTACCGCCATGCTCGGCTAATGCTGTCGCACTCTGGCCTTATTCCGTGTTTCCTTTTTCCTTTGACTGAGGGTTTTTTGGTGCTTTTCCTCAAAGCTGTTCTCCCCGGGAGGTCCGCGCTGTTTGTCGGCGGCGGGTTGTTTTAAGCCGCAGCTCTACAGTCCTTCTGCTGCCTCGGGCCTTTCCTCACACAACCCCTCCATTAGTGGGTCAGTCGAGTGCGGCTGGAGACACAGGGAGAGTCGAGCTCTACAGCTGCAGACTGGCTAAGAACATTATAAACGGACAAAAGCCGGCCGAGCCAAGAGGGGAGGGAGGGAGTGTGGGAGAAATAGAAAGACAGAGATCTGCGAGAGGCAGCCAATAATTAAGGCAACATTAGTCAACTTGAATACCAGTGCCAGGCAACACAAAAGATAAGTCAGTCCCTTTTGCTGAATAACACAGTGCCAACAGCGGGAAAAAAAAACTGAAAGGCACAGTTAAAGTCTGCAGCAACTGCGGGACATCATTTGCCCATGCCAACACGGAGGCCTCTCAGACAACGGGGCCACATCCAAATGGTAAACACAAGCCAGGAGACACTCGGGTTTAAAGGGTTGCCAGTTGCCAAGCGAGTCCCGTTTCAGGATCCCAGCAGTAACGCAGGAGCCGGCAGGACCTGCTTGTACAAGTTCCCTAGACACAATCAGTCTAGCCATCGGCGAGAGAGACTGATGACAATCGGCGAGGAAGGCGTGTTGGTCATCAGCAGATGAGAGGGAACTCCAACTATGGCGGGATGAGCACGGTAAACTGCTGAATGTAAATGATTATGCATCCAGTCTCAACACCAAGTATGGCTCTGTCAGGCTCGACGCGGCGTGAAGGCATCCGCCGGTCCTGGTCTCTGTGAGAATCTCAAGTACAGGATATGAGTGTAGAGGAAATGAGTTCTCCGCTATCTACTGTGTGTGTTTGCCTTTACCCTGAGGGAGTGGACGAGGGTGGGCTAATGACCTGCTCATTGGATTAGATTATTAATGAATTAGCTCTTGGAAAAAAAGAAAAAGATATTATAAACTTGAGTGACTTTATTACGACTAGCAGTGGGAGGAGAAATAGCTGGAAAAATGAGAGCGCTCGTCCAGATGAGTTGGTTTAAAGCACTCGCATACTGTATGTTTGAAAAAGTTCAAACAGTCAAATCCCAACGCATGACACACACACACACACACACTGTCCATGCACTCCTTCCATGATGCATCACCATTAAACATCATTTCCTGCATCCTCCATCTCAACTCCTCCGCTACAGTATGTAAGGTTGAGACACTAGACACAAACCCTCTTCATTACACTGCACTTTTAAAGGGCCCTTGTCCATGATTGCATTACCACACAAAAACAAGTCAGGCAGATTCTTTATTCCACGTCATTTTTTTGTGGGCAGCTAAAAGCGAATCTAATTAGAATTAATTATATTAGCTGTGGGCTTCAAAGATTTAAGCTCAAGTCTCTTTAATTTAATCTAAGAGAATTCTTTTGTTTTTTCCCCCCTTTTAACCGGAGTCACTTTCAAAGTTTCCTATACAAATGAAGGTCGTTGCTCACTATCAGATATCTGGCCACAGGAGATTGGATGTGTGTGTGTGCAGGCACATGTGCATCGTCTACATTATGCCTGATGGTAGAGGGATTCTGTAATTACAGAATGCCTCTGAGTGACGAGGGCCTCTTGGTGCTGTGGTGTCAGTTTACGCCTGGCTCAAACCCAGACCAGGAACAGTACTCAAAGCACTGTGGTGGGGTCAAGAGGTCAGAAACCTGCACCATCGTCATGGTATGAATCTCAAGCACCTCCATTGAGTAACAAATCTCACTGGCTTCCTACATTGGCAATAGTCTTACCCTAGGGATAAAGTAGAAGGAAGTTTGTCTGTTTGGTATATGATTTAAAACATATTCACAATAGTAACATGACATTCAGAACATACGCCTTTAAGTCCTGAGGTACTTGATTTCCCAAACTTTTAAATAAACATGACACTTCCTGGAAAGATGTCACATATATGGCATTGTAAAACTGCGCAGATTTTGAAACATGACATTATGACACTCAAGAACAAAGGTGTGAGCGTGAGAAATGCCTGAAACTGTCGTGAAGTGATATGCAATAAAGTGACAACTTTGGTCTATAGCTGTAGCTGTCAACCAATAAAATATTTTAAGGGACACAAAACCGTGGCTGGCAAAGGCCACTCCTTTCAGCAGCCTGATAGGCATACATATGTACACATGTGGCGGAGATGGGCACAGGCTTTAATTGGCGACTCTGTTTCAAGCCCCTTATCATAGACAGAAACAGGCTGGGGCATTAGAGCACAGCGGCTCTGTCACTTATCCCGCAGGCTCATTTTGTTAATGTGGAAAGAGGGATGGATAGGGATATCACTTGCGGGGCTCAGCAGCTGATTCTCCTATGCTGCCCGTCTGCTGTTTGATCTGGGCCGATCGATTACTTGATAAAAGAGGACTCTTGTCTCTCAAGTCAACCTCCTTGCCAAGAGTGCAGCCTCAAGGCCACGGCATGGCTATACCAAATCCTCTACTTCATGACGTGAGCGTGCTTGGGAGCAACACAGAACCCGCCAGCCTCGAAACCTATATCTGTGACAGATTGGTCTGATCAAGTATCAGGTGATGAAGATAGATTACGGCGAACAAGAGATGGAGAGACACATGCACAATTCAGAGTAATGTACTACTTTATGCATGTACTCGATACCTTCGCCTTGTTTTGCCCCCAGGACTGAATCTATAATTAATGAGGGGGAGATCTGGCATCATTGGTGACCTGTCTGGGCATCTCATCCATCTATCAACCCCATATGCAGATTGGAGCGGCGGCGGACACACACACACACACTGCCTCCACCAATCCAATACGGCGGTGATAATAGCTGCAGCATACATGAAAATATCATTACTTTTCTATAAATCAAGACAGAGAAACCATTAAAACATAAACACAGGCGCTAGAGGGATGGTTGTTTCTCTTTTTTTCGCTCAACGGTGGATCGAAGAGAAATGAATCTGGGCCAGAAGGATAGAGTTGTTGGTGTGTGTCTGTGTGTGTGTGTGTGTGGAGGGAAAAGAGGATGCAATCAGCTTTGGTTGTCTGCTGGGTACAAGGCTGGGTGAAAAGATTAAAGGAGAGGCTGCTTTCTTCCTGGGAGTAGAACTAGAGGATGTGGTCTCTGAGGGGCCACTTAGGGCCTTTTCTTACCTCCAGTGTGTATGATGTGGTCCAGAACAGAGGTAAAGTGTGATTTCTCACTGCTATTAGACTAGTGAACCATAGTGTGTGATTAAAGACTTGTGGTTGTGCAGATTGGCCATTTATTGGAAAGATTTAGATTTCGGATGCTAACAGGCAGCTGTGGCAAGTGGAATCTTGTCATTTCCATCACCACCCACAGTTTATGAAGTTCTCCAATCCTGTCAGTGATTGATTATCAATGCATGCAAGCTGCTAAGCACATCTTATTTACATTCTCAAATATTTCCATCAAAATAAAAGCAGAAAGAGATGGTCACGACATGCACAGAAAATGCATTTGGAGGGAATAAAAAGACCATACTGTCAATGAAAACTGGCTAATGGGCTTTATTAAATGATCCCCTGGGCTATTTTACTGTCTTTGATGTGACTGCATTCTCACTTTAAACAAACCACTCCAGGTTCACTTCAAAGCGGCCCAGGGAGTGGTTGCTTTCACCCACTCTGCACCCAACCAATACTGTGACACCCTGCGGCGCCTGTGTAGAGGATGTAATCACAATAAGCTCTTGTGAAAGCACAAGAGTCGGCCAATCAGCAGGCAAGTGAGAGGAAAGCGTGAGGTGATATTTCAGGTCTCAGGGAAATAATGGACTGAAAAGGATAAGAGGGAGCTGTGCATGGCCTTGGCTGCCAGCCATACTGTCCATGCATAGGAGCCTGGGCGCTCATCCAAAAGTCCCAGACAGAGCCAGACAGAGCCAGCCAGGTTGGGCCACCCTGCCACCGACATCCCTAATGGGGTCTGAGACAAACATCACTCCAAATTAGCCCCACAGGACCAATCCATTTACTGCCTTAAAAAGACACCACACCAGGTTGTGACAGAGGACATCTATGCAGTCAGTAAAAAATGAAAAAGGGTATATTTCACTTGTACATTGATAAGCAACTATATGGTGCGATGGCCTCAGGCATGAGCGCTCTGCCAGTCCAGTCATTCAGTCAGTGTGTGAATTCAGTCCTGAGTACCTGTGATGGAGAGTCTTGTTCATCCAGGGAGAAATGGATGAGGACAGTCTTATTAGTGCAATTCAAAATTTCTACATCTCACATTGAGGAGCCTTGGTATTTAGAAATGAAACATTTCTTGGTGTCACACTTACCAGGGGCTCACAACACATCAACTTAATAACAAGAGGCACTGGCATTAATGTCCCGCCATAATCACCATGATATATTCAACATGATCAGCTCTGCTAATGAGGTCATTAATTAAGCCAATTCATGCATTAATTAGCAAATATTTCTATGTCAACACATACTTGTCTTCACATAACACCTGTGTGGTGAACTATGTATCTAGCTAAGTAGTTTTTCCTTGTTATGTGCAAATTTATCCCATGATGTGCTTCAAAATCTAATCAGATCATTTGCTCTATAATGGGAACCTGTGGTGTAAGTATGAAGTGTCTATCATGTATTGTTCTTGAGTTATTGACAGACAAACAGACAGATGCCACCATGACAATGTCCCACATACCATGCACCATAGTGGCAGGATATAAAAAGGAGTAACATGGCTGACAGAATGTGTCTTGCACTGCCAAAAATAGTTCCCAAACTGTGTGCAAATGCACAGTTTGGGGAAGAAATAGCTTTAAGATCGTCTTTGTCAGCTGTCTTACAATGTCTGACTGAATTTACAGATTATTTTGTCAGTGTGGAGGAGTTTGCTGGATGGATTGGAGTGTCACTTCCAGGGCTCAGCAACCCATGCTTCCTGCACTGCACTCCATATAAGCTACTTGGTGATCGATTACTCAATAATAGATGACTCCTGTCTCTTATAGAGACAGTGCATAAAATAGGCCACGCCCATCGCGGGGGAAACCACTGCACCGCTTTCCATTCACCTTGTGTGACTGAATGTACATCATTGTCATTATTCCTCCCATTATCCCCAAATTAAACATGCCTAAAAGCTGTTGTGTGGTGGGCTTCACAGCCAACAAACTTAAAAACCATGAATTACAGTTTTTTGGGCTCCTGAGTAAAATAAGGGAGCCGGTGAGAAGAAAAATGGGGATCTAGGCTGTAAGGAGAGAGGTGCTGACAGTGGTACATGGTAGAAAAGGGTGGAAACTTTGGGACCCTGAGACTAAGTACACTTATAATGTGGCCAGCATTTTGTCACTGGTCAGTAACTTACCAGTACTTATCTAGTTATATTCTTGTAAGATAACCTGAATGTTAAAATGAGTTGTGTTCATGTGAGGGTCTCAGGATAGTTTGCTCTATATTGACTGTCAGTCCAGGGTGCAAAAGTAATGTGAAATCTCACTGACTTGTTAGCTAACATAAGATAGTTAACTTAGCAACAATCCACTTTAATAACAAGTCGTGTCAGCGTTGCGCATATAGTCTGAAAATCATAGCCTAGCTGTATTTCCAATTTTTAAATATGAAGTGAAATTATTCAGTCAACTTACTATCTTACCTGGTGATTAAATTAAGTAGTGGTAAATGTGTTGTGGCTTTTGCATTTGTGTTGTGATTTTTGCATTTGTGTTTTCTGTTAATGCGCTTGTGTTTTTCGAATTTGCAAAGCGTTTTGGATATGCAGTTTGTTCGACATGTCTCGGCCACCGTACTCAACCACTCAGATTAAAGTAACCATGAAAGGAATGTTGCATAACGACTTATGAGCCAGGACGCATGTTTGATTTGTCGTCAGTGGGGAACTTCCACCGGACGACGCACAGACAAAGAGAGAGAGAGGGTGTGACTTTCTCCCTCCGCCCAAGCTACCAGCGCACAAGGTCGAACAGGCTTGAGTATGAACCAATAGTGGTAGAGAAATATAGTCTAATCTAGCTTTGGGTGAACTAATATTGACTGTTCTGGACCAGGAATTAGTGTCAATAGGAAACGTTCAAAATTCCCGTACAGTACTATCAGCATTTGAAGTCCATGTTTAGCTTGGGACGATACGAGACGCCAAGGCACTCATCTTGAACTGAGAAAAATTATTGTACTGGCAAGGTCTAAATACAGAACACGGTCAAAAACTAACTCTTGCCTTCATCTGGAAGCTTAAACAAGACTCAATAGTAAAAGAATACTTAAGGAATTATTTCAGTTACATTCAGTTAACAATAATCTGCATCCTGTAGGACATTATCTTAATGTGTGTGTGTGTGTCCAGCCAGGCTATGTGGTCGTCATTGGCTCCATCTCGTCACACCGAGGAGTCGCTGCCAGACAGCACCTCTAAATCCTCTCAATTACCCTCGGATGACGTGCTGTTAACCGAGCACCCATGTCCTTGCGGGGTTCAATGTCAGGCACCCATGCTCACCCTCTTCTACAGTATCCCTTTGGTTATTAACAACCAAGAGGCCCCTGGAGCAAGGTGACATGTTGATTTACAGCATCTGCCTGAGCCTTCAACTTAGCGGATAATATCTTGACACATTTAGCCCAATCATAACAGAATATGACTTTCCTTAGAGGACCATGTACTAAAACTGGGTGATATTTTAGACCGAATACCTCAACATCGATAATGTGACGCTATTTTGGGAATGAGTATTTGTGCTTTCATAAGATATTTACACACGGGAACATTTTTAAAATTAGTAATGATCATTAGTAGTCAGTAATAAGTAATGTGGATATGATGAGCAGTTAAAGCCAATCATTGTTCATTTTACTCTTCAGAAAATTGTATCACTTTACTGTAATGCAGCCTTAAAGACCAGTAAGAAGTAACACTTCCCAGACAACACACAATATCTAGTCTCACATCATGATACCTATATTATACGATATTATCACCCAGCCCTACCATTAACCCTCGGGTGGCTTTGGGACCTACAGGCCCCCTCCCTCACGGTGCCCTGGCCCCTTTCTCCTACTCATCCTCTCCATCCACTCCCATGGCACTAAATGCTGCTGCAGGCCTATCTGGGGCCTCCCATGAGGGACGACCAGCCGCAGGTGCAGGGACACCATTCCTTTCCTTACCGCCCGACTGGGCCTGGTGCTGAAGAAATGGCACAGCCAACACCTCACACTGTGTGCTAGTTTTAGCCTTCCCCTCCCATTCAGCAGGGTCGTTTCCATTAAAGGCTTCTCTTTTATATTCGCCATTCACTTTACAAGGCTATTCATCGATGCTTTGCTCCTGAATCGCGGCATTTATCATTTATGTGTTGGCATCCATTTCTTCATCATGAGACATTTACAGTGATTTATGTTGAGGGCCTTTAGCCCTATGCCAACTCTCTCACTGGCAAGTCTGGCACGAGTACAAGGTAAATCCCAACAAACAGAACCGTGCTGGTGGTGAGACGACGGTACAAGCAATCAAGGAAGAGCTTGAGGCTGGAGAGAACATTGCTATGAGCGTGAAAATAATACATGACTATTTTAAAAAGAACACAAATAGAGAAAACTTCCTAAAAACATCAGATGATTCTTTCTCGTTGGTTCTGCACAAAAACCATTAAATCGCCAGTATTTCCTCCCACTGGGCTAATCACAGGAAGCACCGTGACATTACTTCTCCTCTTTACATTGGTCTGCATTATTCATTCTCCTAATGGCCACTGAGCACTCTATTCCTGACACTGCACTGCATTTAGCCTCCAGTCAAAGTTTTTACCTTGGCGACACCTCTTGATGACATTTCCCACCCATCGCCTTAAATATCTCGGCGAGAATTTTAAAAGGTGATGATATGTTGATCTTTAAAGCTACAAAGTGGCATCTGCTTAGAAAGAGCATCATTCCTTGGATTCCCCACAGTAAGTCAGCTGCAAATGCTAAGAATGTAGACTGTTTACATGAAAAACACAGCAAAAGGTGCTCAATGTGGCATTTCACTTTCCCCACTCACCCCATACCTGCCCTAACTGACAACACTGAGCTGCTGAGAGATTTACATGCTTGTGGTGGCGGTTGATCCACTGGCAAAACGCTCTAGAGGAAGCATGTTGCAGTCACCTCACACCCTTTCTTTATATCACGGCCTTCCCAAGCAGCTGAAGCAGTCGACACCCAGATGAAAAGGAGAGAAGAAAGGATGAAAGCTGAACTGGAGACGGATGCTGATGCCTGGCGCTCCCATGCTGCTCTCCCATCATGCCTCGGCAGTTGCCATACTGCTCTCTGCGGTATGGAAGTGCGTGGAGGAGAGGAGGAGGATTGGAAAGAGCAAAAACACATTTGCTAAAAGATTTATGATGCCCTGCTCGAGAGCTGCAGCGAGAGAGAGACAGAGAGAGAGAGAGGAAGCACAGTACATGTGGAGGTAGAAAGAATGGTGGGATGAAGAAGAGAGAGAGAGACAATGTGGCTCTGCCTCACTGCCATGTGAGAGGAAAGAGAGGAAGGAGGAGAGGCAACAGAGAGGACAAGACACTGTAGACATCAGAGAAAGAAAGAAAGAATAGCGAAAGAAAGTTATGACCCTGGAAGATAAAAAAAAAGGAAACTGAGCCTCTAGGTCAGGCTTGCCCAATGCTTTGTTAATATTAGGAAATCAAACGGCAGCAACTTTTGACATCAACTTCGAATGTTTAAAAAAATTCCAGTGCCACCTCATGCGCTACAGCAACAGCTATACGTGTGACTTTAGTTAGGAATACAATGCTATCAGGCCGCCAGCAATTCTGATCAGACTTAGCGGCGCTATTAATACACAAATGAGCACACATTCACGGACGTGCACGCGCACATTACGACACTTACCTAACACTTATCTAAAAACAACATATAGGTCATCTCCTGATAATAATTAGAGGCCTTTTGGTGACCCTGATTCAGAAATCACCGCCAAGACACTTCCATCACTCCGCCGCATCCTCGTTTTAAACTGATGACGAGCAACGTTTAGGATAAGGATAAGGCGCCGGAACGTCGGAACACCTTCCCAGAGGAAAATCCGCTCATAGTTTGCACCATATGATACTGACATTTCAGATTAGGCTTACTCTTCATAACAGAGGAATGGTGGTATTTGAGGAGGGAAGTATACTTCACTCCCACTTCCATATACAGTCAATAGTATATAGACTGATGGGTGGTTATACTTGATATACCATGTAAAGAAGCACACATTGTCCCTCTCTCACCAATGCATTGACCTATGCCTAAATAAGGTCACATAACAGATGATGAGGGATGCAGCCGGGCCTCTAACACAATGGGAGCGTTTTGTTTTTCTTTAATGTACCACTACAGCCGAATGAAACAATGAGCACTTGTAATGTTGTATCATTGGGCGACAGCAGTACACAGGACACAATGAGTGGACAGCATGCAGACAGTACAGTAGGCCAGGCCAGCGGTTCCCAAAGTGGGGTTCGGGGACCCCCAGGCAGCCCTTGAGGGGTGGGTGGGGGGTGTCTTCCAGCAAAATGAGCACCACTTTAATTTTAATAAGAGGATAAGGCAGTGAGGGAATGATATAGGAATGACAGTTCAATTCTCCCCAGCTGTTATTTCCCTGTCTACAGTAGAAACAGTTGGATAGTTCTGCACTCAATCATGTCTAACAACACAAATCTTCTCAGATGGGAGTCCCTGGGAGAAAAATCTTACCAAATTGTAAGTGTGGTCTATGTGGGGGGCCTCGACTCCCTTCACAGAAACAACAGCCAAGGCCTAAACTCTACGTGCCGCTGTTGCACTCCGACGGTCAGGAGAATCCAGTGGCGCTCCATCGTCTCATTTCCACATATCACATCTCATTCAGACCGCTGTACAAGACCACACCACCAAGAGGTAATTCAATGAACCCGCCTCCACACATGGGAAACCACTGCACAGTGAAAACGATGGTGCGGAGCTTCCCGGGTTCCCGCTGTGTAAATACGGAATCAGCACAGATGTTTATTTTAAACAGCCTCAGCTGTTTGTCGCTGCTGCGGTTTGGCCATAATTTACCGAGATGAATATTTTCACAGATCCCGAACAACATTCTCCATAAAGCAGCGTCACTGGTTTAATACCACTTCCGCTCACGCTTTTCAAAATAAAACTATTGATTCATATTTGTGGGGACTTTTTTTTTTTTTTTTTTTAAGAAGAAAGGGTACCAAAGGCAAAATAAATGTATTTATAGGTTGAATCTGTAGTAGATAAAAATGTGATTGATGTTACTTTCCAAAAATGTCATTTCTGATATGGTTTGACCTATGAGTTTGACCAATAGGCCTATGGGTTTTTGAAGGCCAATAGTGATATTTTTGTCATAAACTTTTGATAGCTGATAGGCCTACTATATCTTGGAATTTGACCATTTCCATGCCAAACAATTACATGTAGGCCTACTCAGTGTTCCCCCTAAAGTTACAAATTAAATCCTTGAAAGTGGCAGGTCTTTAAGACAGGATGAGGGAGGCCTGAAGCTGTTGAGGCAAATCATATCCTGACCTCTCTGATATAGGAGGTGGACGACATTGACTGGCTGATATTTCTGTTGGAAAACTGATATCTATCTAACCTTACTTTCTACAGCATATATTCATAGATTCATGCAAGAGCTCATACATAGGCTACTCAAATGAAAATTTAATTACAAATTATATTCCAGACAATTTGGAGGAATGCCTACTAGCCTCTGTTCATTAATTTATTCATTCTTCATACATGACCTCTCAAACATCACTTTTGACAAAACGTGGGTGCATGATGCAGCTCACCACTGCATTCAAACAATTTCATAATTACACTGAATGGCCCAAGATATCTAGCTAGCTACCCTTGCTCACTATATGCTATATTGGAATTCCCACCATCTTGGGTGTCTGGAAAAGCAGTTTTCCCGTAAGCATTTTCATTTTTGCTTACTGGCCCAAAGGGCGACAGAATCATACATGCAGGACATACAGGCTACCTTGTTTTTGGTTTTACCAGTGCACTCATTGTAAGTCATTTTAGATGAAGGCATCCTTTAACTGCCTAAAATGTAAATGCAATTCTGTTCTTTTGGCCTTGTCAATTTTAGGCTTTTACCTTGAAGGCCACATGCCTTACTTCCTGTATTGTGCGTGCTAACTCCAGCTAGCTTGACGCAGCTGTTCCATCCACGCTGATTGCGGCTGAACTGCCCCGCTGGCCGCCCCTTCAGTCGGGAACGGCTAGCTTCATGCTAATCAACATGCACTCTTCCTACACAGATACTGCGTGTTAATAGCAAGAAACGACAAACACACCAATATTCCGAACCCAAACGAGTGGGTGTGCTGGGAAATATTTTCAGCTTTTGAGCCCCGGCGTCTAGATGCTCACTCCGTTGGCTCCGGCCACAGCCGACAAAACCCATGAAAGATGCTCCGGTAGCAGCACACCTCGGCATTCCACAATTCAAACCTTGATAACCATCACGTCAGACATTCAGAATAATAAAAATCAGTCCTCTCACCTCTACCATGGGCTTATAGCGGCTCCCTGCTCTTGCGGCTGTCAACGAGGCTGTGCGGCAGCTGCAGACTCTCTGCCTCCTCCCACCGGCCGCCCCTGGGCTCTGGCTGCTGGGATACTTCCCTGTCAGACCCCCGGTTCTGCCCTACCGGCTGCCTGCCTGTCTCTCTGCAGACTACAGCAGCTAGACAGCCTGCTACACATGATATGGGATACAGAGTGGGCAGGGCGTGTTCTCCAACACCACTGCTTCCTCACTAGCCCCGTTCTGTCTGTGGAGGGAACGTCACGCCAAAGTCCATTCAAAAATCTGTCAAGCTAATGTGGCTTTCCTCGTCGGTAATCTATACTACATGTAAAACATGAATTAAGATCTATTATGAATTGTTAGGATCCACTCTTCAATTCGGCACACACCCAACACACCAAGCAGCACTTTATTTCACTAACATCACCTTTTAGATTTGGTTCACACCGCTCGCTACCGACCAAGATGTATTTTGGTGGAAGACGTTTGTGGGAATGAAGGGCGAACCAATCATAAAAGGTGAAATTTTATTGGAATAAGTGCTGTTTGGTGTGTTGAATGTATGCCGAACTGAAGACTGGCTCCCATTGATTGGTAAAGGGTCTTAGGTCATGTTCTCCAAGGTACTACTTGCCGAAATGCAAGGACACTTTAAATTACCATATTTTAATGGAATTTGGCGTACCTTTGCTATGTTCCCCAAAGTAGTGTCCGGCAACCTGCAGGTCCTTGATGGTGGGTTCCAGGCCAATAAAATGGGGAGTAGTATAGTTAAACTACAGTATTATTTAATTCACTAGAGCAAGAAATGACAGAATGTATAAGGATGGCTGTTTTTAATCAGAGGTTTCACTCAGTTCAGTATAGACAGTGATATAATTCTGTCCTAAGTCATATCTGACAACAAAAATCTTCTCAGATGGGATTCCTTAGGACAAAATCACCATAATATTCCTATAAGTGTGTCTGTGATACTCAATAGTGAGTTTATAGTGACCTTATCATACTTAATGGTATTTTTTAATCTTTTATGGTATTATAGGCCTAATATTATTTTAGGATATTATAGTGTATATAGTTCATAGGTTTGCCGTGATATTGCATAGTATACTTCAAAAAATTGTTGTAGAATTATAATACTTATTTTTTGTAAGGGCAGATCCAGACCACAGGTTATATCATGTTCTTACACATTTGTTGTAATATAGCAACAAAACATTCAACTGCAGTATCCAGCACTTGGAATCATCCACCATTTATTTCTTAAAGGGTTGGAATTTGTTCATAAACGATCAATAGAATCAGGTAAAGATCAAATTGATCATCTCAAACCCAAACAGTCAGGTTTCAGTGACATAACTGTGATGAACTTCTCATAAGTGTCTCTGATTTCTTTGGAACAGTAGCAGATTTCTTTCCTCACATTGTGTTTGTCTGTTAGTTGCTCTTACACTGATCCTATTGTTCACCAAGCAGCTCAAACATCATGTCATGAAAAGGCCTTTCTATTCATACCTGCATAAAAATATGCAAGGCTTATCTTTTGCGTCACTGGCTGCAAAACACTGGCGTATGAATAAAGTTATCAAGTATCATGTATTAAATAATGCTTACTTGCCAGTGGCCTATTGAGGACTTACACTGTGAGTCATTTAATCAATGGGAGTATTCCAGTAGGTGCCAGCAGCTTAAAGTAAATCATTTCCTTTGATGATGTGACTCAGTCTGTCCTGCGTCAGTATTCATCTGCATCATCACCTTGACAGTTTCACAGCTCCAAGCTGAAGGGCACAGGCTTTGCTTTCAGGTACAACTGTGCAATAATTACACAATATTACTGACACAGTATTCCTCCATCACAAGTCACAGGGTGCATCTCCATGCAACTGTGAAAATATGAACACATGACTGGATGATACAACATCACACATGGCAGAACAGGTTTAACCAACAGTACTGGACAGAGGAGTTAAAGGTGTGTGTGTGTGTGTGTGTGTGTGTATTATTCAAAGATAATACAAACTGCAAACTGGGCTTTGACTCACAAACTCAACAATGACCCTCACATGCGAATATGATCCACTTTTGTTGCGTCTGCATCCCGTAAAGTGCAGCTATCATGTGGTTACTCTGTCACCAGAGAAATAACAAGACAATCTCTTCCCTTAATGGAAATCAGACAGCAACAGGCCACCATCCAAACCACATACCTACCTCTCCTCTGCAGGTAATCCTTTGTGTGCAACACATTACTTGCTCCTCCGTTATATCTGTTTCCATCAAAAGCCTTTGTGTGTAACCATTCAACCACGATTCAGGTTGTACTGTAACTAATGGTTGATAGAATGTTTAGCATTGCTAGTGGTGGCTGATAGATTATATGTTTAATAGCTGTAGTCCTATTAGACCACCCAGAGTGCTGCCATGTGATCAACTCCTAAACGTTGATTATATTTCTCCACTAATCCACCTATTGTTAAGATCTTGATAGGTAGAATAAACATTCTGGAGTTACTGGAGACTATTTATTGCATGAAAGGTTTGGTTTAATGTTGCATCGAGGAGATTTGAGGAGAATCTTTGTCCAGCCAATAGACACTGCCCCACTTTGTAAACCTGCATCACCTCTCCCCCAAAACATGGCACAGCAAATGAAATGATGGAAGGAAGGAAAGAAGAATACACATCTGCTTTTATGCAGCACAGAAAACTCAGCCTCACCTTAGACAGCAGCCTCAGCTATGTTGCTGTAGGCTAAGGTGGGAGACCTAGATATTGAGCCACTTATTCATTGGAGATTCTGTTGCAGAATTTGTGCGCAAAAGTCAAGAATAAAGGATACATCCATCATGCAGAGAAGTATTGTTGCAGGAAAAGACATTACTTTTACTGCACGCTGTGACTTGTGTTTTATGTCTCCACTGCGCTTATTTTACTGGCATAAATTATGTTCAGTGTTGATCAGACGCTAAAGAATTGAGCAATAAAGTGATGGAGAGCAGCAAAGACTCTGGCACAGAGGGTGAAGCCATCCATCAAACACAGTGTTGTGAAAGTCAGAGTTATTGCCCACAGTCAATTATCTTTGTGTGTGTGTGTGTGTGTGTGTTTGGGGGATACATTAAGGAAGTATCCGGTGCTGTGAAGCAGAGCTGAGACCCAGATCCAGGATGTGAACTAACAGTAAACAGTCATTTGTCTTGGTTACTTAAACAGTTTTAACTGACAAAACTAGGTGGTACAAGGTTCAGCATCTTCCTGATAAACATTACTAATGGCTTCAAGTCAGTATATAAAGCATGTGATGTTGTATAAAGCATGTTGTTGATGGTGGTTATTACAGGTCTTCATCAGCATCCTCCACTCTAATGTCCTTATTATCTCATTGGAAAGTGCATGCGGGTCTGTTAAAGCCTGTGCTCAGTGTGTCATTCTCCCAGCGGAGACGTGAGTTCGGCTCGGGATTGATTTCCTCCTGAGGAGAACTCAGGCGGCAGGCGGCAGCCTCCAGCCGGCAGCGAGCGGCCGCGCCCTGCGCCGCCTCTGCAGGAAAGCTGGCAGTCCCGCTCCTGTGGCGCTTCATCTCTCACTCAGGCTTTCTGTTGTCTCACCTCCCGCTCTGCTGGAGGAACAGGCCTCTCCACACACACACACACACACACACACACACACACACACACACACAGATACCATATTAAGGCCCGGAACAGGAGCACGACGCCTGTTTGCCATTTTAACTGGTATTACTGGATTATATTGTGTGTCATATATGAGGATCATAGGATTATGCATATAGGTGAGAACACACATTATGATGCTCACACAAAACAAAATTCTTGTTGAAATAAGCAACACATGTGAAACACCATGGAAATTATGTTGAAAGAATTGGACCTGGTGTTAAAGGAATAGTTCACCCAAAAATGAAAATTCTGTCATCATCTGCTCACCCTCATGCCAAATGAAACACAGGTGAAATTTGTTAGTCCATATAACACACAGGGAGGCTGCCAGCACAACTTCATAGCAGCCTTCTCCAAAACAACTGAAGTCAATGGGGACCTGTTCTTTAGAGTTCCAAAACAAAAACAGCCAAACAATCACACTGTGAATAGAAAGACCTATACACCATGATTTGTTGCAAATCAATCAGCTGTAGTTAAGATTTGCACTAAATGATGGTGTAAATATACTGTAGGTCTTTTTGGAACTCTGAAGAACAGGTCCCCACTGACTTCAGTTGTTTTGGAGAAGGCTGCTATGGAGTTGTGCTGGCAGCCTCCCTGTGTGTTATATGGACAAACTTCACCTGTGTTTCAACTGGCATGAGGGGGAGGAGATGATGACAGAATTTTCAGAATTGACAGAACTATTCCTTTAAGATCACAGCGAAATCAAAAAATTAGATACAAGACAGGTGTAGGGAAAATGTGGCTGATGCAGCAAAACAACTTTAAGGCTTGTTAAAATCTGTTAAATCTTGTCTTAAATTATTAATTAATGACAGCAATTGTATGTTTATTACACAGTGATATGTTAACACAGTGATATCCAATTGAGGATTCCGCCATATTGATTTGAATTTTTACAAGCTGCTTTAGAGGTTGAAGATGATGAAAATGGTGACCTGAGGCAAGAGAGCAGAAAATAGATGAAAGTAGGCCTACTGGTTTTCACTGACTATATGCATTACAGTGGCACAAAGCCCTAAATACAACACAATGTGATGTAGTTTATGAAATCATAACATCACACTGGCCTGTAAAACCCCCTACAACATTTTCAAACTAGAAACATCTCACTAATGAGTTTATGTAAGTAGAATGATTATGAAACTAAACAGCATAGAAACAGGTCTGGTCTAGAAGGACCTCTAGTGGAAACATGGATAATGTGCACACAGGTTACAAAACCATGGATTATTCTATTCGTGGATTCATGGAAATGTATCTGCTCAACCTAGATAGCAAACTGTCAGTAATTACATGCATTTACAGTAAATATCCACTTGAGCACTAAAAATCAGTAAAGGCAATGCCTGGAACCATTTTCTAATAGTATTATATGCAGATTTGCCTCTCTCTTGGATTGCAATGCCTCCATGTGGCCAAATGGAGGCACTGCAACAGCAACATCACCTCAAAAAGAGGCTGCAGGAGTGACATCAGAGTTTTCATTTTTGACCTGACATGACCTGACAACAGATGTTAATAAAAACACAAAAAATGTTTTATGTGACATATTAGCCTCTGAAGACTGAATTTTACATTGCATCCAGTTGCATTTAGCATTTCTATGTGCCTATTTACAGAGATTCTGGGGCCGAGGTGGTCAGTTTTTGTTTATATGTATAAACTTACATTTCACCCATTCCCAGTTCATATGTCATACAGTGAGTATATCAATTACATACTGTCATAAAAACCAACGGCCATAATAAACACACAGCAGCATCTCCTAATTGAATCTTTCATGTTGTGTCAAGATTTTCTTTTATTTTGACAGCGTTTCAGAATATCATACAAGTAAACAAGATTTTTGCAAAAGTTAATATATCCATAGTGTTGCATTTCATAAAAATAGTTGCTCACTTACAGTCTTTGTGACCATCAATAGTACATTGAGTCATATTTATAGAGATATCTGTTCAGGGTCTACACACCGCTATAACACTACACAGTGATACTGAGCCGTTTGGGGGAGGAGGGGGGTGCCATGTACGTGCCGTTCTTCCAACACACCCACTTTGCAGATATAGCTCTAGATCTTTTTTATTTTGCTTTTAATTTTTCCATAGAAAACTACTTACAATTTGGCTCAATGGAGACAGCTCAGATGTGAAAAGCGGTGATTTGTGCAAAGACAGAGTGAGAGTACACAGATATTTTTTGACTCTATACTTCAAACGTAAGTCACAAAATAAAAGGAGCAGTCCGGTCAAGTGTGCATGATAACATGTAGGCAGCAGCAGCCACCTTTAGTCGGAAAAATGTGAGAAATTTGGTTTGGGGCTGTTTCAGGACCATCTGCAGATGATTGAAGGACTGAGCCGTTTGTGCCCGGCCGCAGCAATTTCCTCCTTTCCCCGGCACAATAATTTATATTCCAAACCCTCAGTGCGAGATTGTGCTTTAAAGTCATTCAGCTTATTCCTCGTGTAATTATGGATTACAATGGCAAACAGAATGACTTGCCTCCCTTACTCTTATTCTTTAAACGCTGTTTGCATTTCCCTCACCAGTGGGAGGAGAGGGGACTTTTGTTCTGTTATTGTCATTCTCTTTTCTGTTAATGTTGGCTCAATTTGAGGAAAATTACCACTGGGAAATTGACATTTGCAAAGAAGATACAGAAGGGTGGGATTGTTAATTGTCAATTAAACAATTTGTAGATCTCATAATAGTCTGGTTATTGGACAAATATGTGCAAGAGAAAGACTAACTTTGATAGAGCTTTGATGGAGCGGAAATATACATTTTAATGTCACAAATTATAGACACAGAATCACTTAAAACAAATCAAATTCAGGAGGTGAAGTTTGACAAAAGCTGTGTCAGGTGCAATCTCTTCTCAGTGGGTCTGGGAATGATAGAAATGTTTCATCTTCAAATGAAGTTAGGTTACAGACTGTTAGGCAAATATAGAGCGAGTCTTTGACAACTGAGATTGATTCTCTAAAGACTGCATCAGAATTACTCATTTAGTTTCGTTTGGGTGAAAAGCTTCGCTGTGTACCGACATTTGATTACACCGTCTCATCTAAGAGATTCTTCACGGAAATTATTAGTGTCAGACCTCATTAGGAACTCGGTAATGAAAATTATTATGACCCAAAGTGAACCACTTGCACAAACAAGGACCGTCAATATCTCCGGTAATGGACTAATTTTCATAGATAATCTTGTGAAATAAATGATATTCCACTGGTTTGTGAGATAACATCGCACTCATATCTGAAAAAATACTGTTTAATATCTATATTGGTGAAACCGATGGTGTATAGCAGCCTATTTTGAACCCTCTCAAGTGTTTTGGAGTTGAAACTCTGACTTCAAAGCCAACCTCTGTGTCAGTCTAAGGCACTCTGCCCATTGGTATCCCATGAGCTCCCTCTCCTCGGCGTCCGGCTGGACAGCACCTCCGCAGACCGCTTTGTTTGTCAAGCACAGAAATGAGGGGAATGGATCGACCGTGGTGGGTGACACTCCCGCTGACCTCGGGACGATTCAAGCACAAATAGACCGTGCAGTCCGCCGCAGCGGGGCCTGCTGAGACCCGCGGCCGTGATCACAGGGCTGAACGGGAGCGTGTGGAGAGAAGCTGGAGTGCTGGAAAATACCGGTCCGGGTTGCGTTCCTCAGCCCGCTCTGTCGCTGCTCGGGCTGGAATTCCCACCGGCTCAACCAAGGTACTGTACGCTTAAAGATGATCTTATTTACAAAATGATCCCACATATTCATATTCATTATAATATATCTATGTCTATAATCATCTGATAGATTATTCAAGACAGATTCAGGCCCATACAGTCTTTGTTAAGGCAAAGTTCTGTTGATGAGTAAGTTTCATCTCTGCGGTCGATCTTTGTTTCATTCTCTTTCGTCAAAAACAGGCAAGCCTTCTTTAACATTCCATTTCATAAAATAGACTCCATTGTGTAGATATATATATATGTATAAAAAAAACTGCAATGGCAACCAACAGTGGCTTCCTGTCAGTGGTTTACATTTGCATGTGTGTTCCCCAGTTCTGCTGCTGGGGAAGTGGGGAGCGGGGATTCATACATCCTTCCAAATCGAGTTCTTCAAAGTTTGTACCCCCAGATGATTCCCCCGCCACGCTACACACACATTCCGCTTGGTTCTCTCTCTCTCTTTGATTTTCAAAAGTGGATGATTTTTCCAGTTCTTAAGGTGGTGGGTGTAAAATATTTCTCAAAATAATTTAGAGTACAGCTTCATAAATTAAAAAGAAAAAAAAAAACCCCACATGGTCCAGATCACCCTGCCCCCCCCCTGGTTTTGCCTCTGAGGTCTATGGGAGAGACGGGGAGAGAGGGGGACAAGGGCGAAAGGGGAGGAGCGAGGGCAGGGGGAGGGGTGACGATGGGTTCGGATGGGGCGGTTCGGTCCAGATGCGGCGGTTAGTTCAGACGAGCGTTGCCTGCTCCAGTTCGGCCCGGTCTGGACCAGCGTGAAGGGGCCGCGGGGTTATCTGCTCAACGTGGACGTGCCTGACCGCAGGGTGCTGGGCAGCTTGTCCGATCCGGGGATCTTCCAAGGCCCGGGAGAGACCGTGGCCTTCCTCCCTGCCGCGCTGCCGCCGCCGCTGCTGGTGCTCTTGTTGGGGTGGCTGGGCCGGCTCTCTCCCAGGCCCCGCTCCAGCTCCCTGGGCCTGGGCTTGCTCTGCTCCGGCTCCCCCTGTTGCCCGCCGCCGTTACGCTCCCCGTCCTCCCTGCTGTTCCCGTTAGAGTTTGTGTGCGGGAGCTTGGATCCTCTAGGGGACTGGGTGGATTCTCTTTTCCCGCTGGGTACGCTGCTCTCCCCAGCCTTCCTCTCCTTGGACCTCCCTCTGGAGCTTCTGGAAGGTTTGGGCTCCCCGATCTGCTCCTCCTTGCCCCCTTCCCCCTCGGTGGTGGGCTGCCCCCTGTGCCCGCTGCCCTTGCGGGTGGACCTGCCACCCTCTTTCTTGGCTCTGCCGCTCCCGCTGGGCGTAGCCGCCCTCCTTCCCATGCCGATCGGATCCGGATTTAGAGGCTCGGCCGCCTGGGGGCTCTGGGAACGCTCCGTCCTGCTGTCTCGCGCCACCGGGTCTCGCGGGACGTCCAGGGGCGACAGGTGAGGTGGGTCGGGGGCCGGGGCCAGATGAGATGAGGGTGATGACATGGACAGGCTGTCGATGGGAGGGGCTACTTCCGACAGGCTTGGGGAGGCTGAAGGGCGAGCATCCCATGGGGCGGCATTGTCTGGAACACACACACACACACACACACGCACACACATACACACAAAGAGAGAGTTAATAATGGGAAAACACACAAGCACACACCCTCCATACAAGCATGCACACAAACCACCCCACACACTCAAATGCAAAATTAACACCAAATCAAAACAAAAATCGCTCACAGCAATCACGGCTATTCTACAAAGCTTAAAGCACTTGAGTAAAAATCAAAGCAGCACTACAACCTACTTCCGAACGTGTCACAGGGCAACTCTACTTTTAGACAACATCAATCTGCCTCCTCTAGCTCCCTTTAAAGCCCCGGCCAATCTAAAACCTTGGCGGAAAATCGAAAACAGGTTTAATGAAATGGATGATGTGCCCAATAGGGTGGTGCTTTAGTGAGAATGAAAACCTAAGGGGCCAAGTGCCTCTCTCTCTCAAGCCTTAAGAGCTCAGCAGCCAGCGCAGTGAATCTACAGCCCGCTTCTCCAGAACCCTCCACTCTCACGGACTGTTAGCTTCTGTTTCTGCACTGATGAGTCTTGGTCTCTGGGCCATCAGTCATTTTCAATGGGCGAGGCAGGGGGCAGAGGCTGGGCTGGCTACACTAGCACCGTGAGGCCCAATTATAACGAGACTCTCACGCAGCTCTGGAGCATATTTGGATCAGAGCTGAGAGTTTAGAGAAAGTACCTGGTGATTTCTGAGTACGCTGGAATTTCACACTCGCTCATCACAGACAGCTTTCACCCACTGCCTGGCACATTGAAGTGACATCCGCTTCCCTGTGACCGCTGTGTGGCCCGATGGGATTGTGAAAGGATATGCGTTTGTGTGTGTGTGTGTGTGTGTGTGTGCGTGCGTGAAACCTGTGATTATCACACGCTGTGCTAATGCCTGCTGTCAGCTCACTTATGGCTCTGGTCTCCTCAGATTTCCGCTGAGTGACCCAAACATTACAAACTATGTATGTTTGTTCCAGTCGTACTGTTGCAAAGCAGCATAAAAAGAACTGGAGGTGCAGTCCTCATCTCACACTCACACACACACACACACACACACACACACACACACACACACACGGGCATAATCACAACAGACACAAAGACATACACACATACACAGTAGTATTCATGCACATGCCCACAATCATATTGTTTTATGCCACAATCACACTCTTACATTCTTGCTTTTTGTTTATCTGTTTTTTTGCATTTACTTGTTCCTAAAAAGCACACAAGAGCCTCAAACAAAAATAAACATCTTGCTCCTTTGAACATTAGCATGCTAATGTTTTAAAATAGCCAAATTGATCACCGTGGCTAATTTGCATAACCTCCCAGTATGCAAATAAAGTGCTAGCTGTAAAACGCTGAATTAAGCCCACACAGAACATGCGGGTTAAACGCCTCTTCTACTTTTAGGCTGCTGTGACGCCTGGAACACAGGAATATCTCCAGTGATTGAGCGCAGTGTCTTCTGGCTGACCACTGTAATACTCCCTGTGTGCGTATTTCAAGGCTTTATATCCCCCCCCCCCAGGGCAAGTAATACAAAAACCCCTCCACACAGAGAAATTAAATTCCTGTCATGAAGGGTCCGGCAGAAAAGGCGGCTGAGCGACAGACACGGGAAACTACATCGCCCACTATTTCCTGTGTTTAAAGGCTGCGGGGCGCCTGCCAAAGCCAAACGGCTGATGAATGTATGTCACCGGGGGCTTTAGTGCCGGGGTGTTCTCCTAAAACGGCTTTTCTCTCCCGGCGCTCCGGTGAGAGGATACGGAAGAGTGAGCGGCACGCCGGCGCAGAGGCCATGGGAGTGAGTGACGCATCGGAGCTTTATTACCCGTGGTGTCACACAAATAAATGTCCCCCCCGCCCCTCCCCGGCTCGATTCGTGACGCGCCGAGATTTCACTGAGTAAATAATCTGCCGCAATATTTCAGATTCATCTCCTCTGGCTGACTCAGGGTGCACATTCATACTGCTATATTTTAGGGCCTGTAGGTAGCTGTTGGCTGCTGATTTATCTGTAGGTGTCTTTCTAGGTGGGGAGTTATGTTCGCTAATTCTACAGCCTCACACGGCTCGCATGACTTTTTCTGGATTATTCCATAAACCAAAAGGCAAAACCTCCACCTATCCAAATGTATAGAACAAATCCCTCTGATCAGTCATAGCCAAACACCACACTGCACTCAAAACCACACAGCACACAAAGCCAGGGTTAAGTGGCAGAGAGAAGAAAACATTCTGATGGTCACAAACCGTGTCTTTAGAGTGGCCCATTAGGAAGAAATAGGGGGAGCCATGCTTGTCACTTTTCATGCACATGGAGAGACTGGAAGATACCATTCCTATAGAAGGGGAAGTAACAACCTAGACCAATCATTAGGGTTAGACCATTGAAATGGACAGAAGTTACACTACTGTTAGTCAAGATAGAGGACATAAAAGAATTAGTTTGTAACAGTAAAGTTTAAGAGAAATACAGCATAAAGAGTATAAAGATTACAAAGTTTACAGACAGAAGATATAACATGAATACAGATGCATGCCAGAGTAATATTAATCTGAATTGTTATCAAGAGTGATATTAGGTTAGACAGTGAAGAGAATACACTGTAAGAGTTAGGTAAGAAATGGTCCTGGAGACAAAGAGGGGGGGTGTTACAGAGGAAAGTGTTGGTGCTCACCATACTCGGGGACTTGCCCTGTACCCCTCTTGAGGAGGAGACGAACACGCCTGCCTCCGGACTTGATCAGCTCGATGGCCCTGGCGTGGGTCATCTCCCTGGTGGTCTCTCCGTTGATCTCAATGATCTGGTCCCCAACCTGAAGTGAAGCGTGTGTTTGTGAACGAATGAGGGAGTTGGAGAAAAGGGAGAAATAACACAAGAGTGAGTGAGAGGATATGCATGAGTTGTATTGTTTAACGATGTATCGTGCTACGAGGCGCACACTGTAAATAACGACGAACAATAGGTGAATGACAGAGCCGCTAAATTAAAAATATACTGTGTGCCACCATGTTGCATAAACCCGCCGGAGTTCACAACCACGCAAATAGATGAGCAAATTATCTAAGGTGTTTGCACGCCTGGAAACCGAGGCAATTATCTCTCGGCAGGTTTGGAGATGTGCACAGTACATATTAAGTAGAATATTAATAAGCTTCATTTATTGTGGATGGCGGTGATTTATAAGGATCAATATGGATCTATAATTCATTGGCTTTCCCATGAGCTTCTGTAAGCGTTAATAAGCATTACCAGCCATGAATTGGTGTCAGTTCTAATTAATTCCGCAGTAATTTTGACATGTCATTTCGATGGAATTATGGCAGACGCTTTCCTGTAGGGCGGCTAAGGAACTCATTACAACACCCTGATGAATACCAATGTCCTGCTCATCTACGACAATACAGCCTCCAACACACCTGCAGCAGCTCAGTTAACGCAGTCAGCCAATGTACACATTAACTAGACAACCTCTCCTTTTCAGCGCTACACTGAGGTCGCGACCTCTCTCTGAAGTACACGGGGAGAGGTCAAAGGTCAACCTCCCTCCTTCAAGGCTCTCACCGCTCAGCCCTTCAAAATGATGGATCCGGGGCTGACTAATGGGGAGGATTCACCGGCAGCGGGACAGAACGTGCCGGCCAATTACGCTAACAAATGGAGGAGTCCTCTGGTAATGGCCGGGCTAATTTGAAAGTCAGGAGCGGAGTCCAGACCAAGAGAGGGGGAGTCATTAGGTGTCATTACAGCGGTCTGAAGAGAGGTGGAAGGCAAGACGACTCGCTCATTAATCCTCACCTCCTGACAGCAGAGGAGAGCGATCTCCATCTTCATGTTTAATAAGGAGGGAGAGACGGAGCAAGAGTTGAATGGAGGGCATGTGAACACTGTGCCATGTGTGGAGGCTGCGGTGGAGATGAAGTTGGCCTCGAGTTGCCTCTACTGCGGTTGAGTCTCTACTACAGCAGTCTTTTATTGAGATCTTACAGCTTGAAGAGACACTTAAATGTTTTCAATGATAGTCTGTAATATTTCTAACCAGGCACTTGACACACTGGCACTTAAGTGAGTTTTTTGTCTTCTTTCACAACAGCAAAAATAACAGGCTTAAACTCAAAAAGTAACTGCAGGTAGTTACAGTGCAAGTGGGCAAGTGAGGTTTCTGCACCTCAGTATGTGCGAAATTCCACTCAAATGCAAGGTGATAGGGGTGTAAAGTACTTTTAACAAATGTATCACATTTGCTACAGTTAAGCATAGATTAATGAGTCCTCTGTACATCCAACAGTCTGCATCAAGGTGCACTGTTGGAAGACAGATCAAAGTCTTCACATAGAAAAGACAAGCCTGCACCCTGTTCTCTAGCAGTGTTGGAGTCTGACGGAGTCAGCGCTGAATACTACATTGCTACTAAACAGCATTGACAAACACATTTTTAAATCCAGCCCAAGTTTATTTCACTGATTGCCTTTGATTATCCTACCTACAATAATACTGCTGTCTCTCCGGCCATTCATCTAAGAGAGAGTTCATGCCAGCATGTATGCCGACTTTGAGCGGCGCGTGGAACTCATAATCAAAAATATCATAAATCAGGGTGGTGGAGGAGAGATTGGTCTGCAGCCATCCCTCCTTCCTTTCCACCCAGGGCCCTACGTCCCGGCCCACCGGACTCCATCGACCTCATCACCAAGGAGGGAGAGTAATACCTCCCCGGGGGCATTTTGCACACATTATCTTTGACAGGTTCATTACAGATAAGGAATGTACAGCAGGCGCAGGCTATCAGCTCCAGATGCAAAGACTGGAGAACATGCAAGAGAGAGGGAGAAGGAGAAAAAGAGAAGGAGATCAAGAGAGAGAAGTGATGGTCGCAAGATAATCTCCATCGGCAAATACAGAAAAACTGCTGTGAAGGTTGCGGTGTACTTGCTGGTGGTAGGGAGCCAAGCCACATCTCCATATATTCTGAAGGCAGCAGAGCAAATGGAGCAAATGACTCATGCTTTAGTATAGGGAACTTACACAATAGTAGAGGAATTGGGGACCCTTGGGAAAGTGGGAGCCACCTACTCCATTCTAATTCATATTATATTTTTATGATATCGATATTAATTCAGAAAACATGGATCTTCCTTAACCGATGATGACCTAGTACAGTAGCAACAATACCTAGAGGGAGAATTATGCAGCTGAGCAAACATGAAAGTACAATTTACGCTGGCCCACTTAAATGTTTTATCTAGCTTATCTATCTTTATCTTTTTGAATATTATGTGTTACTAAATACAGAGGAGAGATGAGTTTCAGGGACTAATTTGGGAGGAGTCAAACTTCTGCAAAACTCTCCGCTCCACTCAAAGGAGGATCCATCTTATTTTGACAGATTATTTTGGAACCGGGCCTGAAAATGATAGTTGCTGCCTTGATAACATCAGACAATTACAGAGAGCTTCTGCCCTGTAATCCGGAGCGATAAAGAGCATCTTAACGCTTTGGGGGATGTAATAGCTTCTGTACGGGAAGTGACATCACCACGCCTACCCTCATCCTCCCATTGCGGATGGCCGGTCCGTCCTCCGCTAGGCGCAGGACAAACAGGTCCATCTTGTACTCCCGTCCTCCGCGGATGCTGAAGCCGAAGCCTTTCACGCTCTTCTCCAGCTCCACCGTGAAGAAGTCGAAGTCCTGGGGAAGCTGAGGCAGCTGCAGATAAGATACAGCGAGATTAGATAAGATTACATAACATGGAACTTTAATGATCTCTGTGGAGAAACTGGGTCACTGCAGCAGTAAATTGTACTAGGACACAGCAAGGAAAAATAAATCAGTAAGAATAGAGCAAGTGGGGCTATTTAAACATGACACAACCAACAATAACAACACTATAAAATATTAAAGCTGAGGCTGCTTCACATGCTGGCGGCCTCAAATGGCAGCAAGAGGCAGCTGAATTGAACTGAAATTTAATTATTTGACTTCAACACCAGAAATCATGTGACGCAACGCCAGTAAACTGCAGACAGCGCACTCATGTTTACCAGCCCGGCCGGTCTGTGATGCTTTATGTGATGCAAAGAATACCAAAGAGACAAAATAGGAAAAAGATCTAACGTTGAGTCCAGCTTTCTCTGGACGGAGCGCTGCTCACTGCTGTTTAGGAGACAGGTTATACTTCATGCTTTAGAGGAAGTTTCAATTCGTCACTTCCAGTGGGAGGGGAAGTTCCGATATTTCATTTTGGGCAAATAGCGTGAATCTATGGCATCTCAATTAGGTGGGATGGGATGCTCTTGTCTACTGCAGCCCAACTACATCAAAATCTTGCCTAGTGCAGCTTTAAGTAGAAATATATGAATGAAAAGTACTCAAAAAATATAATTACATCATGTATGAGTGTGTGTAAAATAACATCAATAGAACATACTGTGGAAAAAAAGAAAAATATGATATGAAAATACACCAAAAATATGAAATATATGCACTCTGAAGGAAGTGGAAAAAAAAGATTAGCAAAATACAGTATATGCAATATAACAAATGACTATATATATGAGAATTTGAAGAAATTGGTTCATAGAAGGTAAACTCATCATATGACATCAGTGATGAAGTTAATTGTAGCACTCTCCATTGGATCTGAAAATTTATAGCACTTTTGGCTTATAAATAGCGACTCCATGAGTAGAAATACATGGCAACATGCTGAAGCTTGCCAACAGAAAATGTGGTTGGCACTGAGGATTGATAGTCCAATTTGCAACATGAGAGCTTGTGCTGGGATGAACTGCGCAGCACTTAAAACAATCTTTTGCTGTAGAAAACCTCCTTACTTGAACCGGTGGGATCCGGTAGTCTGGGATGGTGAACTGCCTGGCGTCGCTGGCTAGCTGCCTGTAGTCCAGCAGCGGCGGGTGTCTGTAGTCCAACGTGGGCGGCTGCCGGTAGTCTGCGACCGGAGGGTGCCGGTAGTCTACCGGCGGCTGTCGGTAGTCCGTGAACGGCGGCTGTCGGATGTCTGGTTTAACGTCCTGCCTCGCCTTCACCTCCGACCTGTAACTAACAGACCAGTCAGAGTGAAGGAACGCATCGAGGGGGGAGCAAGTCGGATTTCTATTACTGTTGTCATTACATTTGGACACGGTACATTACTTTTATGTTTGAGTGCACTTAGCGCGCTGTGAGCATAATGCTTTTTGACAAACTGTTGGGTCACCCAGTACTAGCTGACAGCAACGGCTTGTTTTGGTTTGTACTGACAACCTTTAAACACGACGCAAGTGGGGAAATTAAAGTTTTTTCTCACACATCACATAAAATGTTTATAATAAAAACAAGTTCTTTCAGAGACTGCCAATGCGTTTGGCTGAGTACAAAGAGATTTGGAAATTCTGTAAAGCAGAGGGAAAAGGCAATGACACTGTAGATTTTGCCCCCCTGTAGTTCTTGTTAAAATATTCAACATACCTCTATAAAGAAGCAATTTATGTAAATAATTTAGCAGTCCATAAGAGTTAAGTGATGTTATACAACAAACTGGAGAGAGAGAGAAGGGTGAGAGACGAATAGAGAGCAGAGACAAAATAGTGAGAGAGAAGGCTGAAAGAGACAATGTGAGCGAGAGAGAGAGAGTGTGAGAGAGAAAAACAGTGAAACAGATGGAGGAGGAGAAGGGGAGGAAACTAAAACAAGAGATTAAGAGAATGAAAGAGAGTGAGAGGGAGGCAGAGAGAAAGAGAGAGGGGGAATGGGAGAGTATGACTCACTCGTACCTGTATTGTCAGAGGGAAAGTGTTTTGCCCCAGAGACAGATAGAGGGCTAGTCTATAAAAAAATGCTTCACTGCATCCCAGAATCAAGACAGCTGCAGCTTTAACACTGTAAAGCAGCATAATGATGAAAGCTCTTTCATTATAAGCAAAATACACTGACATGTTTACTGCCACTTTGATAGGAAAGTTACCATGACTTTAAATGGCATCCTTACAAAGTATTTCCCACATACACTACCAGTCAAAAGTTTGAACACACGCATTTCTCTTTATTTGTACTATTTTTCACAATTTAGAATAATAGTAAAGACATCAAGACTGTGAAATAACACAAATGGAATGATGCAGTGACCAAAAAAGTGACAAACAAATCAAAACTATCTTATATTTTAGATTCTTTAAAGTAGCCGCCCTTTGTCTTGATGGAAAGACAAAGGCTTTGGAAAGAAATTCACACATAGACATCAACTTCACTATTTATATTTGACTAAGAAACAAATTTCAAGCATTTAAGCATAAGCTTTTAGATCAAAATGGCTTCAGGTGTGTCCAAACGTTTTACTGGTAGTGTATATTGTGAGGTGCCTGTTTATAACTAAGACTGAAAAAGGTATGCATGTGGATGAGAAGTTTGGACATTTGCCTTACCTGCTTTCGTGGACGTAGGTTTGTGGCGGCGGGGCGGGCAGCTGGGTCACGGGGCTCTGGTGGGTCATGGGGCTGGGCTGGGTCACCATGGGGCTGGGCTGGCTGACGGCGGGGCCGGGCTCCGATGCGGCCGGGCTGGGCTGCGGGGCTCCGGGGCTGGGCTGGGACGCCCCCGTGCCTGGCTGCGTCTGGGGGCTGTGCTGCTGGGCCATGGGGCTCTGCTTCTCTGAGTTGGGGGCCGACGGGGGGTTGCTGAGCTCTGGGATTCAGAAAGTCGGACAGCTCAAATCACAAGAATCGTAGAACAGTTACTTTTAAGTTCCATTAATAGTGTGTTTTATCCTGTGTGTACCACAACATGCATGCAGACAGATAGATATCTAGAGAGAGAGAGAGACAGCAGCTCTGTTCAAGCATTTGCATGCAAGAGTGTTTGGATGCTGAGTGTTGATTCAATGAAGAGCCTGGGAATACACAACTCCTGCATATGGCAAGTGCCCGCTAATCTTTACACAATCACATTTTGCAGAATTTGTATTAGAACTTTCATTTAGCAAAGCCGATTCAATTGCTGCCATAAATCATGATCTATCCAAAGCATTGCAGTTTAAAGTGCTTGTGTGATCTGTGTGTGTATTCTGTGTGTCCGTGTGTGTGTGTCCACGTGTTCTCTCACCTTCCTGCGGTATGATCCTCAGGGTGACGCTGAGGCCCGCGTCCTTGATCAGCTTAACGATGTCTGCGTGCGGCATGTTGACGATGGACTGGCTGTTCACTGCCAGTATCCTGTCTCCCACTTTCAGCTTCCCGCAGCGGTCTGCCGGGCTGCCCTCGATGATACGCCCGATCTTATGGGGCACAGCTGGTGGAGGATCCGAACACAAACACCGCAGGTAAAAACACACACACACGCATGCAGATTGGAAGATTATGCTTTCCTGTGCTCAGGCACCGCTGACTGACTGACTATTCTCTCCGTCTCTCTCATTTTGCTCTTCACCCCGGGCTTACGTAAGCCAGCCGGGGTTTGGCATGTGTGTGTGTGGGCGAAGCAGCGAAGCTCACGGCGGCATAGCACAGATCTGTGTGACTGACGTACCGTGGGAGGGCATATATAATTGAGATGGAGGGTTAGATGATAGTGGGAGAGGTGCTTCATTTTTTATTGAGCCTTGACCTCTTCCACCGGCTAACTTTAGTTCAAGGTCTGGCACTTATCTTGAAGCTATATAAAGATTATCTGTTAGGCTTTGCATGCGTCTAAGAGCTTTCATACGAGCCTTTGCACTTCAAGTGGTTGTTATACAGAATAGAGAATGACTGATAATGCATTAGGATCTACTTGACTCCCACTGAACCAATCAGAGGACTCACTGTTGGCGGCGGCCGTCTCGGGCCTGTTGAGCGAGCTGATGATGACGAAGCCGAAGCCTTCGCTCTCCTTTCGATTGATGATGACATCGCTGGGTTGTGTGTTAGGGGTCGACGTCCCGTCTGAAGTGGCGGCGTTGCCCATGCCGGCGCCGGGTGCCGCGGTGGTACCGGTGTTGTTGCCATAGGTGAAGTCACTGCGTGGGGAGCTGTGCTGCGTGGAGACAGAGCCTGGGCTGCGGCCGTTCTCTGGACAGGACTCACCTGTAGAGGGAGGTAGAGAGCTGAGCAGGCGGCTGCGCTCATCTGCATACTGAACTCATCCATGGACAAACACAGGCTCCATTTTCAGGAGCTCCAATACTGCTCTGGCCGGCTCACACAGCCCCTAAATCTTTTCATGTTTAAATCAAGTAAAATTAAGATTCTTGACACTCTTGGTACTGCTATTTGTTACTTTGAAAAATAACAGTGTGCTACATAATTGCTTGGGAAGAATCCGAGGATAATCCTGCATGTGCAAAAACAATCAATTTTACAGGCAGGCAGTGCATCAGCGCTTTGTTCTCCCCACGCCCCCCCCCCAAAAAAAACTGGGTGAAAAACATGTCGGCATTGAATCTCATCCCTGTGAAGAATCAAGAATCAACCACAACACAGCAATTCGAAACAGAAGAGGAAAAGAACATTCACAATGTGGTAAAACACATCATTAAAACACAACATCTTGTCAATCCACCCACAGTGATGGGGGCTTCTTGCACTTCCCAGTGGTGTGTGTGTGTGTGTGTGTGTGTGCGTGTGTGCGTCCCGGCATGCTGGGTGATCATACTTCTCTATCCTTAGAAGACTTTTGGTGGTTTAGTCTTGCTGCACACTCTATGCCTTGCAACTATATGAGTAAAGATATATACACACATATGTCCTTGCAGCAACAAATGTACAAATAGTTATCCTATGAGAAAAATATGCAAAATACACAAAAAGACAATGGATTGTGTAAATCCTGAAGTGGGGCATGAGGTGCAGGCAGAACTGGGAGCTGGGAGTAGAGAGCGCAGTCTGACACCTCGCAAAGTGCCAGTGGGAGTCAGACAATTAGGATGGAAGTAAGGGCCGCAGAGGAGGCCAGGCATGAGTCAGACAGTAGCCTTTGGTGAGAAGAAATTGACAGAGAGGGCGGAAGAGAGTGGGAAGAAGAGGATTGGTGAGAAGAGTGTGTGTTTGTGTGTTGTGTGTGTGTGTGTGTTGGGAGGTGGTAATGATAGGAGCAGGGGAGACTGGAGTTCACAAGAGGCAGTGCCGTCCCAGTCCCCAGGTCCCCAGGCTCAAAGGTACAAAGGCAAGTGGCTTGCATAAGGGAATGAGGGGGATCAGAAAGCAATGTGTGTATGAGAGAGAGAGAGAGAGAGAGAGCGAGAGAGAGAGAGAGAGAGTGTGAGAGAGAGAGAGAGAGAGAGAGAGAGAGAGAGAGTGTTTTTGTAGGGAGGCTTCAGTATAATTACTCAGAGAGATTAGTGCTTCGGTTTTCTGACTGATTAAATCCTGTTTTCCTGAATCATTAAAGGACATGAAGCTAGCACTGAGCTGGAGAGGAGAGAGGCATGAGGGAGACAAGAGGAGGACGTGCAAGACGAAATAGAGGACAAAGGCATGAGAGGTAAGACTGTGAGATCAATTCACTTAATAACCCAGTACCTTAAAGCCGTTCTGTGCAGACTAACTTACCACAAATAAATATGACTAAATATTTCAAATAGATTCTATTCTCAAAAATCAATATTTTGTAGAAAAAGCCATAAAATAGCTAAAAGCCTCATGCTATTATAATGAGCTTTGGTCTCATGTTAGCAGTCATTTTGTAGGAGTGAATGTCAGTGGATATCTCATTTGGAGGAAACACCTTTGTCGCAGGGATTTGGTTTAGAACAAAACAGAGCAAGACCACTAGTTAACTCCATTCACGTCTTCTCACCTGCTGCCTGTAGCCTCCTCCTGATGACCAGGTTGACCTGGCCATTGCGCGCCGCCCCGTGCATCAAGTCGATGACGTATCTGTGGGGCTTCCCTACTACTGGGATCCCATCCACAAACAGCAGCTCATCACCGGGCCGCAAGCGTCCGTCTCTGTCCGCCGGACTCTTCTCGATGATCGCCCCGATCAGAATCTGTTGTTAGACAGCCACTGTCACTATGTGTGCAGGAAGCAGCGTGCGATGGGTTTACTGCAACAGTGTGTGAGTGTCACATGCAGTGGCTTTATGTGAACAGACTGTTAAGGTGGTTGTTATATTGAAGTAAATGGCTGAATAACATGGTTTAAATGTTTGTTACTTTAACAGACAGTGAACGACACCAAAGCAGCCAGAGCCATCACTCTCTCAGGGGTCAAAGGTCAAGGGTTAGGTGTGTGTAGTGTGTATAGTGGGTTAGAGAGGAGAAAATGACAGGGTTCCACGCCCATCGCCATACGAGCCTTCTCACACGTCTCCGGACTCACAGGCTGCCCCGCCTCGTCCCCGCCCAGGATCCGGAAACCGAAGCCGGACTTCTGTCTGCGGAGGTGGACCTCGATGTCCTGGTACTCCGCTGCTGAAGCATCGCGACCACACACAGCACAACAATCCTGTTAGCCCGCCTCGTACGCACAATGTTTCGAGTTTGAGAACAGGGCATTTAAATATGGAACATGCGCCAACATTTTCCTTTCATATACTGTACTCTTCAGTTTCTGCCCGAAGGTTTTACACTGCTAAACATAATGGAATTCAGTGCGTAAGTGTAATGTCTCTTGAAAGCGTCCCTTCAGAGACTACATATTTACCTGAGGGGTCCACAGGAAAAACAGTCCGCGGTTGGCCAGGCTCTAGATGGGGGGAAGATGCAGGAAGCACCCATAAACAATAACACACACACAAACGTATTTCACAGACACATACAAATGCACACACCGTTGATGAATGCGCACACATACACAGACACAGACAGTATACCAGAACACACACACAGGCTCACATAAAGACTAGAACAAGACCAAAAGCCTCTGCCTCAGCATTAATGTCGCTGCAAAATCTCAGCATCATCCATAAAAGTCAGGAAGTGCTTACAGCGTGTAATATGCCCATCCCTTTATTTACAGGGTGAGGTGGGATGCAAGCACTGATCTGCAATCAGGGGCTTCACAAAATTCCATGATCTGCAAAGCAGAGGAGTGAACTCAACCGCAGAAAAGTGACTGCGAATGAAAAATTGATTCCTATTGTAACTGTTTTAATCACACATAGAGCGCTCTGCTGGGACTCAGTGGGAATGATGGGAAAAAGAAAACCACAGTATACATGACTACACAGAGGACTACAAAGAGAAGTGGCACAGCTCTCACCACAGAAACCATATACAGTGTTTCTCAAGGAGATTTCATCCACTTCACTGGCCCATGTATTGTAAGTACAGGTACTTACAAACAAACATTACCTGAAATCATTTTGATCGGATTAATTGATTAAACTTGGTGCAAAAGAAAATGAAAGGAAAACGAAAAGCTTTGAACTATTAGCCATGTTTGGTACTGTAGGAATAGAGTGAATCACTGCTTTGGCCAGCTCTCTCACATGCCTTTCCTCCAATCAGGGGCAACATTAATCCAATAGATTTACATAAATGCTGACTCAAGAGAATTAACATGAATCACTATTACAAGTGTCTGCTCACAGTGCCTAGCAGGAGTCTGAGTGAAAGTGGCCTGAGGTTGCGATGCTGGGAAAAAAAAAAAAAAGGTTACGGCCCACTTCACCCACAACAGCGAGACAGGCAAATGGAGCATTCCTGAAAAGTTGTCTGTGCCGATTCCCTGCCGCGTCTCAACAAACCCGACTCCTGACCTTTAATGAATGGATGGCAACGCTGAATGCTACACTGATCACGGTACCCACCACTGAAGAAGGAGAGGGAGAGAGGGAGAGACAAAGAAAGACAGAGAGAAGGAGAGAGAGCCTGAGAGGTTTTGATAAGGAGCCTTTCCGACAGCCACGTCCTCTTGAATAACAGGTGCCTTACATAAGACTGCACATCACTCCTCTCTTCTTCAGTGGAGACCTGTGCAAACTTTGCTATCTCATGTCAGTCATGGCCACCTCAAAGAACAGCGTGAGGAGACCCAGAGCAACCTGGCAGAAACCGGCACTTGCCCTGACACCCCATACATGAGTAACAAGACTACATTCATACTGATACCATCTATTAACATTCTGGTATAGCGTGAGTCAAGCACTTTTGACGATGCATACACATACGTACATAAAAAGCACATGTGCATTTTTAGCCTTTATCCCCTAAAACTCAAATCATGATCCTGATGAAATCATACCCACGAAAAACGCATTGTGCAAAGCATTGTGCCAACAGTGAGACGATTGGCTGCTGTGTGAAGTGTTTACTCATGAACACATCTCTTCTCATGATGTGGGCTGGCGGAAAGTCAACGTCTGGATGCAAAGATCCTTCCAGCCGCTCAAAGAGGCTGTCAGCTGAGGGGAGGAGGGCGTTGGGCCCCAAGTACAAATGTATTGAGTTGGATTCATCTGTGGGCACTTAAGGAGGGAAGATTGTCAGACGAGATAATACGAGGGTAAGTAGCTGCAAACGCTAACGTAATCACTCTGAGGGAGTGCGTCCGCAAAGTTTCTGATGATTGTGCAATGCTGAGCTACTCATGCCCAAATTCTGCTTACATTCAGCAACGGATCTTTCAGTTTGATAGAAAGAGGTCAGTTCATTTCAATAAGTTTTGTGTGCAGTAGCAGAAGGTGATCTAAGACCGTGAATCTGTGACTGAGTTTGTGTGTGTGTGTGAGAGAGAGAGAGAGAGAGAGAGAGAAAGAATGATATGAAACTTCACTACTCCACCTGTGAATGAGGAGTCCGCCCCTCTTCTTCTCCTCTTTACCAGTGTTAGAAATGAGTGTTTGCACAGTGCTATTCCTGCAGTACGAGGTCTGGTACTTACGCCTACTCTCATAGATTGCCCTGGACTTCTCATAAAGGTCATAAGGGTCTGGTTTGGCCAGGGCCAGGGCCTCGGCGGCTGAGTCTGGGACCGAGGCCCTGTGGAGGTGGTGGGTTGGGAAGGGGGCGCTGTGGGGGACAACGGGGGCCGACAGGCTGGTCTGAGCGGGGCTGCCCTGGCCCTGCTGGGACTCCCACTGCTCCAGCACCTGCAAAGCACAGCGGCACGGGGTCAGTACTGCCCTCCCACCTCGCCCACTCCTGATGTTCGCACATAGCCCGCTAGCTGCTGCGGTAACCCTCCGAAGTAAAGCCAGGAGTTTGGCTTTGATGTGTTTCTGAGGCCTCATATGGATTCAAGCTAGGCAGGCAGGCAGCCAAGCGGTTAGTAGTGAGGTTAGTAGTAAACACAAGTGAAACATTTCTAATCTCTGTCTTTCATTATTGAGATCATAGTGTGAGTGGACTTTCTGTGCAGCTAAACCATGTGAGCGCTGGTGTTATTCAAAGCATAGATGAGAGAGACAATTAGATGTCAAGGCACAAGGTCTGGGTAATGGTGTTATTATTATTATTATTATTCAAAACTCACAGGAACAACAGCTCTAGGAAGTGGAAGAAGGCAGGAGCAGGCTAAGAATATCGCTGTGTCTCAGTCTGACTTTTGCCCCATGACAAAGAAGGGGGGACAGGCAATTTGGGGGTGCAGGGACCGCATGTAGCTTTATACTCTGTGAGAAATGATCAATCCTGCTCTAAATATGGCTGCAGAAAAGAAATAACACTTAGATCACTGTATATATGTATCAAGGATGTGTGCACATAGAGGTAGTCAGTCACTCTCAGGAGGGCAGCACTTCTTCTGAACGACTAATTATTGTGTGAAAAATGTGTCAAATTATCTTATTCCAAAAATCTGCAACACGGCCAGCGCACAGGCTACTCTTAATTTTTACAATGTACAACTTAGTATACTGACATATTGTATGAGATGCCCAATTTGCATATGTTGCATCCAAAGCACATGCCGAGTTGTGAGTGTGCTGTCAAGTGTTTGAGGTGACACAGGCAGTTTTGACAACACCAGCCAGTCGGAGTGTCAACCTTGATGTGTCAGATAGCTGGGCTGCTTGAGTCACGGCATGACACTAAGCAGATAGCCAAGATGACATGTTGACATGTCAGAAAGTGTGAGAGACGGATCCAGAGGGAATGACAAGCTTTTGATATTGAGATGGTGAGACTGGCTGCATATGGCATGCTTTAATATTGAGAATTACAGGGCGTCTGGTTCAAGATGTACCGAGAATAAATCTCAGCTCCATAAAAGCACCGGGCCAGAATCAAAGTGTTTCCTGTCTTTGTGGTTTCAGTCATGTCTGCTATTGATCTGAAGCACGTCTGCACAGGCCAGGCTGCCGAGACAGGGGACCTTATTAAGGCTGGGACTAGACTACTGCACCATGATCTCTCTCTCCCTCTCTCCCTCTCTCCCTTTCTCTTTCCCTCTGTCTATGATTAAGACTGCTCAAGCAAGCACACTACGGCTATAAGCTAGTTGACCAGATGAATGGAGCATACTGCAGGCAGTTTGGCTTTTGAAGGCACTACACAGGAACTACTGAAGCCATTTATAAACCAAACGCACCTGCACATAGTCCAATATTATATAGCCGTTACCTACAGTAATGGCTGAATCTGACAGGCAAATCTTGATAAGCTCATTTACTGACAGAACTCTTGGGGGGCTGCAGGCTGAGCCATCACAAGACTTCAGGTCAATATGACAATTAGGCTATTCCCCATTCTTCCCTTATTAGTTGTATTCCTCCATATTTCATTCTCTGGGCTTCAGAAATCTTTCTGTAACAACTGATATCCAATTAAACCTAGACTGAACTCTGGTGTGCAGGGGGTTTAGCAGCTGTTGGCAGAGAAGGTGGGGGTGGAGGCAGTGAACAAATGAGCACTAGGGGGTAAAAAGAGAGAAATGGTGAAAAAACAAGCACTAGGGCGGGGGCGGGGTGCGGGGGGGGGAGACCCTGCATGCTGTCTGCTACTCTGCGACGCTCGCAGCATTTCCCTCGGAGCTTGGAATTACAATTAATCTGCGGGAGACTGAAGAGATTGATTGAACAGAAACGATGAACAATGAGGGGGATTCCAGGGGACGAGCGTCTTGGAAGCCGCTGTTATGTTAACTGAGCACAACGGAGGTTTTCCTCTGTTGTGTGTATTGTCAGCATGATCTGGCATGGGGGCAGCGACTGGACCAATGAGCTGGGGTTAGGCGTTGGTCAGAGCGGTGCTGGGGGGGACGTCCTGGCATGGAATGGGTTACACATACACACAAAAAGAAACAGAGATAGATACAGACAGACTAAAGTGAATCTGTGCTGAGAGAATGAATGTATAGTGTTTTGAGTGTTTCTGGGGACAGTGGATAATACTAGAGTAGCGTATTATTATTTTCAGGGACAGTGGAAGCAGGCTGAGAAGCTGTGCGCAGGCTAGGAGTGCAGAGATACAGCATATGATGGCCCTTGCGCCCCCACCAAAAAAAATGCACATTTGAAAATACAGACTGTAAATAAAAAGGAAAAAAAGCTGAACAATCAGGAAGCAAATCTAGGTTAGTGTGAAATCGCAAAAAGCTCTGAGAAAAAAAAAAGAAAGAATGGATGAATGATATGAGATTATTGTAATTAACTAATTCCCATCAGTAATTTAAGAAGAGGGATGAAAATGCATCTAGACCATGCCAACCCAGTTAGATCACAGACACAGCATCACTAGAGGAGCGGTGTATTTCAGACACTGTGAGTGCAGACAGCCCTCATGGCAGTGAGTCAGGCTATGAGTCAGGTCTGACTCGCAGGTTGAAGTCTAGTGATGCTATATCCGTGAGTGGGCTACTTGACCTTTTTGCCGTCATAAAACAATAAAGAGGGGTCAAATATCAAGGGCTGGTTATTGCAGAAATGACCGGGGTATACAAATGCTAAATCATCAGTAGCGTTAGTACGGGGAAGGGGGAATAGAAGAGTCATTCCTAAATCCTACAAAGTACACCAGCAGCCACAGTTTAAAAACCAAGATTATAGTCATTCCGATAAGCACATATGCACACTGCAGCCATTGGTACGTAAAGGAAAAATCTATATTAATGATTAAGAAGCAGACATGAGGACAGTCCAGGTTTTGGGAGCCGATGCATGTTACCTGCTTAGGGGTCTTCCAGGGTGAATAGTGACCTGCAATGTTGAGAGAACAAAAAATGGTTTAGCCTAAAAAGATGGTAGAAGTAGAGCATGAGATTTCAGATTTAGTTTTTTTGCTTTGAAAGCCAATTCCATAAGATTTTAAAGGATGTTGAAATCAGAAAAAAAAAATCTACCTACAATATTTATCCACTGATTTACAGGTAAACCAAATGAGAATTAAAAACAAGACAAAAAAATGTTTATGAACAGTAGCGAGGATAAATGAAGAATTAACTCAAAGGAGATAAAAGAAAAAGCAAACAGAGTGTGGCAAATCAATATATGAGAGGCATGAGTTTAGTGGAATGCAGAAAGAGAGATTAGCATAAGACCTCCGAAAAGGCGTTCTTTTTAACAAGCGCCCTCGGTAATGTGGGGTGACTTCATATTTAATTGGTGGACTTGATAAAACATGATAGTAATCAACAGGCTGCAAAAACACTCTCACACGGTGTAAACCAAAATGACTTGAAGAGCTGTAATGAATTCATCTATTCCATTAGCTACATTAGCAACACAAATCAACCACAGCATTAGCGTTAGTCTCAGTCCTTACTCTTTAAATAGAATTTACCAATACCCTGCAGAAACCCTTGCATCTCAAAAAAGTCGTCTTTTCACAAATTAACAAAAAATAAAAAATCAATAATATCATCTAACATTTTCAATGTGGAGAAAAGGGTTTGCTGTCAATTAAGGAAAAAAGGCAAATACAAAATTTTGATTCATGAATTGTGATTCATGATTTCACAAGTAAGGTAAGGTAAGGTCACAGCACCTCAAAAAGTTATGTGGCCTGACCACACACATGGGCGCCTTAAGACAATTCCATATGTCTTCGGTAAATATTTAATGTGTTTAATTGTCTTGTTTTCAAACACCGGCGCCCATTAGGACTGGTTTTAAATAACCAGTGTTACCAGAGGTTTGTGAATCTATCATGGTGTTGTGTTGCTTTAGCCAGGGGGCACAGCAGTGATAATGAGGAGGCAGTGGGATTAGAGAATGCTGTGATTTTCACTGCAATGGAAAACTGGGAGTGGATGACTGAACCTCACTATAAAGCATTTTTAGTTTGCAATACAGTGCGGCAAGGTATAGGGCATACGTTTCCCTGCGACTTCCCCATTCATCTCAATTTGACCTTTAAAAAGGTTGGCAATTTTTTTGCTGTTTACAACAACATTCTTCAAGCACAATGTATAGTCTTTCTTCGATGATGGAAAGCAACAGTCTCTCTGTAGTTATATGGAAGAGCACAACAGTGGCAGCTAACATCAGTGCGTGCATACATGCATATGTGCACACACACACAGAGTAATGGAACATATGCTCCAGAACCATTTCCACAGTGAAATTCAGAGGAGCATGTAAAAAAAAAATTCATGCTCCATCTTCCTGATTCAATTTCCCTCCTTCCTGTCTTTCAAGTGCTGCCACAGATTCCCCTCCGGGAAGCTACAAGCGTATGCAAATGGGAAGGATCGAATTAAGGGGTGACTGCTCGAATTATGTGCCAGCCTTCCCAGCCTTGGCCTGGCGAGACTCCAATTACATTGTAAAAACATTTTGCCAGTAGAATGGTGACAACATGGAAAATAACAAAAACCAGACAAAGAAATCCAGCGAAGAATATTCTTTCAGACCGTCATTTTGTCACTAGGTCATAATCGGCCAGGCTGATCGTTCAAGGGAATTAAGATTTTTAGAGACAAAGCGATGGCGATAGCTTATCTAGAATTCAATACCAATTTCAATGCACATGGCGCTATTCTATCAGCCCAAACAAGAAAATAGCCTATATATTGAAAAGTAGAACCGCAGCTAGGGACAGATAGAGAGCCCTTTTACTATGAAAACTGTGTTCTCGTCCCCAAAGAAGGTCAATCAATACGAGTCTCTCTCTTTCCAGAATATCTACAGCTGAGCCGGTGTGAAGGACACAGCGACCAGAACAGAACAGTCCAGAGAACCTGAGCTAGACAGACAGAGGGGGGGGGGGGGGTGGTGGAGGGGTGGGGGTGGGGCACTACTAGGCATCACTGACCGAGGTAATCCTCGGGGTAGAGTCACTGTTAACTCAGGCGTACCAGACATTTAGTTGGACGTGGGTGTCAGTATGCCCCGTGGCTAAATGTTGAGGAGAGACAGGGGAGGGAGAGAGGGAGAGAGAGAGACAGGGAGAGGGAGAGAGAGAGAGAGAGAGAGAGAGAGAGAGAGAGAGAGAGAATGGGTAAAGGGAGCTGTCCATGGTGCTGAAAGCTCTGAGACTGAATGCTAATCAGACTTGTCAGCTCTGCTACACTGAGCTACATGCACACTTGCGGTGTCCAACTTGCACTTTTAGGCTCTATCCAAGGTTCTGACCTCCAGTATCCCATCTTAAGTGTCACCCTCCCGATGCACCTAAGAGCAGTAGAACACTGTTAATGAGGGCACAACTTCTCACCTCTCCACACGGTTCCCAGTGGGAAAGCGACAGTCTCCAGAAAACTACAGTATGGGAGTGTGTGTGTGTGTATCAATAAGTGCGTGTTTCCTTCATCTAAGCCCTGGGACAGCTCTAGGTAGTGATGAATGAGATTGGAGTCATGCCTCGTTTTCAACTCCAATTAGAGAGTTCTGAACTGGGAAGAGTCTTCAGAGAGCCGACTGGTCCCTCTGGCAACAGCCGCGCTATTCAGCCTCGGCGCCAACAACTCACAAAATCTTCAAAATGTGACAACCAAGAAGTGGTTCATGTAGGGCTGGTTCTGAGGCTGAAGCAAGGGTTAGTGTTGGGGTAGGATCCGTATCAAGTAATTCAAAATTAGACCAAGAAGACACGCTCCATGCGAAGGAAGGCAGTAATGATACAAACACAGCTCAAAAACAACCCCACTTCCATTAGATTTTAGCGCATGAAGACAAAGTAAGTCTCAAAATTTGTAAGGTGAAAAGAAGATGCTCAAACAGTATGTAGACTCTCTACAACAGCCAGATGAGTTCCCACTTTCTATCCATTGTACAAGGATCAGATTAGTTGTAAAAATGTTCCTATCCATTATTTCAAACACCATAAGATCAATAAAAGCACTTTCTACTGCAACCATGATTTTGCAGATTTGGTTGAATAAGAATCCAATGTGCGTTGATACAAGGCAACAGAAAACACTATGAGACATGTAATCGTCAAAATTACACACAAACCCATCCATTTGACACACATAAGTATAGACTCCTACATACACACATACATACATACATAGACACAGGCACAAAGCTCTTGATAATTTCACACCGAGAGGCTAACAGCAGTCCTTTCAATTATTTAAATAAGATTCTGATAACGCCAGATCCGATGGCAGCGTGTGTAAATCTTTCAGCACTGTATGAATATGTATCTCCATCCCATGAGGGAGGCTGGCAACTTTACATAATATCCATTCTATCCGAAAGCCCGTTCCATGTTGCCCTGATGTGCTCAATAGCAACCTGAATGTAGCTGTGTGCAACAAATGAAATGATTTGTGGGGTACATGGTTGAGTATGCATGACATTAAAGCTCAAAACAACACAATTTATTCATCCGCACTCACTGTGTAATCACTCCAGCTCAATGTAACCCAAATAAGAGTGCTTGATTTGTTTAAGAGGCAACCAAGGTTAGCAATTCCAGTCCTCCCACACACAGTGAAGCGATGAAGAGCCTAACCTTTGGTTCTGTGATCTAATTCTGATGGCAGTGAGTCCAAGCGTCACTGGCCTTGTTTAACCCCTTCCATTTCTGCTCCGATCTGGCTTAGCTCTTTACGCACACAACCCTTGGCTGTCTTCCCGGGCCCAATCCGATTGGCTATTGATCCCTGGCGGGCAGCTCCTCCGGGCTTGGAGAGGTGCATGGTGGGAACAGAGCTGTGAGTGTGAACATGGCTGACACTCAGTGGTCTACTGGCAGAATGCCGAACTCATCTCTCTCCCTGCTCTCTCTTCCCGCTCTGTCTCTTTGTTTCCAACTATTCTCTCTTGCATGCACATATGCGCACACACACAAACACCACACATACACACACACACACACACACACACACACACACACAGCCAATGAATCACTGTCTAGTTCCACACTGATTCCCTAGGTTACTGAGGGAGGCTCACTGAATCAAACCCTCCTTCTTTTCTTTCTCTACAAAGGAGATCCTCACCTGAGGTCTGCTTGCTAATACAAGTGGCCTCTGGTTATGCTTGTGTACATGACCAAGGCTGGGAGAAAGGTCCAACCAGACAGCAGATTCATAATAGCCCACATTTAACAGAAAAGGGAGTTATCCAAGTGTGTGGAAGCTTGTGTGCATAAGGCTGCCTTGGGATACGTGTGAATAAGACAGAAATGGGTAAAGTGTGTGCATGCTGGCCTGCCTGCCTGCCTGCCTGTCGTGTGTGTATTTGTGTACAGCCTATACAAATCAAACCATGTGGCTCAGCGTGTGTGTGAGTGTGTGGGCGTACAGCAGTGTGGGAGAATGCGGCATGTTAGGGAATGCTAAATGGGCATGTGTCTAGGTGAACGAGCCGAAAGTCTCCACAACTAATTACAGTCCTGCGTCTCTGCTGGTGTGGCAATGAGGACGCAGCCTGTTAATGGTCTAGATAGCCGCTAATGAGGCCTTCTGCCATGCATGCACGCACACACACACACACACACACACACAGACACAATAATTACTGCTGATGAGAGACAGAGCGCCCATTTGTTAGGCAAAACGGCTCGGGAGTCAAACTCAGATTTAAGGGATGGCTAAATACCATAACTATATTATGAGCGTGGGCTGTTTCAAGGTGATGAAGCTTAATTGACTGGATGGTTTGATCATAAGTGGCTTCATATCTGGATGGTGAAGTGGCGGTCAAATCGGCTCTACCGTCTCGCTTCTGATGCCGAGTGCTGTGGGAGTGGCGACACATTTCATGGGGCCACATAAACAACACACACAGGTTTCACTCTACTATTTCACTCTCAAACACACACACACACGCACCTGTTTACTCCTTCCACCATCTGCCATTGCAACAAACCATGCCATAGAGTAATATCCCTTTGTGCTGTAAAGCAATCCAGCAGATTTCCAGATGGTGGAACACAATGTAAATGCAGTGTAGAAGCTGCCAATCTTCTCGCCGGTGGTCTCTTTTGTTTACGATAATTATACTACTCTCTCAAAATTAATGTGGCGATGATTTATTGATGTTGAAATGCTACACGCAGCACCTTTAAATCCAGGACGTTAAACTCTGCATTACAACAGCAGCTCGCCGCAACGCTCTTTGGCTGAGTACCGTGTCCATGACAACACCAAGCCGAGCAAGACGAGCCTCGCTGAGCAGAGAGCGTAGCACTGTGGGCTACAATTCATCCACACGCCAGCTGTGTCCCGTTTTAATTCTCGCTCTCCCCCAGTTTTACTCCCTTCTCATTCTTTCTCTGCTCACCTCCCTTCTCCTTTTCTGCCTCTTTGAATTATACTCTCTCCCCTCACTTCCTCCCTCCCTCCTTCCTTACCCCGCTTTCTCTGAATATTTGTACAACTCAACAGCTGAGACAAAGATAAGAGAAGTGTGTGTGTGTGTGTGTGTGTGTGTGTGTGTGTGTGAGAGAGAGAGATTGACTGGTGCCTGTGGTTGCAGGTGACGCTCGGTCTGTGGACCTTCTCCGCCTTGCTGATCATTTATGATCTCTGATGCCGGCCATCAGGAGTGTGTCGTCATAGCAACGGCGCCATAAAATAACCATAACAGTGCCACTGGGTTCTGGTTGTGGGTGGCGTGTGTGTGTGTAAGCCTTGTGGGAGTATGTGAAATGTGTGGGAGTTAAGAAGGTTTAAAAGTGCTGTCAAACCCTCCTCTATTCGACTGTGTGTGTATGTGTGTGTGTATGTGTGTGTGTGTGTGTGTGTATGTGTGTGTGTATTTATGGCCTACATGGCCAGCAGAGGGCTCTCTGTCTAGGAAAAGCTGCCAGGAGGTGGTAGCCATGTCTGGAGTACTCAGACAGTCATTAAAAGAAATGCAGTCACACACACACACACACACACACAGCATACACTGGGTCAGTCCCCTGTGCTCATTCAACCTTCCGCTTCAGATTGTGTTTTGAAAGTAAGTGATGAGCTGTGTGTTCGTCCCTGAACAGGCAAATATTTGGACAGTCTGTCAGAGAGACAAGTGTGACAGTTGTTTGGTGACGGATATCAGCGATCACCTCTCTCTCTATTACACCGGCTAGTGGCGCAAGGCCTTAGAAAGAGAAACAGCCAGTTCAATTAGACTGTGTGGCCAGTGTCCAGTGGTCCTAAGGAGAGGGCCAAATTGTGCTGCGTTGAGAGGTGGAACATCATTTCAGCAGAATGGTGACAGTTTTATTACGACGGGTAATAGCTTGGCTAAACGCTGGAAGCTGGCCTCTCTGACGAGCTTGGATGGGAGGGGAGAATCAGCTGCACCTCAAATCAGACAGGACATGGGGTTAAGGCCTGGGTGCTGGGTGCTGGGGATGTGAGCTACTGGAGTCTTACGCCGAGATCACACTTAATCAACAATGCATTTGTGTTGCTGAGAACGGTGTGCGGCAACACAAATGTTCATAGCAAGGATCTCCTGGCTCAAATGTACTGAGTTGAAACTGATTAGATGTGGGTATCGATTGTAGTATTAACGTGAACTTTCAGTGCAGCTCTGATTCACTGACAAAAATGTGTTAATCACAAAAAACTTCATGGAGAGCTAGCAAAAAACAGGGCAAAAAAACAAACATTGGTTTTAGTGCATAATCAAAAAATAAGTACAATAAATCCAATAAATGTGACACCATTATCACAACGCATTGACTGAAATCAATGAGCCTCCATTGGAGAAGAATGTATTCAGTGCATTAAGTGTGATCCCAGCCAGAGAAGACAAACACATGGGCCATCTGGGTACTTGCAGGATCTACCATTGTCTTTTTATCCTTGTTAGCATTACAAAGTAATTAGCTCTTACTATTTTGGAGTCTGTGAATGGCAGAGACAACATTGCCTCACCAACAATCTAAATATATGCAGTCTTGTGTGGGAATCTATGAGCAGTGGATGAGTATGCGAGCATGTTCCTGCTTAGCTCCACCCCTCCTTGTTCATCTCTATCATTTATTTATTTATTTATTTATTTATTTGTTCCGCTCATGGTAGTGCACTGTTCAATTCACAATCAAAACACAACTCAATTTACACATTCCATGAAGATGAAGATGAAGATTAATCTTTGTCCCCCACCCTGAAGGCATATTGGTGTTATGGCTCTATTTCTTAGCCCCACTCAATTCTGCTCACATGCACCACACGCAGTCAAAACACCATGCTTCTGTAAGAGCAGACTGGGCGGTACTGGGTGTTTTCACCTCTAGCTCCTACAGCTTGTCATGTCACCGGATATCAACAGAAACAGATGTGACACTGCACCCTGGCGTATTGTTGTGTAGTGGAGCTAAGCCGCATCCAGATTTGGAATAATGAGATGAAATACAGCATGTAAATAAGTTTGCCATTTTTTCCACAGGCCAACAGGCGGCTTTTAGATGGGAGCGCCTGTTTCGACCTTCTAACGCTCTGCTGCGAGTGAGGAACCCGGACAGATGGCAGCAGCGCTTCACAGTTAGCTTCCTGCACAGATGGGAGACTGTGTGTGTGTGTGTGTGTGTGTGATTGTGCGTTTGTGTGTGTGTGTGTTGACAGATTGGAGATTTTTGAGATGGTGGCTCAAAACTTCTGACCCTTCCTGTGTGTGTCTGTGTGTGTCTGTGTGTGTGTGTGTGTGTTGATACTGAGATACTGAGGCTCAAAATTTTGGACCCTTCTATTTTTTGGACTACTGTAGAGGGAAATCCTCCTTTTCCTCTCTCCTCCAAGCCACCATCTTCTTTTTGATTCTCCTCTTGTTTGTTGGCTTGCTGACAGAGACATGGGTAGCCTAATAAAGAAATAAATGGCAATAAATCAATTCAGAGGACGCTGCTGACCTTTGTGTGCAAGTCTCCATGGTGTCTGTGGCACCAGGCAGTTGGCATTATGATTGGTATGTGACATTACACAACACCAAGAGGCAAAATTCAGAACTATAAATTGGTTCCAACAGCAGTATTGGTTTTCCACTCTAGTTGGCTTAGCTTCCAGCCAGCATTATGAACACCTATAAGCACTAAAATCCATGTGCCGTCACTTGCAGCATGCCAAGCTAAATCAAGGACAAGTAAACTACAAGAGAAAAGTAATTTCACAACACGGCCTGCAAGGTTCCAACCGCAGATCCTACCCTCTCGGTTGACAAAGAACTACTGTGTGTGTTTCTAGTTTAATTAAAATCTAGTGTTTTAATCTTCAACCCCAGTCTATTGGCTGAGTCATCACTGGCAAAGATGTACTAGCTCCACAATTCAATAAGGAGGCAAGCTTAGGCGTAGGGCTGCAGATCACAGCAGGCTTAAACACTACTTATGTTCTGTTCTTAGAGCCTTACACAGACTCCGAGAACACAGCGGTGAATCTTGCCTCTCTCCCTTACAATGTCAGGGATATCGCCATTTTAAAACAGTGAGGTGTTCTAAGTTTTCTGCCTTTTTGAGCTAGGGAGCACAGAATTTTCTAGAATAACTCCCCTAACACACACACACACACACACAGACACACACACTAGAATATAGTCTGCTACCTGTTGATTCTGCAAATAATAACCCTGTCTGTGACTCACAACATGAGTGCATAATTACAATTGTCAGCGGGCCACACATTCAGAAAAACATAGGGTAAAAAGCACTTCAGAAAACTTGGAGTGCAGAATTTAGTGAAAAACCAGGCACAAACTGCTGCTACTTTTTTTTAATCTTGGGCTTTTTATCTGTATCCAACAGAAAAGAAAGGTTGTCATACATGTGAAACCCCCATTGAAAGTGACTCAGCACTGAACAAAGCATGAACTCCAATCAATGGATATTGGTATGCTAGGAAATATTGCTAAGTATGCTGGGGAGTGGCATCTATTCTTGCAAGTAAACTGAAGGTAAGCACTTTTGTCCCCGAGTACAGAAAGGAAACTAAGAAGGGCATGTGAGAGTGCGTCATGTGCGTCAGCCAGTCAGTTGGACTGTATAATAGGTTTCTGTGGTCTTTGGACTAGAAACACACATGTATACACACACTCACACACACCTGGCTACAACGACAAAAGATGAAATAGATGAATAGGCAGATAGGAAGCTAGAAAGACAGATATAGAGTAGATGAGGAGAAATGCGGGCTCATCTGCTGAGCCAACAATCTTCCACCCCATCCCTACCCGCAGCCGTCTCTCTTACCTGCCCCGCCTCTCTGGATCACCAGGCTGGTCTCGGCTCCCACGCCGCACTCCTTGAGCAGCTCCACCACCTGGGTGTGTGTGAATCCCTGGACGGGCTGCTGGTTGATCTCCACGATCAGGTCACCCTCGCACAGGCCGGGGCAGCCCAGCGGCTCCAGCACCTGCTTGACCCGCTGGCCCGTGGCGCTGTCGGCGATGGTGAAGCCGAAGCCGTCCACGCCCTTCACCATGGTCAGGGTCAGCAGCTCCCCCTGGGTGGCCCCCGACGACGCCATGGAGACGCTGTCGGGCGGCGTGGTGCCGGTGGTGGGCGGGAGCGAGCCGTCCAAGTGGGTGTCGCCCGGGTGAGGGGCGAGCAGCTGCTGCTGGGCGTTGACCTGGTCCTGGCCGGGGTCGGCCACGAAGCGCGCCGTGCGGGAGATGTAGTCCAGGTAATTGTCGTAGCCCGTCCTGCCATTGACCATGATGGGCCGCTGCTCCATGATGCCTAGCGGGGAGATGATGGTGGTGGTGGTGTTGTTGGCGTTGGCGGGGTCCTCCGGGTCGTAGGGCAAAGGGTAGCCGCGACACAACACCAGGGTCACGCTTTGGCCGATGGGCACCGACTGGAAGAGCTTGACCACGTCAGCGTGGGTGGTGCCCAGGACGCACACGTCATTAATGTAGACAATGACATCACCTGCAGGGGAGAGAACGAACAGGTAGAAACATCATGGTGAGAAATAACAGCTGAACCACTGGGGAAAACCTCAACTAACAACACTGGACTACAGCTCTTCCTCGATCAACAGTATATCAGCACTGGACTCTTATTGGACTCCCTTCAGAGCCATAAACATTTCCTGTACTACAGATAATGTCACCGCAGATAATGTCATTACCTGCTTTTCAAGTGTAAAATATTGTAGTTGACAAATGGCTAAAATGTTCACCACTTACAGGGGCAACAGCTGTTATTTGCTTGCTGCAATAAACTGTAGATAAAGCCTGGGAGACAATTAATGTCCCGGCACAAAAGCGCTCTCCACCCTGCCTTGTGCCTTATCTTTGTCTCAACCAGATTATTGAATATTGCGTTGTGCGCAGGCAGGTACCACATTCTTTAAAACACTGGGTGAGCGGGAACACAAGGTGATCCATATTAAAGTCTGACAACCAGTACTACCTAGGTTGATAATGAAAACAATTATTTTCCAATTATAGGCATAATTGTCATGCTAATTAGAGAGAGGAGGGGGAGAGAGTACGGGTGGGAAGCGGAGAGAGAGAACGAGAGAGAGAAAGATAAAGATCCTTCATGATTACAAAGCAAGGCATGTGTTAACTGATTGCCCCTCACCTTGCTAACCGCAACCTCAATCCTGTCCAATTCTCCATTGCAAACGTGAGCAGGAGACTATATTGGTGCTAATGGTTGGCTCAATGCCACTTTTTCTAAATGAACTTGGCAATTCATATTGATTTCCTGGATTGACTCTTGAAGTGGAATCGAACCTGTAGTCCAGCTGCTGACCACACCGCTGACCCCTCTGAATGACAGAGGCATAGTTAAATGGAAGTTGAAGTTAAGATATCAAAGAAATGCTCTCTCTCTCTCTCTCTCTCTCTCGGCGTAGACTATGTCCCATTTACGTGGAGAAATGCTTTCCAAGTTTTAATGCTCCGCTGGTATTGACAGAGCAAGCTCACACCTCGAGGCAACGTGACGTGAGGGACTTTTTAATTAATCCGGGTAAACGCAGCCGACATTTGCCTTGAGCCCCGGTGTCAGAATCAATAGTTTTGCACACTGGCAGAAAACAAATGATGGTGCCGTGACCTCACGGTGCCCTCGCCATGCCCAGAGATCTCATTCTGTAAGACCAGGGAGGAAATGCAGGGAGACGGAGAGCATCAACTCACTCTTACAGGCACACAAAGCTACAAACATGAACACAAACTCAAAAAGATAGAAAACCGAGACATAGACCCACACTCTTGCTCATTCAGACACACAAGGTACACACAGCGTTTGACCCTTGCATGAATAACAGCCCTCTCTGCATCCATCATAAAAACGCACTATTCCCCAGCATATTCTAAATCACACTGACCTTAACTATAAACCCCATGCACTATGGGACCAAGGCCCATGCCTCCAGCTCCTCCATCTTTCATTGTCCAACCCTCACATTTTCCTTATGACATATTCATCTCAGGCTAATGGTGTGTTCAAGAGTCTGTCGACATAACGCGAGGTCTCTCTGGCCCTGCCAACACGAGGCCATCATAACAGTGCAGTTTAGAGTCTCAGCGGGGGGGGGGGCGCGTTTGTGAGAGTCTGTGGGCTTTTTATGTGTGGGTCTGTGTGTGTGTGTCTGTGTGTAGTGCAGTCCAAATGGGGTGATGTGCAGGCCAAAGTCACTATCTGCATCATTGGAGAGTTAAACTTGCAGATGTAATTGCAATAATGACAGGATGTGCACGTTTTGAACGTTGAGACTTTGAGACCTTTTTAATACTAGTTAGAATTAAAGTTAAGATCCATTTTGCAATTGACATAAGCATGAAAATTGTAGACGCAGTAGAATATAAGTCTCCGTGACTGGGCTGACTTGTCACCAGAAAAACAGCGCAGCAAGAAAACTCACCATTCTAAAACTGAATTAAAAACTTGAAATGTTTTATTTAACTCTCCACCAAACCCTGAGTTTAGATAATATAATTTAAGACATTGCAGTCATCCCACTAAGCCAAAATTTTTTGACACCTCAATTTTAATCCTCAAGCCTCTCCCATGCTACAGCTGAGGCTTGAAGTTGAACCTTCAGGAATTTACGCAAGTTGAGGTCTTTGTTCTTTGAATTGTGTGTTTGTGTGGGCGATTATGATATACTATGTATAATGCATTATGACTTACAGTATATTATGTTGAATCAGCTAAAATGTTCTCATTTTTTTTTGTATATGAGCTTATGCAAATAGACCACATAGTATATGGATACAGTTCTGCAGAATTCCCTCTGGTGCTGAATGTGTGGTGCAGCAATTAGACTCCCAAGTTTGAAACACACCAACAAACCCCCTAGATTTTGTATTAAGAACTGCCTCTAGCATTCAAATTAAGCCTATCTCATTCCATAGCTATATACCCCCAAAACCACAAAAATATCATTGCTATGAAACCCCAGTTACATGAACAAAAATGAATTCAAAGGCAATATGTTAAATATTCTACAAAACACACTAAAATCTTGTTCCAGGACATGGCCATATGTGGTCTAGCAGTAGTCCATCAGATAAAAAAACACTTGTATAAGATGTTTGTGCTTGAACACGCCTGCCTGGCTGTGGAATCACGTAGTGGAGACAGGCAAGAGGGGTCATGAGGAGAAAGTGGCACAAATCATCCATCTGGAATTGGGAATTTCACACCTCTGCAGGCCTGGGTTTCCTCTGTGTGGGCACTGACTTCTGAGTTCTGTGATAGAGCTAGCTCTGCAATCGCAGAAGTAGGACACAGAGTCTGGGGAGAGGGGGTGGGGGTGGGGGGGTGGCGGAGGGGGGGAGTGGACGGTAAGAGGGAGATGGAGTGGAGACGAGCCGAGGGAGGGATAGAGGCGACGAGAGAGGACAGAGGAGAGGGGACCGGAGGTGGGAAAAGTGGGAGGAATCTCGTAATTATTTCTGGGGAGAGAACAGAGGGAAGAGCGAGGGAAATTAAAAAAGGTGAAAGTGGGAGGAGGGGATGAGAAGACAGAGGGAGAGACCCAAAACGCTCCATAAGCGGTATCGTCGAGATAAGCTTTATTAGTCGCTGAGGGGAACTTTATCGTGGACATGCAAGCGTTGCTGCGCCCACATACATATAAAAAAACAAAAACATGAAATTTATGACCCAACGTTCTGAAAGAAGTCTGTTAACGCAACTACAATTTAATAAAACAGTCCAAAGCACATGGACAGTACTGGCGTAAATACAGAGACAACTCTCAGACTAGTATTCTGATAAATGAGCGGTGTAAGCTCTGTTTCTGCTCCAGCCTACAGAAGTAGATAGACGCTTCAGTGCATGCTGAGAGCATTGACAAACCTGCTAGTTCTATTCCCTTGACCTTTACTACAGCTGCTCTGTGTGTGTGTGTGTGTGTGTGTGTTCGTCCGCGTGCGTGTGTGTATCTGTGCATGTATGCGCTTGTGATGTGCCGCAGTTCCTCCCCCATGTGGCCACAGCCAGGAGTTATGGTGTTCATAAAGTCCCCGTCATGATTAATGGAAGAACAAAGCTCTGCAGATGGCGCATACACACATACACACACACACACACACATACACACACACACACACACACACACATACACACACACACACACACACACAGAGGAACAATGCAACCTTGGCAAGTTGCACCTGCAAACGCACACACATATGCATACATACATAAATAGAAAATAGAAAATAAAATATGTATATTTTGCATGTGTGTTTGAGTGTAGAACTGTACTTGTAGCCATTTTATCAGGCAAAGCTTTGTCTCTCTGTGTACATTTTCTGTTTGTGAGCGTGTGTTTGTGTGTCGTGTCTGAAGTTTTACCTGTGGCCATCTTGCCGTCGGCTGCGGCCGGCCCGTCGGGGATGACACTCTTGACCTGGAGGAATTCGTCAGGCTCGTCCCCTCCGATGATAGTGAAGCCAAAGCCCATGTTGCTCTTCTGCAGAGCCGTGGACAGGAAGCTGCCCTTCAGCTGGGTGGGGTCCCGCGTGAACAGGGGCTTCTCTGTAAAGGACATGTGCGGACACACACACATATTGATGAACCAAATACAACCGTCAAATTGTATATGCTTCACAGTAGGGATACAATGAACCTCAATTCTGGTACATTTCATGGGGTAGGGGTAGGGGTAAGGCTTATCAACTGAGATGGGGAAACTGGCAGGGTGTGATTTTATTGTAAAACAGAGAACAGAGACAGTGGTGGGGCTGTGGTGCTGAAAGATGCAGGTATGGTACAATCGTTGCAAATGCAAAATCCTTCCCTGGCACACTCAAACATGTAAAAATATCATCTGTTCCTCTCGTCCCATGCCGGGTGTTTTGGTAGCTGGAAACACTTTAGAATATCAGAGCAAAATATACAGTGGGCAGAAAAGGGGCAGGGGGCATCCACGGTGCAGTACGTCTGTCCCATCCCAAGGTTACCAAGGAAGAAGCAATCGCGAAATTCTGCAAATGACATGCTGTCAGGAATCACGCAGGGATCAGGTCCAAGAGAAGATGCTTGAGGGGGTTGAATCAAAGGAGGAGGGAGAGCTGGGAGATTTCTGGAGGAGGGCTTCTGTTGTAGGAATGAGGGGATCTCAGCCAACAAGCTTAGTCACACTCAACCGAGTCTCCCATCCTTTCACCTCGCAAGGAGACGTGGCTAGTGTGTTAGTTTACATCCTTTGTTTGCCGTCACTGGTCCAGACATAGACCGAGTGATTACATTCTCCGCCTGCTTACGCCAGGCGATAAGGGACGCACTAAGACATGTCACGCTGCACGCTCGCCACACAAATCCCGCATTTGCCTCAAGGGGAGAGCTTGCTTGCTAGCTAGCATGCTTACAGTAAGTCAAACGAGCGCAGGCAGCGAGAGCGAACCTCCTTCCCTTCTCTCCTGGCCTACTTACTGACAAAGTGCCACAAGGAGAAGGGGCTACAGACAGGCTGCTCTAGCACCACAGTGCAGGCGGAGGTGTGAAGCGGCTGCTGCTGCTGCTGCTGCTGCTGCTGCTGTTGTTGTAGTTGGTGGTGCAGGCACGTGTTCATCCGCCGAGTCAGAACACGCCGGAGCGGGGAGACGTCGGCCGAGGAGGACGTACCGTACACGGCCGCCCTGCGACCCGGAGTCGGCGAGCGGGAGAGGTCGCCGAGGCTGTGGCAGCGCTCCGGCGCCGGGGCGACGTGGGCGAGGGGCGATCTGGGGAGGGAGGAGCAGTGGCTGCCATCCTCCACTGGCATCGGGGTCGGGCGGGGAAGGAACAAGGAGGAGGAGGTGGAGAAGGGAAGGAGAGAGAGAGCCTCACTGGACTGTACACAGGGAGTGTAACCACGGAGACAGGCTCTCAACTCAGAGCGGTCGACTACTACGTTACTACGGAAACAAACCTCCACTTCACCGGTCCAGACAGTTTTTCTAGAGGTACCTCCTACTGCTACTAAAACAATGGTAGGCGGAGAGGAGCAAGGCAGTGAGTATCAGAGCAGTGATTAGTGAAAGCTGACAGTGAATCACATTTAAACACACACACTCATTTAGAGCACTATCTATATGACAAAAAGTATTACTATTAACAAAATACTCTTCATCACTGATTTAAATTGATTTTGCTATCATGCAAGAATAGTCTCTCCATATACAGATAATCAGCATACATATATAGAAACATAAATACGCGACTGAGCGGTGCTCTTACCTCTGTAGATGGTGGGGAGGGGCAGTGAAGACAGACCCTGGCTTTGCATCTGCTGCTGCTGCTGGAGTCTCCTCTTAGCCTCCAGGACTGGGTTCTCAAACTGGGTCCTTCGGTTTATATGGCTACGTGATTACAAAACAAGAGAGCGTTCAGATTTCTCACCATCCCGCTACACTTAACTTAGTCCCCCTCTCGGCACAGATCTGAAACCCTCGCGCTACAGTGGCTTTTGCTATGATGATTAATTAAATGGCCAATCCCCAGATTATGCAATAGAGCCGCAGAATGGTTTTGCCGGGTAAAATGAACAAGCGACTGATTAGGGGCTTTTCTTCTGAAAGTCAGCCGGTCTTATAACCAACATTATGTGAATCATTAACTGGGAGGTTTCCTGAAACCTGGATGGGAAGTAGCAATTTCCTTTAACGTCCCCCGTCGTTCTTAATTTAGTTTGTATGGGGGAGAAAGTCAATGACTACAAATACTGTTAATTTGCCAGTGTGAAATAATTAGTCATCATTAGATACTTCCTTCATTCTTTGAAACTGCATTGTACACAAGCACCCAACAAACACACACACACACACACACACACTATCACTATCTCTCTCTCTCCTCCCAACTTATCTTTTAATGAATGTCACAGTAACACGGTGCAAATTACAATAAAGCTTGACTACATTTTATATGGTTACATCATTTCAAGGTCTGGCAACTTCATTCATGATGTTGGCATATGATGGCACAGGGTGAGTATCTGGGCAGCAAGAGGGCAGCGCAGAATATCAGCCGGTGTGTAGCCAGGTGGCGTGTTGAAGGTTTTCTTAAGAGGAGGCGAGCCAAACAACTCCCCCTGCCTGTCTAAAAATAGACCCTCGTCCCTACGCCCCGGAGTGGAGCGCATCCAGCCAGAGAAATGACACCTCCGAACAGCGGAGGGACGTTCAGTTCAATAGAGAGGACAGGCTACTGCATTGACAAGCTACTGCGGCAGCCACTATGTAGGTAGATGCACACGGATGAGGATGCACACTCACACACTCACACACACACTCACACACACACACACACACACACGCAGAGAATGTTTACATTGATTTCTGCTCATGATCCAATCTACAGATATAGATACACAGGGAGTGTTTCAGACAGACAGATAAGATAGAAACATGGATAAGCGCACACACACACACACACACACACACACACACACACACACACACACACACACACACACACACACACGCAGAGAATGTTTACATTGATTTCTGCTCATGATCCAATCTACAGATATAGATACACAGGGAGTGTTTCAGACAGACAGATAAGATAGAAACATGGATAAGCGCACACACACACACACACACACACACACACACACACACACACACACACACACACACACACACACACACACACACACACACAAATAAACTTCCCTTTGCCCGCAAACAGTAAGCCATTAGTGGCCAGACAAAGGGAGCAGCTGCATCCTGGCCGCAGCGCCAGCACGCTCGTAATGAATATGATTAATACAGCACCACTGGGCTACATTGGAAATCAAAAGCACGCCATTACATATTAAAGATGTATCCGACTTACTCAACATAGTAGCTGCCGTAAATGGGGTCATCGATTTTCTCCCAGCCGTACGGAAGCTCTGTAAAAGCAAGACAACAATAATGAAGGGCTTGTTTATTCAACGAGCTTGCAAAAACATATTGATCTTCCATGAAAAAAATCTTTGTGGCAGAATTAGTTTACATCATTGTACTGCTGTTAATTGCCAGGGATTTGATGGCGCCATAACATGTTAATTGGATGGATCGTTGTTCTTTCTGAGCAGGCTTAATGTTCGTGTTTTACCCCAAGGCTTGCGAATGTTCTGGATGCGTTCGGCTGAAATCTCGTCTTTTATAAAAATTTGATGGAGACAAGACATGAGATAAAACACAACCCTGTATATTCTCAACATCTTGTCACATTGATTGATTTAAAGAGGCTACTGTCTGTCTAAAGCTGTGCATCAAATGCATCCCTCTCCATGAAAGAGTCGCAACATAACACTAAATATTGATGGATCTAGTGGCTGAATTTGAATTTGTAAAATATTTATGCCCTGCATCTTTTCCATGTTGTAAATATTGTGTTTTGATGCAAGAACTTTGCATAGATTACCAGCTTCAACTAGAGCAAGCACAAACCCTGAGGGTGTTCAATATCAACTGGAACACATTTCTATCGGTGTACTACAGTTTGGCTCAAAATATTACATACTGAAGACTGCATGCAATTACTGACAAATGACATATGCTCATCTCATTTTAAAGCACAGTAGTCAAAAGAAACAGTAGTGTGTATTGTGTATCAGAATAGGAGTGACACATATCAGAGTATGAATGTCAATATTATAACTTTAGATTCATTATTTAAAAAACAAATTTTTAAAGTGTAAGGGATGGATTGAACCATTAGAACACGTTATATGTAAATGAATAATGTGTTGAGCAATATATATTTAATAATACTTCAAGCTATCACTGATCTCCACCACCATGGGATTGGCATGCTTGTTGAGGAAGAGGCTTTCCATTGGATACATCCTTCTTGGGAGGTCAGTAATCCTTCCCCCTTCCTCTAACCAAAAACAACAGCCACACTTTGAAGCCCCAAACTGCCACCCACCTTCAAACAAAACAAAGGCACAGACACACACACACACACACAATCATACACATTTTTGCTCTCTCAACCTCCCTCTCTATGGGGAGCGTGCTGCAGAGTGTGCTGCTTTTGTTCTCAGTGATCAAAGCAGATCTTTCTTCAAAACCCTGACCCAGTCCTCATCGCACTGGACAGGATTTTCACCGCTGCCCTCTTCCCCCTCTCCGCTGCCCACGCCTCACTGACCCAACACGGCTCTTCAAAAGTATGTCTGGGAGGACTTCCCCATCTGCTTCGCTTTCCAGGATGTGAGCAATTAGTATTTTGAGCTAATTCCCACATGGAGAATCCAGTAGCTTAGCATATTAGCATCTTAGCGTGATCATTCAAACCCATGATGGTGTGGTGCAAGGCTCCTGCTTAATTAGCATCTCAGCTGAATCCGGCGCGAAGCCCGGGGACAGCGTGTTCCAGTGCAGCTCAGCTTAGAATAAGACCAGCTTTGATTAGTGCCTATGCTAAGCTAATCAGGATGAGAGCAGAGATAATAGGGGAGATAATGCTGCTTAATCAGAAACAGTAGCAACCAGCGGGAGCGCTAAAGCACCTCGGGCTCCAGAGGACCCTGTGGCTAGTCCAGAGTGAGGCTGCTGTTTCTGAGAAACGCTCGCACTGCAGGGGCACACACTCACTCACACACATACACAGAGTATGCTGGGTAATGCTGCATAGTCATGGCATACAATATTAAAAATGTTATTGTTTGGCCCAGTTAAATAGACTCAATAGATTGCTCGGCATATCCCCATCCCCCCTGTCTTCCCACGCGGAGGAGGAATATCTAAACAATGCTGCACGCACGTGCCACATGCCTCCCTGAACCCCTGCCCCCACCCCCTCAATACAAATTATTAAACTTTCAGTAGGACACTCTATTTTTTGCCCACTCTCACTAACACACACACACACACGTGGCTGTGATTGATGTAACAGAGCGCTGCAAGCAGGTTGACAGCCCAGGGGAATTCCTCCTGTGAACACTGCAACATTCCTTAGCCCCATCTCCACTCATTAAATATGAAAGAGAGCGTTTCATGTTCTCACCTTCACCGAGCTCCACACACAAACACACACAAACACACACACACACATTATATTACTTAGTTTACACACACACGCACACTATTACTTACCGTACTTTACACACACACGCACACACACACACACACACAGGAGATCAAAGTGCTGTCATGTATCCCAGCAGTGCACTTCGTCTAATGAAAAGCCTTTTCTATTAAAGCGTCCACAGGAGGAGCTGCAGGCAGGGAGAAATGTCTCAGCTTTCAGTCGCAGGTGGAGGGGAAGACGCACTGTACATCCACACTGCACACACACCACCTGACGCTTCACTCTCTCCAGCCACTTTAGGTGCTCATGCGGTGTAATGGCTGGAGCAGAACACACACACACACACACACTCACACACTCACACCCGCGGAAATGCTGTTACTTCCATTGAGCAGTGTGCTGATAAATGCTGAACTTAGGAGGACTGTCTCTCTGCTCGCTTTTGTCTAGCTCCACTGAGTACCGTCTATAACCACTCTGTCAGCAGCTAGCAATGGAGTGCTAACTCCCTGAGTGTGTGTGTGTGAGAGTGTGTGAGTGCCATATAAGGCCAGCACTGCTTATCACTGTCATGCTGCATGCGTCCTGGGAGGAACTGTCAAGCTGCAGTGCAATTTTCAGGTAGGAACCTTTATGAAGGATCCCCAAAGCCTGAGAAAAAAAATGTGTGTGACCTCTAGTCTTGCCTGCAATCAAGCGTGTGGGTCCGCTCAAGACCAGCAGGAGGCGTCCTGGCATCCTCACCCCGTTTCCCCTTCCCGCTTCTCCTCCTCCCTAGCACTCAACATCCATCTCTTTTTTTGCTCCACCTTCTCTCCCCCCTCTTCTCTTTCTCTCTCTCTCTCTCTCTCTCCATCTGCGCCTCTTCTCTATGTTCTGCTCTCTCAAGTGTCCTCTCGTCCTCAGTCACGGCATTTAAAGACCATGAAATACAAAAAAAAAAAAAATAAAAAAAACGTTTTCTTATGCGGCCTCACAGAAAGGGCCGTTTTTTGAAGTAAAGTTTCATGCTCACAAGCTCATGCATATTTCATCCCGCCTTTTCTAATTTGGTCTGAGGAACAGGGTGGCGGCCACGCAGCCCTCAGACGGCACGGGGATTTACCCATGTTCCATTTCCTTCCATCTCCTCCCCTTTTTCCATTCTTTTCGTTTCTCTCGTCTTTTGAGGAGGTAGCGGGCTGAACTGAATCATCTTCAGCACGGAGCCTTGAGCCAATTGTAGTCACCAAAAATGAAAGTCCTTTTACCACTGGATATTTTGGCCTCCATTTATCATGTCACCGTTGAACGCGGTGCAAATTCAAGCACTGCGGTAACTGTGAAAAACTTCTCTCGACTGATTTATGAAAGTTTGCACCGGTCAATACGAGCACAAAGTCCAATGGCCAAGGTGTGTTATTGTAAGAACAGCAATTTGAGCGTGCATCGGCAGCACAATACATAGGCTTCCAATCAAATAAATGGAGTTTAGAGCGATGCACGGTCTGTTGTTCGCTGAGGTGAGCACTGCTCCAGAGCCAACTGCTGTGGCTCTCATTTCTCATAGCAACTACAAGTACAGTACAACCTCAATTATCCAAACCTCACACTTCTGAGTGTACACAAAATGTGCCGAAGTGAAAATACCTTGTTGATGCACCAACCTAAAATGTAAAAGCATCTAAAAGTGCAACAACTAATATTTTTACTGTCCCACAGCACACAATTACCATAATACTTGTTTATCTGCAGGGGTGTGACAGCGTTGTTGATCAGTGCCAGTGACGGAACAATTACTGCTAAGATTTCTGGCTTTCAAAACTTGATTTGAAGCCCACACTCTGTTTTGGAACAACACAGAGTATGGCCATTTTCAACTGTGAGCGACTGGCATTGCAACACGTTTCATTCTCAAGCCAAAAAGGCAAATGACAAAGCAGAATTCTTATTACAGTGTTTTTGTAGGGTGATATATTACCTCTTCACTAGACTCTCTGCTCTAATTAGCCAGCGTACTTGTGTTGTGTGCATGTAGGTGTTTCTTATTTGTATAAGCTTTAGTCCAATACCTTAAACATTTCAGTGTTAAAAACATTTTTGTTCGATAAACAGTTCTATTCTACCCTTGCCATATTCTATTCCTCAAAGCAAAACAAACTTGGAAAGAAAGAAATCCCACAAAAAATTGAAAGAATCTAAAGAAAATTACAAAAACACTGTTTATACAGGGGATTAAGCCTGCCCATTACCACTTTGTTTATTTTCTCTAGGCTACTATTTGTTTGCTTTTATCATTTTATTGTGGAGTTGTTGCGATATAGACTAGTTGGCAGGCCTTGCTATGTAATATAAAGTAATACACAGAGGCATTATATCATTATGTGTCTCTCTAACATACAGAGAATATTCTGCCTGCCGGCCAAACTGAGTATTCATACAGCTATACTACCTGTGAAGTTCAAAGTGGTACATATTGACGTTTGCAGAAATCTGAAGCCATTCATTTTAAGATTAGACTGGGTTGTTTGCTCCTTTCAGAAAAGAAGTTCACTGTGCAGATCAGGAGGAATTTCACTGGCATAACCCTCATCTTAGCTTCTGATAGATAGGTAAGGGCTGACCTGTCAGATCATCAAATCTAGCAACCCCCACTGCATAAAAAGGGAACACAACACAGCGCTTGACGATACTCTCATTTTTTTTCTGGGACCTAGCTTCAGCATACTAAACAAACCAAAAATAACTGATTGTGACTCAGACATGGTATTCGCAGAGGATGTGAAAGCATTCATGAACACAAGTCAGCATCAATATTTCCTCAACCGGTACAACCTATAATTCATAAACTCAGCTCCCTCTCCAATCAACAAGAGAAACATTTTCCTGTTTTTGTAATGATAATCACTATCCTGCCTGTCACAATCAAAAGCACAATCAAAGTTGCAAAGAAAGGGAGGCCGCGTCCTTTGAGGCAGGCGCATTAGCGTTGTCAGAAGCAATATTTTTCTAAGGCTCGCCAAGCCTGTTGATGGATAAACACATAATGCAGTGGCTTGGCATAGAGGAAGGGCAATTTAGCTGTCTCGGTTTCAGTTTGGGAGGGGGGCGAGGAGTGGAGGGGGGTTAAACAGAGGGTGGTGGTGGAGAATAATGGGCTGTTTAAGGGACAGAGGCTGGGCCAGCAGGGGACGATTATCTTGTGTGTGCAGAGCGGAGGTGAGCGTGACTGGGCTGCCGGATGAATGTCACCCCCCTCGTCGGCAAGTGTGGTCCAGACTAATGAGACGGGGTGTAGTGCATATGAGTTAACATGAGGTGCACACGTTCAGTATATGCGTAAACATATGCTAACTCCATAGTCAAAACGCAACACATCCCTAGGGACAAGTACAGAAGCACAGTCACACTAATGGCTGCCGCTGATTAACATCATACTGAACATTCCCTAAACTGTCCTGATGCACTAAACTCCACCCATCTGGTACTCAAAGCAGGTCAAAACAAATGCTAAGAAATATTTGCTGCTTGATCTAAGTCTATTCCAGGATGATTCAGAAAACAATACGCCTCCACTGTGACAGGGAATGTCAATGCAACAGCCATAGATTCAACAACAAATCAGTTCATTGCATCACTTTCAAGCAGCAGTGTTTTCCTCTTGTGTATTAGACTCTATTTCAATTAGCTGCTGTTGTTTTTCCGCGACTCGTTTTCCTCCTGTTAAATGCGTCTACGCTGTGTGGAGAAATCTGTGTCCTTACAGTCCCTCTACCGGAAAGTCCCACATGCCCGTCGTCTACCTGTCGCAGAGTGAGAACAGAACAGTTAAATGCCAGAATTCAAATGAGCCCAACTGAATTCACAAAGCTTGTCGCTTATCCAGACGCACCAGAGACAGGAATGGACTTTACTGAACTGTGACTTGGCACTTGGTTGGAATTCTCCCCTCTTTTGCCTCCAATGTTCTGGTTTATTTGGCTAGCTCTAGGCGAAACACTTACCCAGGTACATGCAGTAACGCATGCACACACACTCGGAGAAACTCCCCCGCCCCTCTGCTTTCCTTTCTCTCATTTGCAACATTACTCCGCTACAACCTCCACTGATCCCTATGGGGTCAGGAGTAGCGAAGAGAAAGTCCTATTTCGCGAGAATCTTTTGTTATGTGTTAAATAGGATAATTATGTAAAGTAGCTTGTTTTATAATAGCCTCCCGGATGCCGTTCATTAGATAAAATTATAAATTATGTATTAAGGTTAATTAGATTCAACTAATTCCTAACTCAATTAGAGTCAAAACAGACAAATAAAAATGTAAAAAGGACTGAAATGTGAGTCAAAACTGGGACCAGCAGTGTAAAATGCAATTACATAATTCTGCATTTCTCTGAATTGCTTAATGTCAGATTGTTTGGCAGAGCTAATTTGAAGTTGATCGAATTTTTACATGTTTAATTGCATCAAATTAGTCTGACAGGGAGAGATACACAGCCCAGGAGAAACTTAGTGGATCAGACAGCTATGATATTTACCATGTACTCCCAACATTGCAGGTTTGAATCCGACTTATGGTTGCATGTCCCGCCTCCCTCTTGCTCCCATCTTACTGTCACTCTAATAAAGCACAGACGCCTTGAAGTAATCCTCAACAGGGAGAGCCCTACATAAGACTGCAGCTACAGCAAATATAACAGTTAAAAAATACATTACAGCCGATATGCACACACTGACAGCTAAATCAGCACACACACAGATACACACACACATCACACCACACACCAGAGTCTTTTGAATCCTCTTCCCAATCTCCAGGCCTCAGGCTTGCTCTGGTGGGGATGTTCTCAAAATATACCCATCAATCACTCTGCCGACAGCCACGCCGGCCCCTCCCCCCGCTACTCCACTCCGACTGCTGCAGGAGTCTCAAGGTGAAGGAGGGCGCTGCGTCTCTCCTTCCATAATAACTCACCTGTAGGACTGCACACACACACACACACACCGTGCACGCAGAAACACACCCGTTCAGTGTCCCCGAATAACTCCTTGCACCCTGCCGCCACCGCATCTATCTGCGAGTCCCCGGCGAGCCAGCTAAAAGGACAACTGAGTGAACAGGAGAGACGACATTTCCCCGGCCGGAGCATCTTTGCCTTGTAGCATCCTTCTAATGTAACAGATGATATATTGCAGGAAACTTGCAAACACAACAGGACAGCGTTTTTTTTTTCCCCCGTAGAGGTGACAAGGCCTCTGCTATTTCCCCAGGAGAGGGGAGGAGAAGGGAGCGCGGGGCCGAGGCCGGCCTGCGAGAGACGATGATAACTTTGTCTCTTTGCCCGGGCAGCGCTTCACATGACCAGAATGTAATTACACGTCGAGCTCCGGCGCTCTCTGTATGCACGTGAGGGCCGTCTGCCGGGAGCCGGAGAGGCAGAGTCTGGCAGGCGAGAGACAAAGAGCCATTGTAAAATGCTTAACAACCTTAGCGCCATCAAAGACTAAATCCCTCTCCGTCTCAACCTTCAAATCGTTCATCAATATACATTCTGTGTTGTATGTGCTCAGCTTCTCCAGATAGGACACGCTGTCGTCTGATGAAACACATGGAAATAGTGACGAACTGCAGATTACAGCTTTTCTCTGCTTTTAATTCATTTATCAGGGGGATTCTCCCTACCTGCTCTGGTGTACCTGAGGCGAAAAACAGGCAGGCACATTGAATAACTAAAGAATCAAGTGAGACAACAGTGGGACTGCCTGGTTTCCTTTTCCCGGCCAACAAATATTTGGCAACGCAGAAAACACAAGCTGACTTTAAAAAGAGGGTGAGAATGAGGGGAATTAAAGCAAACAGCGAGCGTCCGTATGGAGCCTGTCCTATTTCTTTTCCTCTACCAAAACAAAGCAGATAGGAGATAGGAGGATGGGAGGGAGCAAGAGGGACAGAGATGGATATGGAGGTAGAGAGAGAGAGAGGAGGTGAGAAAGATGGAGGCTGAGAGAGAAATATAGAGTTCGTTATGTAACTACAAGGCGCCTGTGATGTCGACTGCTCTCTCCGCTGGCGCCGGCGTTCCTTTGAACAGGCAGGAATCGGCACGCCAAATCCAACAGACACTTCCCTGCATAGCTTGACAGAACCTGGTTGTATATGTTGCGAATGGCTTTAAACATAAGAGGAAACAAGTTGTCTTTGCTGTGTGTGTGTGTGTGTGTGTGTGTGTGTGTGTGGTGTTCCCTCCACACTCAAAGCTCCAGTTAGCGGTCTAGCATCCCCCCCCCCACCCCCCACCTCCCCCTTCCTCCTCCTCCTCCTCTCAGGCTGTTGTCCCGTCACAGCTCACAGACCCCACCCTGTGATCCTGTTAGCGCTTATCAGAGCATGGCTCAGGCCCAAATATGGACACACACACACACACACACACACACACACACACACACACACACACACCTATTCACCCACCAATCAATACCAAATATACCGAGGCAGCTTTTCTCTCCCTAACTCAGCTCTCGGGGGTAGCTAGTGTCACAAGGCTGCCGAAGTTTGGAGTACACAAAACACCCACACTTACAGTACACACACGCACACACACACACACACACACACACACACACACACACACCTCATATGGCTATCTCATCAGACAGCCAACAGCAAGCCAACCCACTGAGACCTTGCTTATACAGACCCAGAGCCACCATGTCACTCCACACCGGATTCTCCTGCTTCGCCCCGATTCTCCGAGCTTGGGACAAACTGGATGAGGCACCCAACGAGATCAATAACAATCTTCACAAACATCAGCGCATCTCCTCGCGTGGAACGTCCTTGGTGGATAAATAGGATTGGAAGCGGCGGAGATAAAGCCGCAATTACATTTCGACTAATTCCTCAAAGGCCTCCCTGCCTTTGTTTCTGTGTCATTTCATCATCTGCGAGATCTTTGCGCCTTTCATGTCTGAAGATTGAGAGGGAAAGGGGAGTTTAAGTGACTACGGTGGAGGCAGAGTTTTTGAATTAAGCAGAAGATTGCGATGGTAATTCTATTCGAAGGATTAAAGGGGCAATGTGTCAACACGAAACAGTTCCCATGTTTAATGCCACACACAGTGCAAATGTTTTCAGACCAGCTGCCATTTCCCCCTCTATCAACACTCTATCTGGCCTGAGTCAAATAATATGTGCAAATAATTCTTAACATTTGTTTTAAGTAGCAAATGGGAGAGGTTTACTGAGTCAGGACAGTTCAGAGAGTGTGAGGTAAGTCGTCAATCACGCAAAGTATTCTTGACTGTGAACTACTTTCCTGTGGTAACATCTGAACTTTCTGCTTCTCTCCATACTGTCCAATGTGGCAGAGCCCACTCATCTGGCACACCAGGCAGGTTAAAACAAACACCAAGAGTTATTTGCAAATACTATCTGACCCGGGACTGCACTTCTCTGGCACTCGCTCACTCTGTTTGTGCACGCATATCCGTGTCTGTGTGCATGCGTGTGGGCCAAATGTATTTTTGGAGAAACTCTAGCTGTGTGACTATGCTGTTTACCAGGAACACGCATACAAATACTCCCCCGCCAGGAACATATATTAAGAAACACACACACACACACACACACACAAACGAAGCTGTCATTTCTCAACCGTTGTCTCTGTCCATCTCACACTCCAGTCCCTCTACCCAGCTCCACTGCCTCCCTGTCTATTACTCAGGCTATAAATCTCTTCCCGGCCGCACACAGAAACAACAAAGAAGGATGGGAAGAGGGAGAGTGAGGGAAAGAGATAGATGACACACTCCTATATATGTACGCTCGTCCGCAAACACTCACTGCGATGACATTCATCCCTCTCCCTTTTTGCGCTTTATGTGTGCATGTGTGTGTTTGTCGCGTGTGTGTGGGTGGCTGGGTGAAGGACACTCCACGTCTCCCTCCTCTCTCAGCTGAGGATAAAGAGCTCTCTGTAAACCCCAGCCCCTCCGGACCTGTGTTTTAACTAACACACACACACACACACACACACACACACACACACTACAGGGCTTCCTATCCGCAGCGACACACACCAGCATCGCTCACCACACAACTCAGGTGGCACACAAATCCTTAAAAAAACAAAATTTTCCAACACCGGCACCGTCATTACACCCATCCACATTGCACACAATACAAGTCAGCAGATCTACTTTCCTGGCATTGACTTACTGAAGTCCAGCATGTGATGAGACTTGGAAAGAAAATATATCACTATCAAGACACACGCGAGGTTTATATGTTGTAAAAAGGATTGCTTGGAGGCAACTTGTGTGATTAAAATGAATGAACGCGACGAGAAAGAACATGGAAGAGGAGGAAGATAGGAGATAGAGACACAGTACTCACCATCCTCTTTGCATTCCTCAGGCGGCTTTGCCTTCTTGGCTAGCCTCGGGTCCAGCCACGATGTTGTCTTGGTGTTGTGGCTGTGAAGACACGACACACAGAGAGAGAGAGAGAGAGAGGGAGAGAGAGAGAGAGAGAGAGAGTGTGATAGATGGCGAGAGAGAGGAGGTTTGGCAGAAAGAGAGAAAGAGGGTGGCGGATTCTTAATTCAGCCAGAGAATCATTTCAGAGAGGAAAGTAGAGACTCCCTTTGCTTGCCCGCCTCTAAAAGGTGACGAGAGAGAGGGAGACAGAGAAAAAAAAAGCTTTAGGTTAACAAAATGCCAATCGATACTTTTAATTTGCTCACTGTTTCTCATTAGCGGGGAGAGAAGCGAGGCAGAGGAGGGGAGGAGGGGGAGGGGTAGGAAAAGAGATAGAGGGGTGACTGGGGGAGTGATGGAGGGGAACAGCTGTGGGCTTGGCAGATTCATCCAGAGCCTCGGGCAGAGAGAGAGAGGGAGAGGGAGAGAGAAAGAGAGAGAGAGAGAGTAAGAGAGAGAGAGAGAGAGAGAGCTGGATCTAGATCAGATATGATGATGTGCCAGGGAAACTTGATGCATCTCCTCAGCTCATCTGAGGCAGCGGAGGCACAATGGCCTCCCTTCACGGCGACCGCACAACAGGAGGGAGGAGGAGGAGAGAGAGAGAGAGAGAGAGAGGAGGGGGAGGGGGGGGTTGTACAAAGTGCCTACAGTATGACTGAGGTGAAAAAGTGAAAAAAAAAGAGTGATACCACAGGAAGATGCTGGCTTGAACACCTCCTCCTTCGATCTCTTTTCTTTCCAAGGTATTGGCTCTTTCGCTCTCATTGTGATTCTTTTGCCTGTCCCATTCTCTTTTTTTTTTTACTATTTTCTTTGCCCTCCTCCCTTTTTCCTTCCTCTCTTACACCAATGCATTTCACTCTTTGCTTTGCTCCTCCTTCCTCTCTTCCATTACCCTCTATTACTATTTGTTAATATAAATATCTACTACTACTTCTCCTGCCTTGCCTCTCTTTCATGTCCTCCCTTTCTTTCTTCATCTTTACTCTTTATCATCATCACTTTCTTTCCTCCCTCCTCCTCTTCCTCTCTGTCGCTGCCTCTCTCTTCAAGGATTGTGGGTAAATAAATTGATCTCCTATGGAGGCCAATCAAAGGCGAGCGTCCTCTTGGCAACCGGCATCACTTTGGCACCACATCAGTTCACCCGCGGAAAAACTTGAAGCTACAAATTCGGCGGGCTAACTGCATTAGCTCCATAATGTGCCTGATGGATGTGGGAGCATGAGGTTTCGCTGTTTGGAGGAGGAGACATATGGCGAGTTGTCTGTAGTGGAGGGAATTAAAAGTCTGCCTCTGTGGCAAATACACATGAAGAGGCAACGTGCGCCTGGCTGGCTGACAACGGCATTAAGGCCGCGCCTCATTTCTTAGTCTGGCATCGCTGTGCAGTTTCTCGCAGTTTATGATGCGGCAAAACGCACTGGGATTCAGACGATTCTGCGGAGAAATTTAGTCTAATGACTTAAATGATTAAATGATTCAATAAAAGCTTTAGTAAAAGAAAAATCATTCCTTTTTACAGCTTTATTCGCTGATAGTCATGCCCACGCACATGCATATCTACATATACAACAATCCCCTCCCCCACCCCACCATGACGAGACACACAGCAACTCCATTATTCAGATGTAATGAAGACTCACCTCCACAGCTTTACTGCGGCTGTAAAAAACTAACAGCTCCAATGAATTGCACCTCAGAGCTTGTATAACGTAGCTCTGGTACAGCCAGTGAGACCAACCAACAGAATTCATTACAGCAATGCAAAAGTGTGTGTGTGTGTGTGTGTGTGTGTGTGCAGGCGCTTGTTGCTTTGAAAGGTTCTTAAATGCTTGGCCAACTTCACCCTTTCTCTCCCCTGCCAAAACAATGTATTTCAGGGGACCTCTAAATCTCATTAAACCACCAGCTATATGGTGTGTGTGTGTGTGTGTGTGTGTGCGTGTGTGTGTATAAGTGAATGCAGATGTCCGCTGTTGCGCTGCGGTACCATGACACTTACTCTATGAAGTACACCTCTCCCTTCTCTGTGTACGCCATCTCCCAGTTATCTGGCAGGGGCCCCAGCTCGTCGTTCTCCTCCAGCTTGGGGGCCACCATCTTGGGGGACTGTCCCTCATCTTTGGGCCCCTCTGCGGGGGCCTCCGGTGGGCCGCCCTGCGGGGCGATGTCCCCCGAAGCGTCTGTGCTCTTGTCTTCATGTTCGCTCGACTCTGAGGGCACAGGAGGGCACGATGAGTCAGGAATGACATTATCACTCAGGCAGGAGAGAGGGATGAGATGAATGAAAGACGAAGGAAGCGAAGCGAGGAGAGAGAGAGAGAGAGGTAGAGGGCTGGGAGAGCTGTAGCGAGGGGAACAGACTGATTGCGTGTCGGGGGAACGTCGGAAGGTAACGCAGCAGAAAAAAGAAGGAGAAGAAGATTAGAAATGGGTAGAGGGAAGCAGTGACACAGGGGATAGAGAGGAGAAAGGTGAGCGGAAAAGAGAGAGAATGATTGAGGTAACGAGGAAGAGAGACAGAAAGCGGAGGCGAGAATAGAGATGGAGAGAGAGGAGCTGGCTGGGGTGCCCTAGTTTGAGTTGTGGCATTGTGTGTAGAGAGGGAAGATGGTGAGTATGTGTATGTGCGTGTGTGTGCATCCCAGAGGACGGCTAGCGGAGGGACGTCGAGAAGGAGCAAAGGGGGGGGGCAAAAAAACGCGAGAGCAGGGGATTGAAAGATAATCTATGGGAGGGAAAGAGCGAGGTAGCTATCTGCTCAGATCACAGAGGCTGGTGTGCTCTATCGATTCCCCTTCAGCTCTCCTGGTCAGCCCACACTGCCCATCTACAGAGACAAAACTCCTCCTGAGCTGAGTTGAGCGCAGCAGCCCACTCTCACACCCGGAGCCTTCAGTTATGGAGCACCGCGGCGCTACCGATAGGAATCAGCTGAAAATCTTTCCTGCGCCTGAATGTTCGTGCAGCTCGCAGTGGTGAATTCGGAGTCACCCACATCATTTGAGAAGCAGATAACAATCACACACCGGGTTATTTACAGGACACAATACGACATATCTAGAGAACTCTGTCTGAGAAAACTCTCTTCACAAATAAAGTCGCCTACCTTGCTTGAGCTCCTTGTGGTAGGAAAACCAAAATCTCATCCTTTTACCCCAATTATTTCCTTAAAACACCTTTTTACAACTCCTAACAGGTCACAACGTCTCCTAAATCTTTGCAGAGATACGGTGTGAGCACTTTTTTTTTGTACTAATATTGAAAAATGGCTTTAATGCATATGAGTAAACATAGTTTCCGAAGTCTCCGAATTGTCATGCGAGTCTGACTGATGTCCTACTGCGAGAGGCTTGATAAATACAAAGGCTGTCCTCAGGCCATAAAACCCCAGCTTAGAAAGTCACAGGACCCAAGCATGGATTTGGATTCACAAAATCAAACTCATAATGCCTCCTTTGTGATCATCTATTCATGTGATCATGGCACAATCCTACTGCATTCTACAAGGTTTCACTGTGTGTGTATGTGTGTGTGTGTGTGTGTGTGTGTGTACTGTATGAGTGCACATTCATATTTCTATAGATTGTTACACACAAGATAACATTCAGATGTGGCTTACTCATCATCTTGCTCTGAATGAGATGAGTTCTATTCTGAGATAATGAAACGCTGCACATTTTGAAAGAAATGTCTGCACAAAGAAATGTCTTTGTTTGTGTATTACTTTATAAACAAAAGCTACTGAATGAAGTTGGTGCTCAGCATATGAAATGCCAGTTCTGTCTGCAGTGTTTTCAGAGTTTGGCGAGAGGATGACAGTGATTTGGACGGGCTGATTCGACACAGTGAATATGCTTAATAAAATGTCCTACTTGATTTTTTAAAGAGCCCACAGGCTACTGTTGAATTGGAATACACTCTATCTGTGTCCCCTCAGGCTATCTGGGTCTGAAACAGTATACTCTAAAATGACACCTAATGAACGAAATAAAATGTTATTGCGGGGAGGAATGGCATCAATGCTTATCTTCATAAACTGTTTGCACTGCACAGGTTAATTGGTAATTATGAGAGTGAATTATCATTTACATTTTACATATCATCCCATCCCTTCATTAGACTACATATTCAGACAGTTATGTAACCAGTCAAAGGTGTTAATCTGCCATAAACTAATTTTCCAAGAAATCCATGTAATAGCAATCTGTTGCTTCTCTGTTGCTAGGCAACCACCCTAGGGGAGATGGTTGCTATGACTTAAGCAAGACTATAGACTTCTGCAGATCAGCCTGACCCGGCGCGTGACCTCGGACCTAGCTGTCGTGCAGAGGCCTCCAACCCCAGCCTCGGCGCCTGCGGGGGTCGTTGTCGGGGCTGACCTGGGGTGACGGCGACGCCATTGCCGTTGACGACGGGTCTCTCCTCCTCTTCCTCCTCAGGGGGCTCGATGCTGGCCTTCTCCATGTTGCTGACTGACTTGTTACGCTTCCTCTTGCCCTCGGAGCTGGGTCTGGCGCCCGGCAGCAGCTGGTCTGTTACATTTAGCAGCAGAGCGCTGGGCTCGGCCGGAGGCTTCGGGGTGCCGTAAAAGTTATCTGGACACACACGCACATACAAGCACACACACACACACACACACACACACACACACACAAACACACACACACACACACACACACACAAAAGAGTTTAATTTGCTACATGTTTAATAGGCTACATGTTTGCATCTTGTACATGTTCTGTTTCCTTTGATGGTGTGTTTCCTCTAGCTTGTAACAAGTCAATACTCAAGCATATGGCGGTCCCAAGAGAGAACGAGGACATTAAAGACCTTTGAATACATTTCCATTTCCATTAAATATTAAGACAGAAAAAGGAGAGCGATAAGGAGATGGTCGCTTTATCGCTCCCTGTTGCTCCTGAAAAAAACACAAACTGTTGCAATCATAAGCCGCTCTGGAAAAGGACACAAGTTAAATTGCTGGAATGTAAAAGCAGAAAAGAGACCCAGGGGTGAAAGAAAAATGAGAAAGAGGAAGGTGGGACGGAGAGATGGAGGCTCGTGACGCCGCTGCACCATCCGCTGGGAGGATGAGGTGTGCTGCCAGCTGACATGCTGTTCTATGTTGAAGCCAGTTGATCCGTGAACATACAAGCTGGGGGCTCAAGTTCACATCATGTCCTACAATCTCACAGCAGCTCCGAGATCTGCGCAGGGCGACGTGCATCCGCTAACAAAAACACTCTGACATGCACGCGCGCACACACACACACACACAAACACACACACACTCGCAAACACCACCTCCTGAGCCAATTTCACCCTTGTTAGGGCTTGTTTATTATTGCCGACTTCTTCCTTCTTCTACTGTGCACATCAATCACTTATCAGAGCATGCAGGGATTCCTCTCGCGTACGATTGTGTGTTTGTGTGCGTGGTTTGGAGGTTTGGACTAAGTGAATAACCGTGTCTCTCTCTCCGCTCCAGTCTCCGGTCAGAGCCAGCTGCCCTCCTCTGGGAACTTGCATTTTTTTAGCTGGCTCTGACTCAACGACCCCTTCCCACCCAGCTTCTATATCGGTTTCACACTTTGTTTACTGTCCTTGGGTCAGTCTGCTGGCAGCAACACTGTCCCTCCAACACTCTCCATCAAACGGAGGATACATGTTGTCGTTGGCGGGTGAAAACCTCCTCCTAACTCCAATTTTGGTGATTTTTTTGTACTTTAACTTGCTGGAAATTGAAGAATTACATGCTCCTCTATGGGTTGAGAGAGTTGTACAACCCTCTGGCTTATGAAACCCTTTCAAAACCCATTGGATAAACTGAAAAATGCATGGGCATCGAGCTAAAAACAAAGCCATTTTTCTTAGTTCCTGAAAAATTGACATTTTGGAGAGTGTTCACCCGACAACAGCGATATGGTTTGCTCGAGGACACTGACATACACAGACACAGATACTGGTCTTGAATTGTAGTACCATGTTGGTCTAAAGTCTGAGAGGGTGTCCTGTTTCAGGAGATCAACCACTGTGTGCCTCTGAAGTTTCTTTTTAATCCCAGTGCATGATAGAAAGCCGAAGAGGTCTGCAGTGGTTCTCAGACACGAGAAGGAGATGTGTGTGAAAATCCACAGAGATTATTCTAATGTACAGGGCCTGAGCATTAGAGACAAACTCCAACACTGACTGCGTGCTGCAGACAGTTCGGGGAGCAGGAGGAGTAGCCGGAGAGAGTTTAAAAAACATCAGTTGTGTGTTTCTCTCCGGATAGGAACGACCCACTGAAACATCTTGTTCACGTTCTGGAAAACATGAAGGCTGCAATGAAAAATGGAAGAGAGTAGCTGTAAAAACATTACGGGGACTGTCGGGATTAGAACCACGAACCACAGACTCAAATCCTGGAGACTTAAAGAGCTGAAGATTCGCCTCCGAAAAGAAAGCGAGTGGTGTGATCATGTGAACTGAAACAACCCGCAGGATCACCGAACACCCTGACTTTGAAGTCAAAGTGGTAGAATTGCTGTTGCATCTAAAAACTTCAATGACTTCACCCAAGAGCCCCACCTACATGCTGATAAAACTAGATAAAGAAACAGATTCATAATGAAAAACCTGAAAAAATTAATTAAAAATTAATTATAATTATTATTAAAAATTTAAAAGAAATGCTGTATAACATGATCAAAATCTCCACCTCCTCTATATAGAGACCATTTTTCAAGCATTTATAGACCCATGATCAGCCAAATGTCTGATATTTTTATTCTATTAAATGCTTTGTTTTACAACTTAACAAAGCATTTAGCTTGCGCTCCTCACGGCCAACCAATCCCCCCTACAGCCTTCTCTTTCGCTCCCTTTCAATCTCGCCCCTTCTCCCTTTCTCTCCAGTCTAATTGGCCATTAAATTATTAAAATATATAAAATGCTGAATGATGGCAGAGCAACCGCGCAGAAGAAGCTCTATCTCCCTCTCCCTGCCGAAGCCGTCCTCTGAAAGTGATGCACGGCTCCCATCGCCGAGAGGATCTAACATCGCTTCTGGCAACCGACCGTTAAATTGGCCATCTGCAATTTCGTTTTTTTTTTTCCTGCAGCAGTGGCAGGACGACAGCAACTCCAGTCAGGTGGGAGAGAAGAAAGTTAGCCGCTGTGTGTTATCTGTATAAAGACAGAGGTCCCCAGAGAGCTGGAGGCGGCGGGGCAGACCAGGGGCGGTGTTTTAGAGTGGTGTAGAGTCCGAGCTTCAGGCCGGTCTGACCACAGCAGAGAGAGGATGGAGAGTGTCTGTTTGTTTTGATTAGCAGCTGAAGAGCCATTAAGGCTCAAGCAGAGAGCCAAGAGAGAGCCAGCATAAAGGTGATGTGGGAGGTGTGTGTGTATGTGTGTGTTTGTGTGTGTGTCTGCACGTATGCTCTGGCTTCTCCTCATTCACAACAAAGAGGCTTTTTCAATGTCTGTCATGAGTGATGGTGCTGAGGTTTTGAAAAGCCAAAAGATGGATGATCCATACCTGTGAGTGTGTATGTGTGAGTATTTCTGTGTGTGTAGTATATGGATACGGAGTGATAGGGCAATGGCAAACCTCAACATTCATTTTAAAACCTGTCACTCATACCCAAGAGAAAATACCTAACGTACCCCACTGAATCAAAGAAAAACAAGTTGACATGTCATCTCCCACAAATGATGCAGGAACCCCTGGCGCCAATCAGTAACAAGTAAAGAAATGTTGTAGCGCCCCCCTAAGGCCAATCAGTGTAATTATGAAAATTCCGGAAATCAAAATCCAATCAGTGGCATCTAGGATATTGTGCATGATGATTTTGTGTGTGATGGACGGATGGACTGGGGCCAATCTATAGTCTCTTCCCCAATTAGAAATATTACAAACAGGGATGACCACAACAACATGCAGAGGAGTGTGACTTCATAAAATCCTTACCTTCATATGTTCCGCTCTCTAGTAAGGCTCCACTTTTCTCCAATTCCATAAACCGGTCAACGGTCACAAAATTATAATCCACCCCGGGGACCTCTCCCTCCTTGGGCTGCCTGGTTGTGCCTGCAGGAGATAAGCGAGGAGAGGAGGGGAGCACAGTTAGAGCTGCAGGGGCTGTGAACACCTCACAGCCGCTGAATGAACAGAGAACTCAAAGACGGGTCTGAGTCATTGTCAGTGTTTCAGGAAGGATCAGAACATAACGGAGCAGTCAACGGAAACACAGTGACCCCGACCCAGCTCGTCTCATTAACTGGCCTCTTTATTCCTTTCTGTCCTTTTCTTCTCATGCGGGCTAAACTGAATATTTGAGCAGTGTGCTTTTGGTGGAGGGGAGTGCCTAGGTGCCATTTCAGGAGCTAAGTGATGCAACTTGGACAGGAAGAAGAGAAATCAAATCAATTTGCATGGAGCTGACAGCATGTCGAGGACCGTCTGACAAGAGCTGCAGTTCTTCCAACTGGCTGCAATTGCGATGGCAAGAAGCTACAGGAGTGATGAAAATATTTTGCCCAGTAATAAGAGCATCTTTAAGACAAGCTCCACTGACATGACAATCATCTTTCCTCTTTCCTCCAGTCACTGAAAGAGCATGCGCCAGTGTGTGTGAAAGTGGTTATGATGCCAAATTGAGGTACAAATGACTTCCTAAATACTTCCTCATCGCGGTGTGCTAATTAGACTTGTTAAAACTGACGCCGGCTGTGATAGCACAGAGGTACTCTACCCCCGAGATGCTGAAGAGGTTTCCACATTTGAGCGAGGGTTGTTCATACTGGAAAAGGAGCCAGCGAACACAGTTGTTAGACCCTCACTACAGCATGTGAAGTGCTTTGAATGATCCCATCTGTGTGTTTTGATGTTAGCAGGGATACAACTATACTACTGATCACACCTGGTATGTGGCATGGGGTGGCTTGCCTTTCAAAGGCCAACTGATGTCCCTCCTACCTCACTGCACAAGGTCTGCCAATTCAAAAATGCCTGTAACGGTTCTAATAGTCACTCTCTAGGGCAGTGGTGGGCAGCCATGTGAAATGGATGGCCAAGGGTATGCAGGTTTTCATTCCAAACCAAACACTGACTGGACCACTGATTACCACACCTTCAACTAGAGAGGGAGAACTAGTGGTGGCCTACACTAATTAAAGTATTATTATTTTTTCCTCCTGAATCAAAAAAGGGTTTCTTCCACAAGGTGAGGTGTGTTGCAGAAACCCTGTGGTCGCCAGTCCCTCTTCAACTAGCTGCACTTAACTCTTATCACCTGGCATATATTATTCTGATGTGACAATAGCGACACGGGGCATCTGGAAAGGTGTAAATTGAATGCCTCAATTCAATCTGGCACGCACTCCAGTGTTTTTTTTCTCTGGCGTGCCGATTTTTGGACAATGCTGCCATCATCTCTTGATGCCTCTGGCTATCCGAGCATGAAACAGTGTAATGAAAAGAAAATGAATCCACTAAGGCCATTAAGCCGCTTGCCAAGCCTTGCCAAAAGTTGTCTTAAGGCTCAATTTGTTGATTAATCAGTCCTTAAATGGAGAAAGCAAACCCACAAATGACGTTATGATCAACTCGTCTTGTTGAGACTGCACTGTAATAAAGTGGTACAGCAGAGTACAGTAATGTTCTGTATGTGAGTACAGCGGAGTCATTTTCCTCTTCCAGCAATCAAGCTGTCATGTATGACTATCACATGCAATGAAGTGTCACCCTTTGTGCATTTCTTCAGTCCCGAACTCTCGGTAGAAATTCAGCGTCAACAACAACCCTTGAAGCTGAAACATCAAACTGGAACCTGCTGACTGAGTGCTTTGTAAGGGCTTAGCAAATGAGCAGCAGTTATTTGCCGGAGAACCTGTAGTGTAAATGTGTATGTGAGTGAGTGTGTGTGTGTGTGTGTGTATTTCTGTGTGTGTGACACCTCCAGTGGTGAGGTTCTTGATTGTGTCTGTCTGCACGGGGGCCTGTGTAGCCGTCACAGATTACCCTTCCTCACAGGCAGAGCTACTGAATGAGCTGTACACACACACCCACACACACCCACACACACACACACACACACACACACACACACACACACTTCAAAGAGGACCTTTGATGTTGCAGACCTATATTTAGCTGCATCTTGTGGTGGGGACTTCTCTAGGGTGACAGTTTCTAAAAAGGAGGCAACCACAATGCCTCTCCGTTTTCAGTCCTTTGTATGTGGGTCATGATCTTGTACTGCAAATCAGTGATTCTCAAAGTATAGCTGGCTCTCTGAAATGCAAAAATAATGATCTTGGCTATAGGTATGATAAAGCAAGTGAAAAAAACCCATAAAGCTCAACTGAGAGATTCTTCCTTCTTTATGGCTATTCTTAGGAAGCTATATATTTGTAATTTACAATGCCCTGATTACAGCACATTGGGAAACACATTAAGGTTAAACACTGCATTCATCATTGTGGCTTCAGGCTACTGGGGATTGGGTCCTCAAATTCCCTCAGGTGTGTTTCTGGATTTGGGCCATTTCAGGAGTGTGGTAAACTCTCACTAAAAATACTAAAAATGAGCATTGTTGTTTTTTGCAGAGACATCCTGCCTATCCATCAAGTCCCTGTTCTGTTAGGAGAGAGAGAGAGAGAGAGAGACAGAGAGAGAGAGAGAGAGAGAGAAGAGAGAGAGAGAGATATGGGAGGAGAAAAACTAGATGATATATCAGAAGATTAGCGAGGCTTTTCCTGATGCTTTTTGCAGTCTGCAAACGGAGCAATGAAAAACACAAACAGATCACCGCTGATGACTGTAGTCATTTGTCCCTCGGTGTGGCCGGTAATAATTCAGAAGCCACCACATCTTCCGTGTGGGGAATATTCTCGGGAACTCCCAAGGATGCGAGAGGGAGCGAACGAGGCAGAGGAAGAACGCAAAGAGAGAAGGGGAGGAATGGTAATGGTGACTGAGATTGCGGTGGGAGTGGGCAGGCTGGAAATGGGAAGTGGGGATGGATAGAAACAGGAATGTGATGGATGAGAGAACAGATTAAGGTGCAGCATGGGTTGAGACTCTTTTAGCTCATAGCTATCTTGGAGCCAGCTTCAACTCCACAACCGCAGGCCTTAGGTCCAGCTCTCATCTGTACAACTAAGCACCATTACTGGACGTCCCGGTCACAGGTAGTGGTTTCATACTGGAACCATTCGACATTCTCCTACAGAATACATTAGCATAGCTCTGCTCTAAGCAATCTCTGTATTCCAATAAAACACACTGCATTAGATAAAGGTATGACTTCTATATCCGTTTGCATGTTTGCACATTGCCCTGTAAAAACACTAGGCTATAACTTGAGCACAACAATTTGAACCTATGATAACTGTGGGCTATATCAATGCGCTCAGTGGGGACCCAGACAATCTCTGGAAAGCAGAAACACTGGCCTCCATTTCAAACAAAGGCTTTATATCCAGAGAATATCCTCAGGCCTCGGGGAAGAGATTGTATTGTGTGTTCATGACAGAGTCAATTCGTGTGTAAAGGCCCATTCTGTACCCCGAGGAACTGATTATACCACGAGCATCCACGCTAATCATCTCCACAGAGTTACATAGCAAGATGTAAAAAATGTCACAACAAAAGGCACTTTATGGAAACTTTTGTCTGTAACGTACTCGTTTTATGCGGCGTGCGAAACATAGGCAGACTAGCGCTCGCCGAGGTGTGAGCTAATGAGGATCATAATAAAACTCTAAACGCCCCTTCAGTAAATATAGACAGAGAGAAAGAGAGGCAGAGAAAGCGAGGGACATAATGTGAGTCTGAGCGAGAGAGAGAGAGGGAGAGAGATGTGAAACTGTAAGTGCACTATAACGGGCTGAAAGCAAGGTAAGTGTGTGTGTGTGTGTGTGTGTGTGTGCATGTTAGGGAGAGAAAAAGAGAGAGAGTCTGAGAGAGAGAGAAATGGGACAGAATGTGCCTGGTCTCTCTCGGGTCCTCCTGTCCTGAGGCTCGGTACTACATGACACCTTGCTGCTCTCTGGCTGCCAGTCAAGGCCTTTCCTCTGAGCTCTTTCTCGTTCTCGGAGCCTGGAGCAGGCAGACCTGGCCAAAATAGTACCTGAATACATTTGAATACTTTAAGCAAGTTACGTGTCTACCTTTGAAGCAGTTAAAGTGTCTGGCAAGATAAATCAAAGGCTGCTCAAGCAGTTCAAAAGAAGCCTATTTATGCTTTTGCCCTTATCTGTGGAAAATGCAGTGCCTATAGTCTATGTCCTTGTGTGTGTGTTGGTCTGACTGTACACTGTGTAGGGATGTGTTGTGGAGTTTGTATGTGGTGTATATTGAAATATGTGGTCTAGATCCCAGCCGCAGTGAGGTGGCAGATGGATGGACTCTAGTTCTTTCTTGCAGTCAATCATCTTTGCCCCAGCCTCATCTATCCTCCCTCTCCTCTCCGTCTTTCCTCTTCTCTATGCCAGCTACATTACTATACACTGAATTTACTAAATGTTAGGGAAAGATTCCTGATATTGAGTTGCAGCCTCGTTTGCACAATCTACATCTCAGTCGTCTCAAAGCTTAAACATCCTTCTCTAACTCATCAGCTCTATTTATCTACATCTCATCCTTTGTGCTTGGTATAGATTTAATAAGGAAAATCAATAAGGGATAATGGCTTTGACCTGGATTCACCTTATCAGTGCACTTCATGAAAAGGGTAAGTGTCTTTAATAGTTTGCACATTCAGTGTAGGTCTGATTGCAGCAGCAGCGGCTGTTGTTGCTATATGACCAGAGGGAGGTCTGTAAGAGGTCTAGCTTTAATGTTATGTTGTAGATAAACCACTCAATCCATTGAAAAATATGAATCCCTGGCTCAGGTGAATCAGAACTGTCTGTGTGTGTGAGTGTGTAGCACAGTGTTAACAGCATGGAGAACGGGGGGACAGGGGTTGGAGACAGGATCAGCTAGCTTCTAGCCTGCAGCAGAGGACATCATCCCTGTGTGTGTTGTTATGACAGGCCAGTGTGGGCAATAGCCTCAGGCCGGAGGTGTAAGGCAGGTCTGCCCATTCACACCCTAATCCCTCTGTTGTGACTGGCCAAGGCGGTGTCAGCATGGCCTATTGTAACCGCCCTAATCTAACCATTAGCCAATTAGGAAGTGGCGGGCCTTCCTAATGCCCTAGCATTAGAGGGATGGATTAGCTTGCCATTCAGCGCCTGCCTACTGCCCCTGGGCAAATGGGACAGACAGAGCACTGGACTGAGGGAGGACATTGAACCGCCGTACCACACCACCGAAAGCTGCTTTCACCGCACTTTGGCTTCATAGGCAGCAAGTGTGGTGATGCAATGTGCTTATTCACTGTTTTCACAAATGATGTAGTATAGGGCCTTAATCAGCTGTGATTAGATATCTGTTAAGCCGTAATAAAGTTTATTGAGCAGGGAGTGTGGGCATGGCTGCTGTTTTCATTGAGCTGATGATAAAAGTTAATATAGCTGCTTTACAATCTAATCATATTGACTAGGAATGTTTTTGCACCTTGGCAAAGACACACAATCTCACTCTTGGTTTTCCACCAAACCCAGTGATTTTTTTCTCCACACTTACTGAGATTCCAGGTTCATTCAAGTTCAGTGAAGTTCAGTGAGACCGACTCTGTGTCTCTCCCCTGCTTATTGACAGCTGGTAATGTGGGATAGATTGGAGAAAGCCAGGCATTGAACCATACTCCCGTGCCTGTTGGCCCTCTGCCGCCCTCCCCTGAATTCCATTAATAGCTCTGCCCTCCAGGAGGTGCTGGTCGGGCCGCCTGTAACACAGCCAGAGATATTGATGACTGCCCCCTCCCCCCCGGGACAGGGAGAGAGGAGGGAGAACCAAGCGGAGAGGACTGATAAAGCTAAAGAGATAAAGAGATGGTGAAAGGCAAAATGCATTGAGAGAATCACCATGAAGGCTAGCGGTTATTTCAACAATGACATAGCGAGTGCCGAGTTAGAGGTGTTAATCTCCTGGCCTGCCACTTCAGTCACATTCCTTATTCACAAAAGACAAAAACGAAAAAAGAAACCACAGATTGCTGACCTCATATACTACAACACAAAAAAGTTGACTGAAAGACATCCATTCTGTGTTTGTAATCTACAAATGCCACAGCATCAAGTTAACAAGGTGTCCTTTAAATAAGATAATTTTAATGGTCATTACAGAGACAGTGAAACACTTGAAATGAGCTGGAGAAATTGTTTGCTCCTTGCTGTGTATTATCCTGCTTACACCATGGCCTTCCCAAAGATGAAATAAATAGTTTTTATTCATCTTTTCTCAGAGTAAAAGGTCACTTGGGCTTTGTTCACTGCTAACATTTTGCATGATATTCCCTTTGCAACCTTTTCTTGTTGCTTGTCAGCTCACAATGCCCAACGCCTGCTGGCTAACAACTACTGTAACAATAACACTTTGTGTTCCACCAAATCCTCAATAGGCATTTCCAAACTGAATCAATACTGCTCACATATCCAAAAGACTTTCTACTGAATCCTATTGTAGGTAAGGTAAAAAAAAAAAGCTGATGTAAGATCAAGGTTGCATGGTCACATTGTAACAGGAGTAATTAGAATAGGATGTAGCTACTGATAATGTAATAACTTGTCAAAATGTAATAAAACATCCCTCTGAATTGGTTGAAAATGTAATAAAACCTGTTCATTAAATAAATTCACGGGTAATGCAATATCACACACAATATCATATTACATTAACTGGCAATTTTGATTTCATAAAGGGGTGTAACATATTTCTCACTGATTATGTAATAATACTATTGATAACCCGTATGAATAAGAGGAATGCAATCATTTGAGTTATTCATGTAATTGTTACATCATCAGTTGAATATGCAAAAATAAGTTGCATTACATTATCCAGAAACTTATTATATTAACAGGTTTTATTACATTTTCAACCCATTTAGAGGGACATTTTATTACATTTTGACAAGTTATTACATTATCCGGAAGAAAGACAGGTTTTCTGGTCATACAAAAATAATGACACACTCTAGCCAATCAGAGGCTAAGAGTCACCGAGGCTAAGGTATATAAAACTCAAGAGTGCAGTTGAGGCTCTCTGAGCAATTTCCCTTCAAGAGCTTTCTTTTCACTAGAAAGGAAACCTCTACTGGGAGTACAGAAATGTTCTTTGAAGGATATTATGTATTGAACTTCAACAATCTCTTTAACATGAGGATAGTATTAATGCATGTCAAAACATCAATATTCAAATGTATGCAGATGATGCAGTAATTTTTACACGTGCAAAAGACACCCAAGAAGCCTCCTTAATTCTTACATCTTCAATGACCCATGTTCAGGACTGGCTTACTAAATCATGTCTCTTATTGAATACCAAAAAAACGGTGTGTATGATGTTTACAAAACAACCAGTAGAGGTGACACATTCTAATGTGTTCATGAGAGGGGAGGAGCTTGACATTGTAAATGAGTTCAAGTATCTTGGGGTCACATTGGACTCTACATTAACCTTTAAAAGTCATGTGAAAAAGGTGTCAAACACCGTAAAATTTAATTTACAGAATTTTAAGCAAATCAGGCCATTTCTGACAGTTAATGCTGCCAGGATGTTCTTACACTCAATGATTTTTTCACACATCGAGTACTGTTTCACTAACTGGTCACTTACAGGTGTAACGACACTTAAAACAATAGAATTACTTTTCCAGAAAGCCATAAAAGTTTTTGATAAAAAAACACTTTCATTTCATCATTGTAACATTCTGGAAAAATATAATTTGTTGAGCTTTGAGAATTTCAAAAATTTCAAATATGCTTGTTTTATGTACAAGGCTTTGCATGGGCTTGCCCCACCTCCTTTAAATGAATTCATAAAACAGAGGGCTAACAGCGGCATTGGCACCAGGGCCACCACTAGAGGGGACTGCGAGGTGCCACATAGGCGCACCACATTTGCACAAACTGTGCTCTCAGTAAAGGGAAGTAAAATTTGGAATGGCCTACCACTTGCAATACGGGAGTGCCCTACATATCCCACTTTTAAGACCCATCTAAAACAATGGCTCAAGGCAGACCAGAACTGTGATCACTTTTAACCTCACATGTTGTTCAGTGTATTTTGTCTATTTCTACTTGTATATTTGTATTTTGTCACTTGTAATGTTACTGTTTTTGCTAGCTGCCTAGGGACTACGGATGTAAATTAGCATTTTTGCTAACTCCGGCATGTTTATATCTTGTATTTTTATGCTGATGTTCATTAACGTGCTCTGTCCCTATCAAATAAACAAATAAATAAATAAATAAATGTAAGCTTAATCTCTCACATCCTTGAGGTTGGAGGGACACCGACCAAGAACATGAAGGCTGCTGGTTTGATTCCTGATACCAACAAGTACATGTCAGATGCAGCTGATGGGTTAGAAGTATGAAAAATGTAAAATGTCAATAATGAGGCCTTCATGTTAACCTGCTAGTACAAGGTGAGTAGTAAGTCCCAACTAAATGCAGATATTACCCTAAAGGTGGACTAGTGAGAGGACCAGAGCCCAAGCACAGCAGTCAAGCAGTGAGTGATAAAGCATTGCAGAGTCTGTGACAGTGACAGAGCGGCTCTCATCGTAAAGAGCCCTCAGTATTGATTAAGTGCTATATCAAATCCATTTTGGACAACACGCGCTAGTGAATCCCAAATTTGCTGAAACCACCAAGACTGTCACAAAGTAAGCCTGACAATTCCGGATCAAACTGACATATGCCAGCATATGTACCCGGCAAACGTAATACAGTACGCAGCCGAGCCGGCCAAGATAAATATACACACTGTAAAAAAAAAAACGTACCCCTACAGAGAGATGTCATCATGATTTCTCTTATTGTTGAGAAACAAATCACAGTTAGCTCCTCTATCCTCCTTCCCTCCTTGTTTCTGTCTCTCCCATGGGAAGGTGTGAATGGCTCCTTTCATCGCATCTCAAACTCCCTCTCTTTCTTCTTGCTCCTCCAGCATGCCACTAAAACAGATCGCCTTTGGTCTTGCTCTGCATCTGAACTTCCATGGGAATCAAAGTCCTGATGTTGCAGGGGAGGAGAACCAAGAAGACAAAAAAAAGTCACCCACCCTAATAATTCAGAGCTGTGGAGACACTTGACAGAGAATGCGGTGCGGGCGAGCGTTCCCACCGACCAACTTTAATCTGGAGAGATCCAAAAAGGAAAATCAGAGAAAACACAAGAAGCCTGTTTCATTTTCTCTGCAGCTATTCCTCTTTTGCTTTGAATCCATGGGAGTACCGGTGAATCATCGCACACATTCACACACACGCGCTCACACACCAGCAACAACGGGCAGGTATGGAGAGAGGAGAGGAAGAGCCGGGGAGAGAACGAGAGAGAGAGAGAGAGAGAGAGAGAGAGAGAGACAGGGGGCAGAGATACAGAGAGATTAAGGGGAAGCTGATGTCATCCATTTGGATATGTGGCCCTGGGGTGGGTGCTTTTCAGGGTGTGTGTTTATGTGCATGTGCGTGTGTGTGTGCAGTGATCAGGGGATGTGAACGTGCTGCTGTGTCAGCCTAATCCCCCAGCCAGGGCCACGCTGGCTGGAGCACATTACCACCCAATGACACAATCTGTTTGTCAGGACGGCTCGCGCTGCTTTTATTCATTTATAACGCCCCGTCACCGCTGGTTAGCCTCCGCCTGGCCACTCTACCAGAACAACAGACCGACACGTATCATATCAAGCCCCGTTCAACTCCTCCTCCGCTCGCTAAAGCAACACCATCCGCCCTTCCAGTCCGTCGACAACAACAGCTGCCGTGTCAGGAGGGCCAATTTGTGTTTCCATGAGAGTTAAACCTCTCGGACAGTCCTGCGGGTCAGCGAGGCTAGAATAATCATCAGAGTCCGCATGGTGGTAATCATCTCATACTGAGGCCTATTGGCCCTTTAATACCAGAGGTTAAGCTATCTGGCAGTGCCGTCGCTCCAGCCGCCGTTCTCCGCTATTGGACCGACAGCAGCTGTGTGTGTGTGTGTATGTGTGTGTGTGTGTGTGTGTGTGTGTGTGTGTGTGTAAGCTTTGCAAGTCTTACCTCTTCAGTTAGATAGACAGCAGACCCCGATTACAAGTTCAGGGATACGCCATCACGCCTGCAGTGTGGATTTAGCAGCTGTGCCTTTGAGAGCTGGTGGTGTTAACGTGCCTATCTTTTCAAACCCCCTTTCTAACCCCCCCCCTCTGCCCGACCCACACCCCCTCCCATGCCATTTGTTTAACGGTGACTCCAATTAAGGGCACATAAATCTGAGTGGGAGCAGTGAGTAAAGAGGCAGAAAGCTAGCTCTCCCTCAAGCCCTCTCCTGTCGCGAGGAGCTTCCCCCAGCACAGCAATTACACAGTGACAGTGAAGAGGATGACCTCAGCCGCTGGAAAAGCTTTTTCGCTGCAAGCTCCCTTTAGACTGGAAGTGGTGTTTGTGTACACTGTGCTGAGGTACTGTACGGTGACTTGAGAGGGCTCTAATGACGGCTCTTGCGTTGAAAGGTAAATGAAAACGGGAAGATGACACCCAAAAAAAAGACAAAACAAAACAGCCATGGATTTTCTTGTCAGTGTCGCATTCTGGGCATCAGTGGCCTTTCAAGCCCGGACTGAAATTTGCTCAAAAAGTTGTCCAAAGGATTTTCAAAGTATCCAAGCTAATAGAAAACTATGAATAATGAATAATAATAAAAAAAAATCACCACGTAAATTATTCATGAGTTCCCTCTTCCTTCCTGTTACTTGCTCAGGGCAACAAAAAAAAAAAAAACATGTTCCTGGAAGCTTCCAGAGTAACGTGCTATGCTCGGAGTAAATAATGGTTTGAGGAAAATGTTTCTATAAATAATAATGAAGGCTGTGTTTAGATAGGTGCACTCCTCTGAAGGTGGACTGAAGGGTGGAGCGGAGTGAAAAGGTGCCTAGGTGGCGGTGAGGGCAACATATGATGAGGCGGTTTGCCGGAAGAGGGGTGAACTACTATATTCCTAACTGTGTGTGTAAGAATTACTGCGCACTGTGTTTTCTTTGAACTAGACAAGTCTATTAGCTATGAGGAGACAATTTTTCTTTTATAAATATTGCCATTAATTGCCACAGTGGAAAGGATTGAGAGGGAAATATGGAGAGGGAATTCTGATATAACAAAGGTAATTTGGTATATTAAATGCTAGACAAGTAATTAGCAGCAATCGTTTCTGATGACTCATACAAATCATGCAACTAGAAGGCACTCCACCAACGCTGAACAATTTTCCAACTTGCGGTTAGACCCAAAGAAATGATTTCTACATGACATGACAGGTTAAATAGATTTTTTGATCCTGAAAAAATGCCCTTAGGCTTTGATACTGAGTCACTATCTTTGTTAGTGTCATAGTTATTGATAAAAAACGTCTAATGGCAGAAATCCCAGATCCGGATCACCACCAAAATCTTTCAAAATCTGTTCATAGTTTTTTTAGATTATCTGTCTGGCAGCAGGCTAACAAACAAACAGGGGTGAAACAATGTCTCCTCAATAAATAGACATTAAAAGTACATAAATGGACTTAAAATGATATTATAAGGTATTATCTCATTAAGAATTCACATATATGTCACATATAAGTCCTGCTTGCATGATCCCCTTTCTCTTTTCCTCTCTCCATTTCTTTTTTTCCCCCACTCCCTCACCGTTACACCATTTCATTCCCTGTTTGATAGAAGCATCCATTAATACAGGATCCAATTACCCGGGCTACTCTGAAGCCCCTCCCACTCGCCATCCATCCACGTTAGCTCAGCCAATAGATGACTGCGTGCGACAGATCAACTTCCACCTCCACAAATAATCCCCCACCAGCATGCCACTGCCAGCTCTGCACAAACTTTAATTGGATCCTTTTAATAGTGCTCACTATGGCCACTTTCAGCCATGTAATTAGGTTTCTCTTCCTATAGAGTTTAATGGCTGTGGGTTGGGCAAGTCGAGCACGGGGGGAGAGGAAGCGCTCGTAGAGAAATAAAGGCAAGACACTCTCCGTTTTACACCAGGCTTAATCCAATTTCACCCACAGAGAAATCGTCTCATGCCATATATACTTTTTCAATGGGGGTTTTTATGGGCCACCATAAAAGCCATTGAGTAGTGCTGAATATCCAGCCTCATTGATTTTTTTTTGCCTGTGAAAAAGGGGGGCCTTGCCGGCTCTCGGTGTGTCTCCCTTGTGGCCCACACCTTTCTGGCTAATGCTAAGCTCCACATCCTCCTAGCCACATGGAGGAAAAAAAAAAAAAAAAAAAAAAAGTGATTCCCTGAACACCGCCACCAAAACTCCCCTGATAGAATGCAAATGACGGGATTTCTGGAATGATTAATTTCCGGCACTTTTGAGGCGATTAGGGGAAGTCAATCAAATGAATAATATATGTATAAGCACTCTATCAAAAGGCAGCGGCACGGTCACGGGGCTGAATGGATGAATGGATGACGGGAGAACACTAAGCAGCTTAATAACAATAAATACGAAGAGACACACCCCCGAGGGATAGAGAGAGAGAGGGGGAGAAGGGGAGAGAGTGAAAGAGAGAGAGGGTGAGGAAGAAAGAGAGAGCTATGACACCAAGGACACAGATGGTGGGGTCACTCACCTGTCCAAGTAAAGAAGGACATTCTTTATATATAGTTGACCGTTTCGACAGTTCATACTTCTGCAGCCAAAAAAGAGAGAGAATGTGCGCATTTGTTTGCTCCCCTAAGTCAATTCCAAACTGCATTGCCAAGCTCTATCATGAAGACGGATCATCTTGCCCTTAAAAATGACCAGCGCTGAAACGAGCATGCGGGCCGCTCCATCACGACCTACAAGGCCAAGCGATTAGGCGACGCATTTATTCCTCCAGAAGGTGTGCGAGCTCCCGTGCCCGTTAAAAACACCGCTCGGCTCCAAACACGAAATAGCAGAAATGCTTCAAAATAAGACGGCGCACAGCTGTTGATGCATATAGCTGAGGGAGAGGGAGTGTGCGGTGACTCCATTAGGACACGTCTGTTTCTCTGGGAGTTAGACTGCCGAATTTCTCCATCACCTGTATATTTCCACCGCCCTCGGGGATGCTAAATGATGTCTGGAAGAGAGGGGGAGACATAAGGAGGAAAGGAGAAAAAGAGGCGGAAGTGGAACATGAACAAGAACTCATAAAAGAGGTAAAAGATGAGGTGACTGGAGAGGAAATATGAGAGAGGAAGGATAGAAAAAAATGGCGGTGTGCGGTACGGGAGAGAGGGCAGTGCTTTTCTCAATTTTCTACATCGCTTCCATGACGCCAAAGCATTCACATTCACCCCGCTGCCATAACGCTGAAATGCATTATGGTTATAATGCATACCATAAAGCATGAGGTAGCGTCATATTACCAGCACACCCATCTGGCCACGGCTTAATTTAATACACTTAATCACATTCAGACATATGCTACACATTCATGCGCCACACCAATTTGGCAAGTATGACGGGGAAAAAAATCTAAACACGTTGACTGAGACTAAAAGGCAATTTCTCAGCGGCGGGAGAGACGTCATTACGGCTACAACGGCGGAGTATAACAAAACGAAAAACGCTCAAAGTGATTCATTCATCACTCCTGTTATGCTAACCTTTCTCCCTCTCCCACCTGCTGCAAGCCTCACGCATTAATCTGCCTCCTTGTGTTAGCGCTAATGACGGCTGAATGGAGCGCGTGGGCCGCACACACGCCGAGGCAGCGGAACACACATTCCTGAATGGCAGGTGAGCAGAACGAATGTACGTACGGCTGAGGCGTGTGTGTGTTTGTGTGTGTGTGTGTGTGTGTGTGTGTGGAGGTGGGCTTCAAAATTGCTGTGGATTGCTTGTGGACATGTTTAAGTCTGAGTGTGTGGACAATATCCAGGTGTGTGAGTATGTATGTATGTACAGTAGGCATGCGTGTGTGTTGGTGTGTGTCAATGTGTGTACAGCTGTTGGGTATGTGTGGGTGTGTGACATGTATCTGTCTGCGTGTGTGTGTGGAGGAAAGGCTTCAAGTGTGCAGTTGTATGTATATATATCAAAGTCAGAGTGTGTATACAGTAAGTAGGTGTGTGTGTGCATATATGTGTGTATGTAGGTGTGTATATATAGTATGTACTGTATGTAGATGTGTGTGTATAGTATATATGTATATATGCATGTGTGTGTATGGGGGGTTTCAAAAGTGTGCATTTGTATGATCTACTATAAAACCTCCTTGATGCATATGTATTAAAGTGTGTTTATGCATATAGATCTGTGTGTGTATGCAAGGAGGTCTCTGTGTGCGTGTGTGTGTGTGTGTGTGTGCGTGCGCGCACACTGGGAGATAACCACGCAGCGTGAAGCTTAGTCTTCACCTACCCCACCAGTCCCTGCATGCAGCCGATGGAAGCCCCTTATCACGGACCCTCAGAGCCCCACATCCCTTAACTCAAAACGCCCGCAGAAAAAAAAGGCAAAAATAAATAAAATATGCAGGAAAGAGAGAGAGAGAGAGAGAGAGAAAGAGAGAAAAAAATAAAAAAACACCACCCAGAAACTGATATTTGGCCTTGGGAAATGCAGCGCGCACGCTTGTTTGTTTACGAGTGTGTCTGCGCAGACATTAATGTCCTGGATGGGTAAAATGAAAGAGGGTTAGAGAGAGATGGAAGGAGGATGAAGGGAGGAGGAAGTGAAATAATCAGGAGAATAATATAAGTCTCGGCTTCTGATGCAGAATGAAGTTATTACCAGCTGGTGATGGATGATGCTTGGAAGCCGAGGAGCACGAAACTTCAAAAAGCACAGGGAAAAAAAAAAAGGCGAGTGCTTGTGAGAGAGAGAGAGAAAGGGAGAGAGAGACAGAGAGGAAACAGGGAGAGAGAGAGAGAGAGAGAGAGAGGGAGGGAGAAAGAGGGCAGCATGTCTTGGGAGAGGACGAATGAACCGCCCTTATGTAAGAATTTGGTTTGAAATAATAAATAACACGCAGCGACGAAACTGCCATGTGCTTGTGTGTGTGAGTGTCAGAGAGAGAGAGAGAGAGAGAGAGAGAGAGAGAGAGGTCAGCCAGGCATTTTCTTTTTTCGCCCATAATCCCGTGGGGGTGGTATAGAGCTGAGCATCATGGGACATGTCCTCTCCGGTCCCCAGCGACAGGACAGCTCATTCCCACTTCAGTGCCGGGTGAATCACGCCTAGACTTGCCTGCCACGTCCAGAAGAAGAGGAGAGAGAGAGAGAGAGAGAGAGAGAGAGAGAGAGAGAGAGAGAGAGAGAGAGAGAGAGAGAGAGAGAGAGAGAGAGAGTGAGAGAGAGAGCGAGTGAGAGAGACGGGGAGAGAGAGAGAGAGAAAGAGATACTCCCTAGCCTCATATCACAGAGAAACGAAAGACAAGGATGCTAACAAGGAGAGATGATGTCAGACTGATCAATGGAGTGGGCAATGTTAGACATGATGGTGTCCCTCCAGTAGATACCATGAATATCACTGACAGACTGACAGAACAAAAGGCAGACACAGGTTGAGGGATGGAGATTTTGTGTTTTTAAGAGATAAAGAAAAAAAGAGAGGCGAGAGGAGAGAGAAAGCACGCTGAAACTTCCATCATTCAGTGAATAAAAATGGAAAAGTTCAGTGTTCTCTCTGAAACTGTCTGCGAGTCCTATTCATTACATTCAATCATGAGTGATGCGAGCAGAAAATAAATAAATAAATAGGTTTCAAGCTTTTCCCAGACCATTCGCTCAACAGTCCATGCCCAGCATACACATAAAATACCCAGAAAATGGTGTTGGACTGGGAATAAACTGAACCACGGCGATATCATGACAAATAATCGCTCCGACTGTCGCATCACTTCAGTATATGCCAAAGCGGTCTTCCTTCCTGACAAATCTATGATGATGAGCGAAGCGAGGTGATGGGGAGGGAGGGGAGGGCACGGAAATACAACACACACCCCACACCCAGGCTGATTACCCAGAGAATATAAACCGGGACGGAGGTGGTTTGACAGGGCATCGTGATGGGTGGACGTCCCTTTGATTGACAGGTGGGAATGGCCCAAAAAAAAAAGTGATGGATAGGTGGAAAGAGAGAGAGAGAGAAAGAGAGAGTAATGGTGGAACGGTCGCCCCCCGGAGACCGGGCTGACAAGCACAGAGACGCTGGCTGAATTGAAAGCTTGGAGGTGAAGCTGCAATAGATATAGGCATAATAGATATAAAACACATGCACATAGTAAGTGTTCGCCGGTACAAATCCTTGCAGCTGATTGACTATAAAGTATAAAGTCCTTCAAGTCTGCATGCTGCAGACAGTACAGCCCATTAGCTCTCAATGTCCTTGTCAATTGCTTCCTACTAACAATACTGCCTTGCATGGTGAGTGTTGTTGGTAGGTAGTGCCTTGAAAACTCATCCCTTGAGGTTTTTCCCTTAAGTTAAACTTGAGTCACAAATCTCTGTGCCCTAAAAGCCTGACTCAAGTACAAAATGTCAGGCTAATTAAACAAAATAAGTTAACATACTCAACCCAATTCGACTAATTACTGCAAGTAGGTAAAATCAGTTTGAAACATGGTGAATAAGCAACTCGAGTAGACGCTTTTAAAATAACATACGCAGGTCTTCTTAAATTGTGGCCATTTGTTCAATTACAAAATTGTGCGTACAAAAAAAAGACAAAAATATGAATAAAGGTATGAATAAAGCAAAACCAGGAAACACTATGCATATTGAGCACTCAAATTAATCGAAACAAGTGCATGAGGTCTATTTTGTGCCCACACAGAAGCATCTTGTGCCCTTGATGTTCTAATTGTACCCTTGATGTGTATTTTATTTTTTTATTTCTGCGGCTACTCCTGAGCTCTGTAATGTGCCAAACTCTCTGCAGCACAAAAGTCAGACAAAAGGCCAGAATAACACGGGAAACTAATTAGGCCGAATCCTGGGATATACATGGAAGATGAAAGAGAAGAGAGAAGAGAAGAGAGAGGAGAAACAAGTGAGAGCTCAAGTGAGGCTGAAGTGCGCTTTCAATTCAGTTCCATTCAATTCGACTCAACTTCATTGTCATTTATACGAGTGCACAGTGAAACAAAAACTTTTTCTTGGGGTCACGGTGCGTTCAGAGACAATAAAACGAATCACTGCAACTTTTTCAGCATATCAGAATCACAGTATTCCGGTATTAAGCAAAGGATGCAGGTATAAAGTGACAGTATTTCAGCTTTATCGCCAATACATCACATGCTTTTCCTTCAGTACCATCTGTACACCCAAATTTAAGATGAGTTAAGAGGTGGACACACACTGACCGCTATAACAGCATTTCACCTTTATTGCCAATACATGAAATACATCTCCATCTGTCCACACCTTGAAGCTTTACAGCAAGACCTTCCATTTAGACTAAATTCAGAGAGGGTAGTGCACACAGTTTGGCCCAAATGAAGGTTTCCATTTATCACCGTTAGTTTCCAGACAGTATCGCGCCACCACAGCGTTTTTGCTCTGGCACGGAGCCTTTCCAACAAGCCACCCGGTTGACCAGCAACACTGAGATCTAACAGAAACCTTATCCTCTGCGAACACCGAGAGAAAGCCTTGTCTTTGTGAATGAAAAGAATGAGGTGCGGGTACGGGAATGCATCCAGTGAGACGAGCTGCTGGAGCACATCACTCAGGCGGCAAGAGGGAATTTCAAATCTGTCACATTTGGCTTGAATTGACACACTGAATCTTGGTCTCCTTATCAGCCTTGGGTCCCTTCATTCCCTCCAGTCCTCCCTCCACCTCCTCATACCCACCCCCCACTACTATTAACCCAGATTCATGGGGGGGTTCATAGTGACAAGATCCAAATGGGGCAGCGTATAGAGTATAGGCACATGCGTGTGTGTGTGTGTGAGTATGAGTGAAGCAGCAAAATGAAGTGGGAAAAGCATTATGCTTATCCCAACAGGGTGGCAATGCATATTTATGCCCCCCTTCTCATTATTTCCCATTAATCTACAGCAGGCTAAAGGCTTTGTAATAGACATCCTGTGTCATGGGAGAGGCTGCTCACAAACGCTGCCAAGGAAAGATACACAAACAACCTTGGAGGGAGAGAGAGGGAGAGAGAGAAAGAGAGAGAGAGAGAGAGAGAGAGAGAGAGAGAGAGAGAGATAGAGGAAGAGGGGAGGAGAACTGGTTTACCATCGCTTCCCTCCTCCTGATCTCTTATTGAGCAGTATGTTCAGGCAGAGGATGTGTGTATGAATTTGCGTGTGCTTGAGAGAGAGAAAGAACGAGCAGCAAGTGCAGACAAGGGAGACTGAGAGACAGCGAGCGAGTCACAGAAAGAGAGAGAGAGAGAGAGAGAGAGAAAGAGAGAGAGAGAGAGAGACAGAGAGATTGCACCCATCGCACCGTTCTCTCCATATCCGTTCCAAACCTATCACACATCTCTCCCATCCCAATTTCATTACAGTCTAATCCTCCCTACAACCACGATAAACCTCTCATTCTATTCCAGCATCCACCGAGTGATGGGACCATCGCTGTACTTTCAAGACTTTCTCCATTTGTACCACACTATCTACTCCACTGAGAGCATCTGTCACCCGCATTTTACCACGGTGCGCCTGATTTGCCTGTGTGGGCTTGCTTGCTGCCGTGATAATTTAGTGCTCCGTGTGTATGTGCACGTAAGTGTGTGTCGGTGCCTGTTTAAGCATGATACAAGCATGTACATGTCAAGTGTCAGCTTCAAACAGACACTACGCGGCTTTATGTGGGAAATATCAGAAGGGTTTTATATCGCTGTGCTTCCGCTTTCAAGGGTGCCAGCATGGATGTGCCAGGCTCCAGCTTTGTTAGAATATGCCTGTGCGTGTGTGTGTGTGTGTGTGTGTGTGCAGAGTGTGTCTATGAGTTTGTGTGTACAGTATGTGATTTAGCGAGCAAGAAAGAAATAACAGAATGCAGAGAATGCATTTGGGAACATCTTGGCAGCAGTCACTTTCACCAGACCAATGAGCTACAGTTGTTAATGAAAAAAGAAATTCTTTAGATTCTGCAGTGTGGGAAAAAAGAGAGAATACACACAGCATACCCCCTTGGGTCAATTTCCATAAGAAAAGCAGGTATGCGCCATTCAACCCAAAGATTAAAATGACGAAATAAGCCTTTATCCTTTCTTTCTAATCCATCTGTTTTGGAGCCCTGGTGCCAGTAAGCCCTTCATTTGCCTGGGCGGCCACTGCCCGCTCTGCTCGTGTCTCATTAAAGACGCTGAAATATGGTGCTATTTCACAGGCGGCCATCGCATGACAAATCAGCCACAGATTGAGGGGGAGTGTAAGCAGCGAAGGTTAACTACCTCTGCTCACAGCCGCACATGCACGCACACAAGCCTGCATGTGCACACACACACACGCCAAACAAATGCAAGCTCACACAGTCTCACACACACACAGAGACAGAGGAAGGAAGTAACAGATCCAAGACGGATGGAAGACAGAGAAGGGCGGGAAGAAATAGTTGGAAGCTTTGTTCTGTCCTTATAATACCGCCATCCTGCTGTGCTGTATTAAATAAGACATAGGAATCAAAGAGGGGGTGGACTTGGGCTTCACTGCTTGACAAGGCCATTGTTCATTATCTGCCTCCCTTTGATGGGTATCTGCTTTAAAAGAAAAGAGCCGGGTAAGAATCAAATGGCAAATTATGCAAAAGCACGACGAGCCATCGTCTTTGCTAAAGGGGCCGGCGAATCGTTCTGCAGAGTGCCTCTCCTTGGACAAATTTGACGCGTGCATGTCACCCCTTTAAAATGAAAGCGCCGGGGCGCCGTCGGCGGCGTCGAGTGGCGGTGGAGAGTTTTGCTCAAAGTCACGGTGGGCTGAACGTCCTCTGGGCAAAATGTCTGCGCGGCTGAAGTGGCATTAAGTGAGAGTGGGGAGATGGGCGAGATGTTTCGGCTATTTGTGCTCCGTCACAAACGGCATAACACTTTAACGGTCCTGATAGGCCATCTTTGATGCTCCAGCGAGTAGCGATTACGGAGCAGCATCCCCACTCGGCACACATGGGTCAGGCTATCCAGAGAGAGGGGGACAGACAGTTACATTACATTAGACGCTAAAGGAGAGAAATGGGCCTCAGCGGCAAATAGACCCGTATTAGCCAATTAACTTCCACTGGTTGACAACAGGGGACGATGACATCTGGGGTTATTTTCTAAAGGTGTGGTGTTTAATGTGTACCTATCTATTTTAGCCTCCCAGGATGCTATACAGAGCAGTCATTAGCTCAGAGGGGGTTGGAGCAGAGCCGAGGTCTGACAGATGGATCACCATTATCTGCTTTTTGGCTTCATTTGTCAAGGAGGGGTAATTTCATACAGTTATAGGTGCAGCATGAGCCCTAACCTGCCACGGCTGAAAATAAATAGATCTTACACCGAGGCACACACACATAAACACTCTGAAAAAATAAAAAAGTCAATGTTATCCAGTTTTGAGTCTTAAAATCATAGTACATTTAAAAGAAGTGACAAAATCTGTCGAAGGGATGAGATAATTTCACATGATTCCAGTGCAGTTTCACTTGTTTCAGCAATTTCTAGAATCAAGTGACTTTATCTTCTTGCTGGTAGTGGAGTGATTTGCCTTATTTCAAGATTTGACACTCGCTTCTAGAAAATTCCTGTGAAACAAGCCTTGATAAGATGGACTTTTTTTGCAGCGTACAGCATAATATATATTGGGACATCTAGCTTAGTTTCTGAAATGGATCTGTGGTCACAATTCATATAGCTGTGGTGACTTGGCTGTCTGAACTGGTCTATTGGACCGTAGGACATTACAGTCCCTGCCATGAGGAGTAGTGCTGTCTCCTGTCGACGTAATATCGTAATATCTTTCTTCCAGCCGGCGACAGAGGAACCTTCCTGATGTTCTCTCCTAACTCCAACTTGGACAGAGACAGAGAGGCAGCGTGTTATTGTAATTCCCGCTTTGTAACGCTGTAAATCCGCCGCTATCTGGACTGCTGAGGCTGAAAAGAGAGGAAGATTATGTCCTAGATTTCACTAAGCATGAATTATGCTGGGAGGACGACATCAACAAAGCACAAACGCTGCTCGGCCCGTTTTTACCCGGGCTGCCTCTTCCTTACCAGACGCTCTTTTTTCATTTTTGTTTGGTGTGAATGAGCTCTGGGAAAGCTAATGAAAGCCTCAGAGCTCCTGCACGCGCGCGCACACATACACACACACATTTTCTCTCTCCCTCTCAACCAAATGAGCTACTAGGGTCTCTGAAAGCATCATCCCGTGAAAAGCGCAGTTGACTGATTGCCTCTTTGCCTGTATACTGTGAGGCGGGTCCACTGTCAACTATGGAAGTAAAACATCTCGAGAGTCTGGGGACCAGACCTTCGGGGGATGCAAATGAAGACAGAGAAGTCCCTTTAACTATGCCCGCACAAGCGCACACACGCGCCGCACACACAGGCACACACACTAAACAGCATCTCTCTGTCAACAAGAGAGGGTAGAGTAATAGACCATGAAGAAGAGAGAGCGAGAGAACAAGCGAGGCTTTGATGTGGAGTGACGGAGGGGCCAAGGCAAGACTACACTGGCATATTACCATAGACTTAGAATAGGCAGGAAAAGGAAAGCGAGCGGGAGGGAGGAGGAGGAAGGAAGCGAGATGAAGAAAATAAATATAGGGGAGGGAATTATGGAGGAGAGGGGAGGACTAGAGACAGATGTGTAGCGGATGAGTTGGAGGAACAGGAGAGGTGAGAGCATGATGGAGGCAAACATGGGTTGTTTTAAGTATTTTTATGTCTGCGCTTTCAGTCTCTTGTCTCAGCAAAGACAATTCGCGGTCTACGCAAGGAGGCAGGCACTGAAGATTTCTGCGTCTGAATGCGGGACGTGAGGGAAAGAGAGAGGGAAGTGTGTTGTAGGCGTCTGAAGACATGGCGGGCATTAAAGGGAGGGAAAGAGAGGAGGAAGGAAGAGGAGAGCCTTAAGAGAAAATAAATCTTTGTGGAGAGGCTGGCTGCTCAGAAACTTTATTAGCTTAACATTTAAATCTTTCATGCTGTACGCACGTGAAGCCGCTGTTGCAAACATTGTACTCATACATAAGCCATGGCCTAAATGCCTTCATATGCATATTTCATATTTTACAGCCATGCTTAAATCAGGGACTACCTTGTTTGCCCACTTGACGCTCATGATTCACCATAGGAAAAGCACACAATCATGCTGAATTAATGAGAAGACCCAATGGGAGTGACAAAATGGCAGGGATTAAAAAGGGGCTTAGCGGTTCCTGCTAGGGCTTTGCTACTGTCTGTCGACACCGCGTTCACACTGGCCGCGAGTGCGCTGGATCCTCATCTGCTATGACAGCACTCGTATAGAACCCATTACACAAACATTTCCTATGGGGCTGACCGCACACTGTGAGCTGTAGATCAATCTGAGCCTCTCAGATCCCTGCAGGAAATATGTCAGAGAGAAGAGAGGAAAAGAGAGAGAGAGACAAAGACAGGGAGAGATACAGAGAGGGAGAAATATATACAGAGAGGCTTGGAAAATTGAGATTCAATGAGAGAGAGAACTGCATCGAATAATGTAAAAAATGACAGACTATAAAAATTTCAAGGAAAGTATGGCTTGCCTTCCACACCAACAATAGTACAGCAGTTATAATGGGAATAGATTTCTTGTTTTCATAACTACGCACAGTCACAGTTCCACTGAACTGCTTGTTCAGCTTGCACAATGTCAAGCAAATGAAAGCTTACTGAAAATTACTTTGGAAATGGCTATATGCTTAAAGCAATACACAGAGTTTCAGCCAGTTGGTCAATTTACCCATTAAGTGATGAGAACATAAGACACCAAAATCATCATGTCCCCGGTTGATCATTCTTTTATTCATTAAAAGTTGTTTGTGTTTTTTATTATAAGGCCTGTTTAAAAATGAAATATCATTCATTCAGTACAGCCGATGCAGTCAGGTTTATTTTTGGGCCTATTTCAGGTGAGCAACCATGTATTCACCTGCTCCGTAGTTATTTTTAGCTGCACACACACTCTCCCACACAGTCTCCCATCGCCCACCACCTTCACTTCCTGTAAACAGGGAAACTAGTCGCTGGTAGTTCAAAATAGTTGTTAAAAATAGGTTATTTTTTATTTATTTATTTATTTATTTTTATTTGTTATCATATTTTGTGTAAATTTGACCAATTTCCCACACAAAACTGCCAGACTTGGCCACATATCATTTAAGAATACTTACCATTCCTCATTGTTGAAGCAATGCTAGCGACCTATATCACTCAGCATAGTGTATGCTAAAGAGTCAGCATGGAGCACCAGAGCAAGCAATCTACTGGGGACACATGGATTATTTTAGTGTTTATGTTCTCATTTGCTGTTGGACTGTGTCTAGCCAAATTATAATATTTATATTTTGCCATTGGTACACAGTTTTGGCACCATGGACAGAACCAGACTTTTAGACTGTGGTACCATAATGTGAAACTAATGTGAAATAATGAGCATAAACAACTTGAATAGTAAGTGAAAACAAAAGATCAGGATGTGTCCTAATTTCAGGGTAGCGTCTTAACTTTTTCAGTCACAGTGGTCATTGGAATCAAAACAATGGATGTTAATCAGCTGAAGTGTCAAGTATAGTGGAGAAGTTTAGGCCTGCATTTGGCTGGTGCTTGTTTCCCACCCTGCTATATTTCCATCCTCTAGATAAAACACTGAAACTGAACTGACTCCTCTCTGATCAGCAGTTACTGCAGCAGGATATTGTTTTGAGGAGATGTGCGGTAGCTCTGATGACTTCAATTTACTGTGTTTACTGTAGCCAACTTTTAGTGTTGTCTAGTTATTGCAGTCCGTGGTGATGAATTTTATACAGATGGTATAGTCTACCGTATAGTTTTAAATCAACCATTAGAACTCACTCGCAAGCGCTATGATCTCCAGGCACAAGTAAAGAAAAACATGAGCCATGCAATATGACCTGGATTGACACATCAATCAAATCATAAGAAATAGGCATATTATCATCATAATCCTATCTGAATTTGAACTGTATTTCTATGATGACACGTAGTGGCTTACACTATCTCTTTATCTACTGTGTAGTGTTAGATCATATTTGATTGATTAAACATCCAGCAAATATTAAATTATTATTTGGCAAAATTGGTGACACAGACTTTGATTACATCACTAATGTTCATTGATTTCAACTGAAGAACAATGGTGAACCTTGTCATTGCTGGCTTAAAGTGCCGCCTACTGCATCTGCAGACAGAACTTGGTGTCAAAAGTTAAATTTTCCCAAACTTTGATCCTAGCGTGGCAGTGAAGACAATCCAGATGTTGAAATATCTAGCAAAATATTTGTGGCCATATGCATTTGTGCACCTGCTCTTGTCTCCTCTTCTTTTAATGATAAATTGGTGAAGGAGTAGGAGTTTTCTTCTTCTGACTGCTCATTCTGGAGGCTGGAAAAGCTTAGATCTACTGCCAAATGTTGGTTTGGCTGAGCTATTCCAATTCCCTGCTTATCTTTCAGTTCTTTTACAGTGGGAATCATATTTAATAACTTAAGCAAACCACAACCTATTAGACCCTTTGAAATTAAATGACATTTAAAATGAAGAGTCACGCAATACTATTTAGGAGTTTTTATGATAAACTTCTTGTTTGTCAGAATCACCTTGGCAAGCAGAAGGCAGTTTGCTGTCACAGTTGACTGACATCCCACAGTATCAACTGGAAAGGCTATGTTTTTTAAGTCACAATGTGAAAACAGCATTAGATATCACCTGAGGGTAAAAAGGAGAACGAGCTTTGTAGGACACTTACATTCCCCTCTGCATGTTGATCACCCATCAAGTTGGAGTCCGAGCCCAATTTAGAGGGAAGAAAACAAGGGGAGAGATTGGCAGAGTTTCTACTATACAGATCTTGAGCAAGGGAAGGAGAAAGCAGGAGGGAAGGTGGAGGATCAGAGGGCAAGAAAACGAAAAATAACAATTTAATAAGCTCACACCCCAGGAAAAAAAAAGAGACAGCAAAAAGAGGCAGGGAGCAGCATGTGAGAGGGCTGCAGAGCCGAATAGAGCCTGGCAGGTCTAAATGAATGTTAGCCTTGGCCAGGTCTCAGAGCTGAGGGTCTACATCTCATCACCTGAATAATTTACCTGCTGGGCTACTGATTCACCCTTCGCCCTCAGCGTGATACAGCCTGGCTCTGTGGCAGCCGCTGCACCCGCCTCATCATTGTCAGTGCTCGGCTTCTTACTCAAAAAAGTAATGTATTATTTATGTTAGTCATTACAAACATAGCATCATTAGTACTTATTCATAGTACTTACTTAGCTCTCTGGGAGCAGTAATATTACTTTTCCATTACAACTCCAAATGCATGCTCTGTCATCTTCAACAATCAGGATAACACAATTACCCCTCATGTTAATGATAAGAGAAGCCAAGTAGCATTAATGTCCAATGTAGTGGGAAGACTCCCACCTCAACAAAGTACACTTTTCTGGGGGTGGGATATAGGATAATTAAAATACAATTTGATATTTAGCGGGGGTTGATTACAAAAATAACTGCTTGATTGGTGACTAAAATGCAAATGGTAATTTGTTACACTACTCGTAAGTTACAAGATACACCCAACACTGATCATCATGATTGGGAGCTCTGGGATATAGATAGAGTCCTTTCCTGGTGCCATAATACTTAACTAACATACTTCACTGGATGGGCAATACAATTAGGTAAATCGCCAATGAGCATGCTGATCTATGATAATGTGCTAAATAGGATTAGGTCAATTAGGTCAAAATATTGGGCTTTTATTAAAAATCAGATATCGGCCAGTCACCATCATCCACCTCCAATATGATGCAGTGTGACTGATTATTGTAGAAGTGATCAATACTACACACTGGTTGTTTATGGGTAGCCCTGAACCTGAATTGATTCTAATATGACATTTTAATTCGATTCCACATGCATGAATATTGTTCTTCTCAGTATTATCATCATCCTGGTTTTCAATGGAGATTTTTAGTGTCCCATAGTTTATATGCTATTTCGGAGGCTTTTCCATGGAAACACTGAATACTTGTATTTTTTTGGTATGAAAATGGTAAAATTGACTCTTGGTGCAAAATATTACCAACTTAGCAATATTGGTATCGCTACCAGCCTTCAAAAACCCATATTGGTCAAATCCCAGTGCTAAAGCATAGAGACCTGAGTCAGAAGTTAGGGAGAGAAAGAATTCAACCTGCTTGATACTGCTCATGGTCTCATGCAGGTAAAGCCATGTACACATAACTATGGAGAGCATGTAGCTTACAGATAAAGAGCCACAAAATGTTGTGTTGAAACAAAGCAATGGATGAACTTCCTGAATAGCAGACACTAGGAGAGCAGACGTAATGTTCTGTTAAAAAGACAAACAAAACAATCAGTTCTAGTTGAGCAGAAGGGCCTGAAAAAAACGAAACAAAATGTGTTTCTTTTGATGAAGTGCAGCCTCCAAAGACCGTTTCCCTCTCCATTTCCCCTTCACTTCTCTATCCTTCAAATACCGAGGTCAAAATGGATGAAAGCCAAAAGTGCTTGTTAAACTAATATCACAATTACTCTTCTGCAGACAGTTATTTCCACGTGAGCAAACACTAAAAGCTGCACAAACTGAAACAGTTAGCTCGTGAATATCAGTTCACTCACTTCCCACAGTGTTGATCAAATAAGCCATGTTTTCATAACTGTTGTGAGACGGTCTGCTGAACATGGCTGCCATGCACACCATCAAGGCTACAGATCAAAGAGCTTTGTCGTCTTTTCAGAGTGAACTCTGAAAGACAAGCCATTCATTATTCCAAAGGGCAGAATCACAGACAAGGCCAAACCACTTTTGATTAAAGGACAAGTTAACAAAAAACAATTATTGAGTGCTGTATAACACTCAATAGCACTGCTCACATTTATCAAATAATTAAGCAAACAAAAAATCTTGTACATACATATTGTGACTACTGCCAGTGTAGAAAAATGATGTCATCACAAGTTTTGACCTCTTCTAAAAATGAAGAGACCTTAACCCAGACAAAACGAAATGGAATTTTGGAAAAGAAATAGATTTCAACGCTATCCACCTCACTCCACCTCCTCTCTCCTCTCCACCTCTTCAAGTACCTCTCCTTCCCACCTCTTTCACCTTTCTTTTATGGCGCAGCCATCTCAAAGACCCTGTGTTTCGGTGCTCGATTCAAACAAAAAAAAAAGAAAAAAAGTTGAATAACCACCAGTCCCGCTCTCCACGGCGGAGCACTTGGGCCTGTCATTGGCAAAGCGAAAAAGAGTGTGAGTCAGAGAGTGTTAGAGAGAGGCCGACTTAGTTGTCAAGAGACATAACAGAGGCCGATGCCAAGGCAGCATTCAGCAGAGACGTGGCCCGACATGCATTTTTCACAGAAGCACAAACTACTTGACATTTGGATGGACCTTTCCTCCTCGCTGCCTTTTTTCCCCTGATGTGGGCAAACAGGAAAGAGCACGGGAGCATGTCACTTTCGCACTGGCAGAGAGGGATGGAGGCTGTTGCAGGGGAGCACGGGTGAGGCTGTGTGCAGCCCAGCCTAAATGATCCAATCCTGGGTGCAATCAGAGCGTGGCACTGGGGGGGGGGTGGAGGCTCAAACACCATGGTAATGAAGGCTTCCTCTCTGTTTAACACAGCTCCTTCACACCACACACCGCTGCTTATAAACACACTGATTTTGCAGCCTCTACCTCGCAGGTCGGTATCGACTTATATTGGTAGGAACAAACAGCCAAAAACGAGAGTTGGGTTTTGTTTACGTCTCGATGTGACTCATCCTTAAATACACCTGTTCGCTGTGAAAATAGCTGCTAGAGGTTGGTGATTGGCAGATGTCCTGACAGGTTGACTGCATTATGGGCGCCTTTCTTCCCCTCACACATTGTTCATCCGCCAATTGTTCTTTTTCTCTCACGCCCTCCTTCGCCTATCAGATGACTCTCTATCTTAAGACGGTTCCTGACGGGGTGAGGAGCCAAGTGCAATATCCTTCCTCCCCCTCCTTCTCTCGCTCATTCCGATTCCTCTATCTTGTTCACTCACTTTCTCATCTCTTTTTCTATTTTCTGTCCCTTCTCATTCTTGTCTAATTCTCGCTTCCATCCCGCTCTATCTTGCTGATGGACACGCTCAGATAATATTTCATACAGTACTTGTGAGGACTTCACAGGCCTTTTCCCTAGAATAGTCCTGTTCTGCAAAGGCCTGACTGGTAGAAAACCGACTGCACTAACCAATATGAGAAAACCTAATGTGAGAAAATAACATGGCACTCATTGAATAGGCAGGTAGTGTTGGCTAACGTGGTGCTGGGGAGAGGAATGAAGCATATACTGTATGTACACTGTACAGGATGTATGCATTATAGGAGAATTGCCAATAGAAGGCACTGCATATATAGAGTACCTTTAATAGTCTGCTTGTATTTCGCCCTGGTGTAGACCAGATGTGATTGAAAAACAGGTAACTCGCAGGATTACTCTCTTCCTGTGACTGTTTTCGTTCTATTTTCGGCTCCATTCAAGTGCAAAAAACAGAGAGGAATCAGCCGTATTCTGGTAAAGTCTGCTCCATTCTGCTCCCCCTCTTATCTCTTAGCCAGTACAATAAAAATTGCTGGTAATGGTATATATCCGAACAGAGCCCTCGGCTCCCAGCTCTGTGTTCGACACTGGCGACTGATCCACGGCTGTCTGCTGGTGTTAATCTTCTTCCTATATCTGGGCCAATCATGAGACAGCACTAGCTTAGTCTAACCCAGACTAGTTTATAGTGTGGGACGTCTAGACATCGTTTCACGCGCTGTTCCTAGTTCCCCGGGCTCTCACCATGAATAATGCAAGGACCCCTGTCCTGTTCTTCTTTTGCCCAGCTATTTCCCTCCATGCAGCACATATACTCCCTCTGCACAGACAAACAGACATGAAAACGACACGCGCACGTATAAGTTTAGTGTGGCTGTATTTGCTGTAGTGAAAAATACGGCTTTATACGTATAGGTTCAATGAGACCAAACCAAAGAGAGATTTTTTTTAAAGAGACAAAATACTGAATAGACCTCTACCTCTAACTGCTCTCTCTGTAGATGGACTAAAACTGTGTTAAAGGTCCATTTACACTACAAAAGTATCACTCTCCAGTCGCAGTGTACCAACTCAGATAATAATAATGATAATGGTAACGAGCCATATTTTCACCGGTCTTCATGGAGCTTCTTTCTCTCTGTGATGTCTCTACATCAATGGCACCTTTATTGCCTCCCATTTCCCATCTCTCTCCTCCCCAGTCTCCCCCTCCCCGCCTGGTCCAAACTCCTCTATGGGATGCAGATGAAAGAGCAATAAAGAAGCGATGTGAACCCTCATGGAGGAGACTGGAGCCTCTAACCGTGGTTCCCCTTCTACCACAACTCAGTCCAAACTCTATAGTTTATATCTCTGGTCTTCTTTTCTTCTCTCTTTAGCTCCTAAAAGCATCTTACTTTTCCTTCATCCAGCTCTTCAATCGACGCCCGGCCTTTTACCTCTCCTCTCCTGCCAACTAACCTGCCTCCTCACTCGCTTCATTTGCTGTCGAGTTTCTCCCTCGTTGCCTTCCTGGCTTCATTCAGCTCTCTCGCATGCCTCTTTTAGCTCTTTTCCTCTTCTCTCTGACACACTGATTCACATGGACACACACACACGCACACACACCCTCCTCAGTAGTCAGTCAGTCAGAGAGTTATTGGAGAGTGGCGAGCAGAGTGGTCTCTGATCTGTGTGACCGATGTTCTTATTAACGTTACAGAGGACAGGCAGATACAGGAGAGCAGAGCATCATGCATATACAAGGCACATCACTTCTGTACATGCATGTGCACATATAAATGTAGGCATGCAGGCAGATACACGCTTCAGGCCTGGGCACAACACTGAAACTGTTGCCTCCACGGAAACTGATGGCATAACTACCACCCTGAGTAAAAAAACAAAAGCAAAAATGTATTGCCCTTTCTAAGGCTTTCGACAATCTTGTTGAATAAATCAGACAACATAGGACTAGACAAAATGGCCTGTGTGGCTTCATAATTATCTCAGTGAGTCTTTAGTAGTTAATACTTTAAACCAATAATTCCCAATAGTCAGTACCAAAGGGCTCAGTTTTGGGTCTGCTTCTATTTACCTGTAGTATATGATACAGTGTGAAAAACTGCAATATCTTTCATATGAATAATACAGCTGTGCTTCTATTTCACACCTTTTTGGTTTACACAATGGGACCATAAAGCACACCATACATGCAGCATCTTCTGCTTTAAAACATCTGGATCCCGTATAAAATAGTGTATTTCGGATCATTTTGGCTGATGGACATTGTACTAGTATCATAAGTTAGGTCATTCTTTGCTATGGCCATCTTTTATGATGAGGAGAGAGACCGGCACTGTCTATTATTTTATTTATCTATTAAGCACTGCGGCAGAAATTACCATACCACCTTACCTCTCTCTTCCCATATTCAGTCAGGAATATATTTTATCTAGTTATGGAAATGCAAGCTCGTCACCACAGAACTTGTCACCACTAGAACAAAGATAAAAATCAGCTTTCATATTTTATGCACCTAACAAATATTTTATGCACCTAACTGTAGGAAACTAGAAAATGAAATTTACTCATTCAGTTTTCACAGTTCACCTCGGCAATAGCTGATGGACTGCCATAGGAACGCCCCCTGTTTAAGGTAAACGTGTCATCTCCTTTCTGATTCTTTTGGACTGATATGACTATTCTGCTGAATTTCTGCTTGCGCCTTGTTTTCTCTTTCCTACTTACTGACAGGTACTTTGCATTATGTAGCATTTCATCTTCATAGGGCTCTCTTGAAAACAAAAGCACTGTTCTCAGGAAGATTCCCTTGCCAAAATAAACGGATTAATCAAAGAATCTAAACACGCACACACACACACAGACACACACACACACACACAAGCACAGAGACAGAACAAGAGAATGAGACACCAACACACAACTGCATAAATAGATACACACACACAAACACACACTTTGCTAAAGCAGCCAATGGAACAAACAAACTGAACTCCTTTACTTCGACCAGATGCGGTCGTAATGCTCCCATACATCTTGAGAAGCAGCTTATCAGCTCTGAGCCCCAGCAGGGAATCTAGGTGGCGTTCCTGTCTCTGTGCTGTTTGTCCCTTAACAGAGCCAGTATTGGTTTACACGCAGCGGCTGACCTTGTGGGAACAGACCTGGGCCTCGGACAAATGAGCCACTGCTTGCATTTCTATTGGGAACTGCTATTAGATAGATCTGTTTGCCAGGAACAGAGGGTTAGAGGCTGTGTGTGTGTGTGTGTGTGTGTGTGTGTGTGTGTGTGAGTGTTTGTGTGTGTGTGTGTGTGTGTAGGACAGGAACACATGTTCATGTTGCACCTTGTCCACAGAGTCCCTAACAGCCGAGGAGCTCTTTTCATTAGTATTTGACAGGGAGAAGAATAAAGACAGCGAGAGAGAGGTGGGGAGGGGCATGGTGGGAGAAATACAGAGAGGCAGACTAAGAGGAGGAATGAGAGGAAAAAAGAGAGAGAGAGACACACAGATTCAGAGAACCAGGAGTGGCTATTCCTAGAAAATGTATCAGGATGGATTTGCAGCCCTTGCTGTGGTGTCCCTTCCCCTCGTCGCTCCAACCTTGAGAGTCATTGAGCAAAGTCTGGATGCCTCTGAGCAGAATGTCTAATGATTAGAGGAGGCGAAACAACAGCGCATCTCACCGCCATTGCCGTTATTACCTGCTCCACCAGGCCATCGCTGCTTTTCCCTCTCCTCAAGTGGCTCTCAGCAGAAACACACACGTGAACCATTACTGCACTCGGCAACAAGGACTCAACTCTCAGCCCGCTTTTAGCTGTGATGCACCCACACACACACACACACACACACACACACACACACACACACACGCAAAAACTACCTTCAGCTAGGCAAAAAAAACCCCAAAAAAACCCAAAACACAATCAATGCTTGAGAGGAAGCTTTTAAGTCTCGTTCCATTCCCCCCCCCTCTTAAAAACAAAACAAAACAAAACAAAGCAGAAAACAGGAAAGTTTGAAGTTTGAATGAACAGCAGGTTGTGAGGGAGCCGATGATGAAGGCAGGGAACATTGTGTCTGCGCTGCTATATATCGACAACCTCACTAATGAAAGTGAGCTGGAGATTAAATTGGCTTTTGATTTGGCTCGGCTGGTAGCAGGTAAGCACAAAACCGGGGGTTGGAGTCGGGGAAGGTGACTCTAGTTTTTGCTATAGCATTAATGACACCTTTAACATTGGTGCCTGCTGACCTGGAACACATAGTGGGTCCAGTTTGCCAGTTGAGAAATCTATTGCGATGGGTGACTTTAGGGAGTTGAACAAAGGTTAAAGAAATTAGTTAATTTCCAAAATGCTTAATATCTATTTTACAACAATATCATTACCTGGATTTAATAATTTCACATTTCTAACATATAGAGGATCCATCATTTTGTCTTCCTACTATCTGTGTTGGGGGTAACGCATTACAAAATAAGAAGTACTGTAATCACACTACTTTTTCCTGTAACAGAGTAAAGTAAGGCATTACTCTTCCAATTTCAGTAATCACTTTACAGTTACTGACTGAACAGGTAGGTTGTTGCCTTTTTACTCTCTTCATTGGCGTACTATATTTGGAAAGATTCCTCTAGTCTTATCCTGCCTTCAAGTCATGTTGGAAATATCAGAATTACGAGTAGAGCGCACATAAACGAGCCAACAAAGTGGTAAATACAACTGCTGTAGGCTCTATCTTTAATAAAAAAATTTAAGAAAGATGTTGTGTCATTATAGATACATCAGCTATTAGTGTAATATATTACATTTATTGTAATTTAAAAAGAACCAGATTTTGCTTTCATGTTGTGCTTTGAATCATTTTGTAAGAGAGGGTGTCACATTTCCATCAGTGGATATTTTATTTTCCAGTGCAACTTGAAGGGGTCACTATCCCTCCTGCAGATGAACAGCACACACTCTGGGACTTGAGGAAGAGGAGGCTTCTGACAGGTGAAGTTGTGCGGATGTGTTTTTCAGTTTGCTAAATATTTCCGAGAAGAATGCTGACATTTTAGGCTGAACAGTGAACACACTAATGGGAGTATTTTTCTCCTATTTGATTCGTCCCTTCCTTCAGGCTACGGCTGCATGTTTCAAATGCAAAAAAGGGACAGAGTGAATGACAGCGACTGTGACAGTTTTGTGCTTCAGTGGCTCTTTTGGTTGAAAATCTGATCAAGCCACGCGCAATTTGTGCTCTTTCCCCGTTCCATCATGTCCAATTCACATCTGGTGAAAAAAATGCCTAAAAGGGGAAACTATGGTACGAGTAAATCCGCTGGAGAACAAACTCAAACAGCATTTCAGTTGACGGTTGCATGTGAAAGAAAGATAGAGGAAAATATAAAGCTTAATAACTCTTGGCAGTACAGATAAACTATGCACGTTTGCACTCCTGTGCTTAGTTTTATAGGACAAACTATAAGCATTTGCAATCCAGTGCTTAGTTTTGTAGGGCACGTGAGCCAAAGCAAATATACACAGATTGTACAAAGTTTTCTTTTGTCATAAATATTGGAGGAGCCAGTGCAAGCAGAACAGTGTTTGTTGGTTGACAGACACATGACTGTTGGCAGAGCTGCTGTGGCTTGGCAGGGGAAGGAGGCAGATATCACCGCTTTGACTCACACTGACTCAAACATACGTGAGCGCTGACACACACACACCTGACCAACATGTATGCACAGCCAGCATGGGGAAAACACCACTAGAGGTCTCTCTGTATGAGCGAGGTTTCACTTTGTCTCATTTCTCACAAGCAAACCCCGGGGAGAGGGAGTGGAGAGAGGAGAGAAGATGTGAGGACAGGGCCGCTCTCTGCTGTCCTTGTTTCTCTGGGAGAGAGCTCCACTTCTGTACGTGAGCGGAGCCTCTAATGCCCGACTCTACCTTTAAGGTTTTTAAAATACGAGACGAGGTGGAGCAAAGTCAAACGGCCCGGTGGAGAACAGCCAGAAGGGCTTTACTGATCATTCTGGTCTTGTGTGGAGTTTCCTGTTCAAAGCAAACCTCTCCACTGCAAAAAAAAGTGGCTAGCTCAGTTTCAAAAAGCTGTAAGTGTTTGTTTCATATCCAGAAAAATATACACTGATTATACAAAATGTTAGGGACACTGATGAGGTGAATCCAGGTAAAAGCCATTATCACTTACTGATTTCCCTTATTAAATCTATACCAATCACAAAGGAGGAGATGTAGATAAAGAGAAGCAGATTAATTAGATGTGGATTGTGCAAAACGGCTGCAGCTCAGTATCAAGAAGATGTCCCTGGTACTTTCTAATTTTAGTGTAGGTTTTCCACTGGATAACTCTGATTTCATTCAGTATAACAACTGTGACAGATTGTTTTACAGACTGTATAAACTATATTGTATAAAAGAGACACAAAGCTGGAGTGGTTTTGGCTTCCTGGCCATGCATGATACAGTGGGACATCTGTGCCAGTAATCATGCCACATACTGTAGTCCTCTCTGTTTGGTCTGCATTGTATTACATAATGGCAGAACCCGGGCGTTACGCAATTCCTGCTACTGTGGGGCTAGCCTGGTTTTTAATTGGAGATAGATTTAAGGACCATCTTCTTCGCCTCGGCCATAAATAGGCCCATCTCTGTGAAGAAACGCAGAGGGAGATGGAATAATAGGGAATCTCACCGCATGAATTATGGTGAATATATAATATATTGCCTATGGGAGAGTTTGGCTGAGTTTCAGCCCCGAGGCTAACTTCAGTAATCGCCCGACTGAGGCATTCAGGTGCGCTGTTGGGTGCATTATGGCAACGAGTACTGTAACAAATTACTATTTTAAATTCAGTGATATTACAGTTACCAAGCAAAAAATAAGTTGTTGCTTGTATTGTCACCCGCTCTAAATATCAATATACACTCACTGAGCACTTTATTAGGAACACGGTGTTCCTAATAAAGTGCTCGGTACTAATACTGGATAGGTATCAGCTAGCAAAGTGACATCCGCCTCCAGGTTGGACGTGTTGTGCATTCTGAGACACATTTCTGCTGATTATCTGAGTTACTGAAGCCTTTCTGTCAGCTCCAACCGGTCTGGCCATTCTCCTCTGACCTCTCTCATCAACAAGGTGTTTCCGTTCGCAGAACTGCTGCTCACTGGATGTTTTTTGTTTTTCGCACCATTCTGTGTAAACTCTAGAGACTGCTGTGCGTGAAAATCCCAGGAGATCAGCAGTTTCAGAAATACTCAAACCAACCCGTCTGGCACCAACGGCCATGCCACAGTCAAAGTCATTGAGATCACAATTTTTCCCGATTCTGATGTTTGATGTGAACATGAACTGAAGCTGCTGACCTGTATCTGCATGATCTTATGCATTACACTGCTGCCACATGATTGGCTGACTGGATAATTGCATGAGTAAGCAGGTGTACAGGTGTTCCTAATAAAGTGCTCCGTGAGTGTATATCACATCCCACCCTCATCCCCCGGTTTGTTTTCCTCATAAATCATTCTCTTGTGGGTACACACTAAACTGGTTTAGATGAGAAATGGCAGCAGAAGAGTTTATTTTCTGTGGATAAAAGTGTTACCGCTACTTTGATTTTATCGAGCGAAAGGCTGACAAGAACATTGGACATCAAGGTCATGTTTGGTTCCCCGATCCATCCACAGGAACAGAAACTTGAGTTTTCCTGATTTTTGAAGATAAGGGAGGATGCAATGCCAATTGTGGGGCTGCAATGGAAAAGTAATGAATTACGGCTCTGAGGCAGTAACTGAGTAATGAGTAATGAGTAACAAGCCCAGCACTGTTCAGGATGTGTGGATTTGTTTGCGTATTCACATTCACTTGTGAGGGTTTCCGCCTGCCTGCGTACTCACCTGTCTGTATTCACCTTTATTGTGTGTTCGTAGGTGTGCGGTTGTGTGCGCGCGATTGCAAACCCTTCAAGTTTGTGCAATATGTGAGATAAAGAGAGAGAGAGGGAGAGGGAGAGAGAGAGAGAGAGAGAGAGAGAGAGAGAGACAGCGAGAGACAGCGTGTGTGTGTGTGTGGGCTCATCAAAGAACAGCAGCAGGCTGAATCGACTCACAGGAGCCCTGGAGAGCAGCATATATTCATCATTAGCTTCTCATTCGGAACAGCACACGCACACACACGCACACACACACACACACACACACACACACACACACACACGCACATACACATATCCAATGCATACGACGTCTGCCCCACACACACCCAGTCGTCAATGAAACCTCCCCCTGAGCACTAATCTACATGAACCCTATAGAGTTCATCTTCTTCCTCTCAGCTGTCTACATCACTATGGCAATGGCCTAAATTAATCCTCAGTGTGTGTGTGTGTGTATGCACGTATGCGTGTATTGTGTGTGCGTAGTTTATGTGCGTGTCATGATTATGTGTGTCAGAAAAGTGTTCTTATATTTCATTTGTATAGTTTGTGTGTGTACCATGTGTGTCAATAAGAAGAATGTGTCTGTACATAGTGTGTGTGTGTGTGTGTGTGTGTGTGTGTGTGGATGTGTGAGTAGTTTACTGTGTGTGTAGTGAGTATGCATGTATGTACAGTGTGCACTGTGTGTGTGTGTAGTGCGTGTTACGTGTCTTGTTTTGTTGACTGTGCTATGGCTGCTTTAATCCCATGATCCCATTAAGCACTAGCAGAAGTAACGGCAGCATCCCTGTGACTGCTGATGGCCAGGTTAGCTATGCATGTTAACAGCATTAATATCGATTGCCGCTGAAGTGCATTTAGAAATTATGCACGATTAAAGTGTGCCTAGGAGGCAGATTTACAATTCCAATATTCAATCCTCCGTGCTGAAAACACCATTTGTTGACTCATTGATTCACCTGGGAAAATTAAGCCTTAGAAACATTTACAAAGTGTGCTGAAATGTTGCGTGGGGCTTGATGCAAAAGGTGTCTGACACAAAGCAGACAGAGGCTGACTTCACACAGCGCGCGGGTTTAATCAGTTTAAATACATGAAGGCATGGGGGATAAACATTGTATTAGCACAAGAGCAAAGACCAGTACAAAGCAGAATAGAAGATCTAGGCTATTTGAAACAAATAGGTCTCTGAAAGTCAATTTGGCTGAGGTAGCGTCTCTGAAAACCATTTAATTGATCAGCATGAGGATACACATGCTTCATCATAATAATAATAACCTTTATTTGTATAGCACCTTTCATACGCAACATGCAATGTGCTTTACATCAATAGAAGGCAGGTAAAAAACAGATAAAAAGATAAAATATAAATAAAAGCACAAGCGATTGCATTAAAAGAATCAAATCAAGTAAAATAGAAGGATAAAAGAACACAATCAAATTAAACTGGTAAAGTGAAGGCTGATTAAAAAGTAAGCTGAAAATATAAGCAGTTGCTTGAAAATGCTGACAGAGCCCGCCGCTCTAATATTCTTTGGCAGCGTGTTCCACAGTTTAGGAGCGTAGTTAAAAAAGACTGCATCCCCACTCTTCTTTTGAGTGGGGTTTTGTACTTCTAACAAACCAGCAGTAGAAGACAGCATAAAGCTGTCATCAGTGTAAAAGTGAGAATAGGCAACAACCTCCATATATGATAATTAATGCATTTCTCACAGGTGGTGGCAATCGGGTGAAGAACAATTAGATCAACTAAGGACATATGACTAAGACTAGATGAATAAATAACATTGGAGATAACAAAACCACATCGCCATCCAAACAAAAGGGATCTCAATCACTGCCAAAAACACTTTTAAACAGTATAATAATAAAGAAATCTTAAATATAAAAACATACTATTGAATCTCTCACAATTCGATACTGCAAACATCAGACCATGAACCGTTCATAAATCAGTCTCGAAATTACAAGAAGTTGAGAAGCAATTCCTCATTCAACCCTAACCTGTGTGCCAGTCATCTCCCAGTGTGCAAAGCCTTTCTTTTTTCCACGATTTTCATTCTACATACGATGGCAGGCACCTAATTCAGTCTTGAGCGCAGTGTTTTTGCCATTTGTTTCAGGTAACATCTTTACCTCGACACCCGAGACCCTGCAGTAGAGCACAATTACCTTCTCTGAGGCTGGGGACGCACGACATGACGCCTGCCGATTGTGTCGGGACCGTCGCAATCATTTCAATCATGTTTGATTTTTGCGACTCGCATCTGGGCATCTGGCCGTGCTCCTGTAGTGTGAACAGGTCAGTGATTGAAACCTGAACCGAGACCAAAAGCAAATGCGCCGGTAAGTGTGAGAAACAGAATAAATACAGGAAGAATGGAAAGAGAAATGCTCCGCTTTCATGTTTGTTTTGCTTCAGTGTTGTAGTAGCATTAGCGATCATGTTTTCACCAGAGTCCAACTCCTTGTCAAGTGTGTTTCCCTTACGATGAAAGAATGAATGAATGAAAGAAGTCTGTTTAGTCGTGTAGTGTCTCTCCAGCCTAACCTCTCTCATAATAGCACATAGTAGCACTCTACCACCTGTGTCTATTCCACTGAGTACAGAATCATACCAAATGACCAATCCCTGGCTCCCTTTACTGCCAAATAAGATGTCTCGTTGCATCTGGGACATCATCGATTGCCTGGGCTCTGTGAAAACAGGAGATTTTTGAGCCAGTTAGGCCAAACAGGTAATGTGTGCTTCCACAATCTTTACGGTGATTGTGGGGGGGGGGATGGAAATGAGTTTATAGTCTGACAAACCTCCGCAGACCAGCACTGACATCACGTCTGTCTCCATGGCAATGTGGAGGAAACGTAGGCTGGTGTCTGGAAGCAGGGCGTACGAGGAGAGAGGGAGAGAGAGAGAGAGAGAGAGAGAGAGAGAGAGAGAGAGAGAGAGGGAGAGAGGGAGAGAGAGAGAGAGAGAGAGAGAGAGAGAGAGAGAGAGAGAGAGAGACAGTGTCGGAAATCCTCTAGGAGAGGCGTGAAGGAACATAGTGTCAGGAAGCTACCGGCTCTGAATACTAATAATGGAGACTCTATAGCTGGATGGACAAGCACGTGCACGCGCACACACACACACACACACACACACACACACACCAGCCGCTGCCGCGCTCGTTGCCGGTGTCTCTCTCAGTTTTGTCAACAGTCAGTCGGTATCAAGTGAAAAATAGCCTTTGAGCACAAATGTCACAGGAGCCAATGGTGACATTAAAGCCTATTGGACTAAAGCTTTGGACTGCTCCCTCCACAGAGAGCAGACAGCTGCGGGAGGAGAGAGGGAAGAGGAGGACAGAGGGGAGGGAAGGGGGAAAACAGATGAATACGAACGATAACCTCTGCACAGATCTGTCCCAGAACCGCGGTACGAGCGCACGGTGCCGCGCCTCAATTTCCCAGCGAGGGGAAAACGGTCGATGGAGAGCTTGTGGTCATTCTGTCCCGCACACACAGCGAGCATCAGAAGTCTGCACGCCCTTTCAAAAACTGTCTGGTTTTTTATTGCCTTGAGGCTTGAAATGAAAACCTATTAATCAGACATTCTTTCACTTTGACTGTAAAAACAAAAGGGTATTCATTTCTGGTTTTGTGAGTGAGCGCACCCTTCAATCAGTACTTTGTAGAAGCACCTTTTACTTTGATAACAGCGGTAAGTCTGTCTGCAAACTGAGCACATCTGGATTTAGAAATTTTCTCACATTTGTCTTTGCAGAGGAGTTCAAGCTCACTCAAATTGCAACAGGCTTTTCTAGGCAATCTCCTCTACAGTGTGCAGATTTTGTACAGGATTAAGGTCTAGGCCATTCCGGGATACTCATCTTCCCTTTTTTCAGCCATTTCTTGGTTGATTTGGCTGTGCATCTTGGCAACTGTTGAGAGGATTTAACCACAGAGATTGGGTTAGTGATACACTGAGATTCAAGGAGATTTATATTTGGGCCCACATTCGAGATTCAACCTGAATCCACCCATACGCGAGCCGTGACACATGCTGTACAGCAAAACGAGGCCAGCCATTCAGCCTCGACTTAAGCCCCAGGAAGAGTCGTGAGGAATCCCGCACAATGTGACGTTCTTGTATTTCTCAACAGCTTTGACCTATTTGCTTAGTAAAGTCACCCGTCTAAATATAGAGGCATCGGGATAGAAAGAGACAGGGAGGAGAGGAAGAGGAAGAGGCAAGAATTATCAAAGCTCTTTCTGGTTTGGCTCAGTTTGAATTAAATCCACTTCTTCTGCAGAAAAAAGAAAAAGAGGGGCGGAGAAAGACGGAATGTGAGAAAGCAGGGAAAAACGGGGGGAAAGGAACAGAAAATTAGCTGAGACATAGATCAGGCTGAGAAAGCAAAGCAAACAGAAAGCGTCGGCCTGCTTGGTGTCACATACAATTCGATAATGTTCTCGCTGCTTCCAGTTGTTTTTTTCACATTCTCATTGTGTTTGTTTTTTTTTGCTCCAGATAGCAGTGGGCTGCTAACGGCCTCTGAAGTATGGAGCGTTATGTTTCCATTTCTGGTCGGAGGAGGGAGGGAGCGTTGACTTGAGCAGATGAAGGTTGTGTTGTACCTGTTTACCGCACCAAACACTTTGGTGGTTCATCAAAGTGTCCTCCGCAGGCCCTCATCCTCTTCTCGTTCCCTTTTAGAAGCATCGAGGTATTGATTCTGCTGGTTTGTTACCTTACGCCTTCCTCTATACAAACAACTCCTCCTTCGCTCGAGAGTGTCTTTGCGTGGTTGCACTTTAGATAATTCCCAGGTAGCTGTTTGTGTGTTTTTTTGTGCGTAAGCATTTTTGTGTGTGGGTGCATGCTATTTACTGTGAGAGCGAATGAGAGAATGTCCATGTCTTGATAGATGTTCGTGTTATATGTGTCTGTGTGCGTGTTTGCCTTCTTGTACACGTGCGCGCATCCTCCATCAGTGTTGTTCCTCCCACAGGCCTAATGCTTGTCCACCTAATCCAGTCCCAGTGCTCTAATTGGCTAAGTGCAGCCATTTTCTCTGCTCCGGGGAGCATGGAGATTAGAGGGAGTGTGTGCTCTGAGCTGCCCAGCGCCCAAATGAGTCACGCTGTGGGTACAATGCCTCTCAGAGGGATAGATAGAGCAGAGGAGCAAGGTACAGCGCCCACGCATACACACACACACACACACACACAAACGGATGAGAGAAGTTGTCTCCAAGAAAGCTGTACACCACTAGAGAGCTAATGTGCCAGGATCAACTCTGAGACGCACTTTTTCTGTGATGACATTAAACGTATACAGTGGCGGATGCTGCCGCTTTTTGATCTGTCTCATGTCACACACTCGCACACACTCACACATATTTTGGGAGAGTTGGTGTGAGTTACAGAGGCTAGCTCACCTGGGTCTACCTGACTCCTGGTGAAAGGCGTCCAGCCCTGATGTGGGCATCAATAATGAATGTAGCCTGGAGCCAAACTCCCTGTTGCACTGTACACAATACTCAGGGTCAGCCATGCTGCTCCACACATTACTACCAGCACTGCTGTAGGCTCATAATGCACATATAAAGATGCTTACCAACTGATGCTCTCTTGTCACCTTCAATTGATGGGACTATTTATTTATTTTTTGTATTTTTGTTGAATTGTCTTTCTTGTCATCTGCCAGAAGGTACAAGGAATGATCTACCAATCAGCTGCTTTAAGAGACAGATGTTTCATGGTTCTGTTATAATGCAATTCTTAACATTTGAAAAAAGAAAAGGCTGCAGCATAGATGCATGATGGGAGACATCTGTCAACTGCTGTATACATGTATGTGTATGAGGATAAACATGCACACTGAATACAGCCATAGACACGCATAAAACATATGGACATGTGCATACAACGCACAAACACAGACACACAGGTGGCCCTTCCCATTTTCCCCATTCAATTGTATTATTCTCCAATAGGAGTGTATGTCTTGTTTTTCTTTTGTCATAAATATTGGAGGAGCCAGTGCAAGCAGAACAGTGTTTGTTGGTTGACAGACACATGACTGTTGGCAGAGCTGCTGTGGCTTGGCAGGGGAAGGAGGCAGATATCACCGCTTTGACTCTCACTGACTCAAACATACGTGAGCGCTGACACACACACACCTGACCAACATGTATGCACAGCCAGCATGGGGAAAACACCACTAGAGGTCTCTCTGTATGAGCGAGGTATCACTTTCGTCGGGAGCGGAGAGAGGAGAGAAGATGTGAGGACAGGGCCGCTCTCTGCTGTCCTTGTTTCTCTGGGAGAGAGCTCCACTTCTGTACGTGAGCGGAGCCTCTAATGCCCGACTCTACCTTTAAGGTTTTTAAAATACGAGACGAGGTGGAGCAAAGTCAAACGGCCCGGTGGAGAACAGCCGGAAGGGCTTTACTGATCATTCTGGTCTTGTGTGGAGTTTCCTGTTCAAAGCAAACCTCTCCACTGCAAAAAAGTGGCTAGCTCAGTTTCAAAAAGCCATAAATGTTTGTTTCATACACACGACAATTATTCTCCATTAGCAGTGTATATACTGTTCAGCACTTAGGGAAAGTGTAAGGCTTACTCATGCACACTTGGATTTCCCTGCACCGGTTTGAGGAGGAAAGAAGCCATTTACATATGCAAGTATCAATCAAGAGAGGCACCAGCTATAATCCCATTAATCAGCATAATTGGCCCATAATTGGCTCTCATCAACTCCCTACAGATGCCATCACTCAAGCCACAACATTATTCCCACGCATCTCAGATACAAACATTGGCTCGCTTTCTTATCTCAGCTGCCTCGGTAGAGGAATAGGTCTGTCTGCGGAGGGAGCGCACACAGTAGATTAAGCTTTGATATCTCAGCTGAGTTCACACACACATGCAGACACTTAGGTGCACATGTGCGAGAGCGCGCCCGCCAACACACACATACATACAAGCGCACACTGAAAGTCATGCTATTATCCAGTAAACAGGCCATGAGTAAATAATCCACTGAAACGTACACTTGCAGCAAACTTGCAGAAACAAACGCCTGCCCACACATCCAAACGCAGGAGGCGCAAGGTGTAACACTAGGGCTGACAGAATTCAATGTTTAGGGATGTGTATGAACGCATGCCTGTGTGTGTGGGTGTGTATGAGCGTGTGGGCGTGTGTGACAAGAGACTGTGATGAGATGTGTGCACCTCACTCCAGCACAGATGTGTGTGTGTTGCTCAAGGGATTTTGCCTTTCCTTCCATCTTATGAGCAGAAACATGGCTCCTCACAGCTGATCCAGACATGTTAGCCACTTAACACTCTGTTCCTGGGCCTGGACAGCACATTCAATTCCAGCCCTGAAGCAGTAATTGTGTTTGTGTGTGTGCGCGTTTGTGTTTGCTTGCATGTTTACGCGTGTGTTTGTGAGCGAGTGTACTGTATGTGTTTGTCTTGGGAGGTGTGCTGCTCATGTCAAACAAAAGAAAACAAGGACTTGCTCTTTGTTGATCAGTATAACAATCTAACCTTGAGCAACAAAAGCATCTTCCTGTGCACTGAAGCGAATTGCAAAACAAAGCAAACAAAATTGAAGAGAGGAGAGCAGAGGAGGGAGGTAAAGGAGAGCAGAGAGAAGTAAATTGCCATCCTTTATTTCTTCAATAAACCGATATTCTAGGTAGCAGCAGAATATGAGAAAAGAGGAGAAAGTTTTTCCTTGGTAGGAGAATGTGCAGAGTATCAAAAACCAAAAAAAAAAAAGACACCGCAAATTTTCTCTTGTGTGTGCAGGAATCAAAACAAGCACTGGCATGCATTTTGTGGAATTGGATGATTACATGAAAATTGAACAACTCACCGTTTTCCCCATCTAATATTGCACAGTGGAAACATTCTAGGCCAAGGAGGGATAACAGAGTGAAACAGAAAGAGAAAAAAACTAAAAGATAAACAAAGCAGTATTGAGAGATAAGTTGCTGCACATAGTGATAAAAGTTGACCGTTCAGCTCTGTGCTGCTTATTTGGTATTCGCTGTTCAATTCACCGCTCGCATGGTGTATTGTAAACTATGAAATAACCATGAGCCGTTTGAGTTAGGAGCTTATAGTTACAGGCAGAATATCATTACATTTGTCAGTTACTGCTGGCCAAGTTACTTGTTTGCAATGACTGCAACCACCAGGACCTGAGGCAGCAGGGAAGACTAATGATTAGAAATCCTGTCCCGTAATGGGAATGTCTCAGGTTGGTGGTGGATTATATCAATAAGATAATAATTTCAGCCACAGTTAATGTCCATTTCCTACTGTGGATTCTTACATTATCACAGAAACAGTTATCGTGCGACTTATTCCCCTACCTCTGGATGCCATTCGCTTTCATTTAACTCCAAACGATATCAAAACCAAACCTAAAGAGCGTAGTAACGTAATCCATGGAGGAGATGTGGGTGTCTACAAAAGTTTTGCTAATAAAGGATTAAAAAAAAACATTGTGTTATGGGTAAGAAGGTCAGATCCCCATTCACCAATAGCCAGGCACTTCATATACAGGCACCATGCTCTACCTATTTTGTCACTTTAACCTGTGGGAGAGCTATGCTGTAATCGTGTTTTAAGATTAGATGGGATGAAACGTTAATGATCCCCGTGGGGAAATTGGGTCGTCTCAGCAGCAGAAAACAGGATATAGATAAGAATAAGACAAATAGAGAGTACTGAAGATAAAAAGGAAACACATCAACTGAACGTATTGGTTGGCTGTATGGCGTTGACCTGTGACCTTAACAAGTGACTTGTGTACATATTTTCTGGTTTAGGATTTTTCTCTACGCACTGAAGATGGCTGCTTGACTGAAACACCTGGTTTGCACCAGCTCTCTGGAATAAAACAGACTCATATCTCACATAAGAAATCTCCCATCCTTCACTTTTGACAGCGTGCGGGTTTCTTCCTGAACCACCCACTTCACCTGCGCCAATAGAGACCTACACACATAAAAACATGACATCAAATAAGGTGCGGTGAGCTTCAATCTATTCAATTCACGCTGGTGTCATGCATAGTAATGCTATTTGAGATAAGTGCATATACTTACCAGCGTAATATCATTACCTTCCAAATTGAATACTGGTAGTGTCAAGCTTATTTGCGCTGATCGCTGCGCGTAATGCTATCATAGACAATCTGACACTCTGATAGCTTTTCCTCATTCAGCGGGTCACAGTTTGAGACAGCGTCGCGGCCCCTGCACATTCAATTCCCCGTCCCACTGATGTGGCGGAGATGGAATATTTCATTAGAGGCTTGGATAAACAGACTCAGAGCCGTGATAGTCTGTGTGGGCACGGTGGCTAAGCGGACCAAGCGGTGTCTTGTTATTACCCAAAGCCACAGAGAGCACCGGCTAGACAGATTGGATCTCTGATTGCGGAGGCCTCGCCGACTAGATTATTGCTTCAATATTATGGGGACATGATGGCGAAAATCAGCCCGAGCTGCAGGGCTTCAGTCAAGTCTCTCCTCCACCCCCCTCCGGTTCATCATCTGCGGTTCAGCCGGGGCGACGGCGCGCCTTTCTGTCAACTGGAGTCTCCCGCTCATTTGACCAGAGTCGATGGAAAAACACCAGGGAGGAGGGATCAGGAAAAGAACAAATATTATCTCCGCAAAGGATTGGAAACGGTGGGTGGAGGAAGTTTGGTGAGAGGCCGATTGGGGAGAGAATGATCCCTTTAATCTTACCCGCAAATATTGAAACTTAATACCTGTGTAAAGTCCCAAAAATGAGAGTCCTGCTGCTCTTGGCGAAATTCTCATACCCTTTTTTCCACCGGACCGCCCTCTTCCCTGTCCTGCCCCGTTCCCCCTCTTCCTCAGTCCCTTCCTCTCCCTTAGGGGTAGCATCCAGGAAAGAGCCAATTACTCATGCAGCCCCAGTAATTAACATGAGGGATGGAGAAGCTAATGCTGCGAAAACTACAGAATTGCGACAGTAAAACTCTCTCTAATGAGACAGACCCTGGGGATCCTCTTCCTCTCCTCCGTGGCCTTGCTGATTGTTTCCGTCTCTATAGTGGATGGCGCTAATCATTGAGATTCAAACTGGTTTCTGCTTCAGGTTGAGGCCCATCGCATGCTCTGAGATCAGTGGGGAGGCAGATGGGAGGGAGTGACAGAGTCCATACTTTCATGAAGGGAATTTCCAGGGGAGAGGAAAACATGCTGAGGGGGACGACGAGAGGAGTAAAAATATTTCAATTCAGAGTAATGGCGATCACGTTGTCACGCTTTCATCTTCATGTCTCACACACAGGCGTACACACAACACACAAACGCACAAGCACACACATACTTACACACAAATAAGCAGAAATCATGCAACAGATGATGGGGAGATGTGGTGTATTGCTGAGTGTATTTGTGTCTGTGGGGGTGTGCATCAGTGGCTCCAGCAGGGCTGAATATAGATATCTGCCTGTGTGGTTGTGTGCGGGCGGTTCCACTCAGGAGGGAGGGTTCGGTCCGCAGTTCGCCACGAAACGCCCCTCTCAGCCACGGAGGCTCCGTCCATGAATATTAATGCTGCAGTGCCCCGGGTCCCCGGGTCCCTGTGGCCCCGAGCTGCTCTGTGAACCAAATCAAACACCCCACTCTGTCCTCGCTCTACAGGGAGAGACCTGGGCCGCCGTTCACAGAGGGATGGAAAGCGGCGGGCAAGGATGGTATCTTAGTGTGTGGGGCTATACTGTGCCATGTGCATGCGCAGCAACCTGTTACGCCCTCATACAAATACACACACAAACACACAAACACACACACACACACACACACACACACACAGTCTGTCTCTGCACCACTCATCTGATTCTCCCTCTGAATTCACCCTGCTTACGGCACAGATGACCGACACAAATGCAAACACGCACACACATAAACCCATACTGTTTAGTGTGCAGAAGTTCCCTCTTCATCCATCTCTCCTGCAATATACTCTTTTTCCTGCCCAACACATAAAATATAGCTCACCTCCCCTCTACAGCAGCGTACCTGAGACTCAAAAACTCTCTGCAATTTATATTTTCCAGAGCCAACAACACCACCAAACACAATCCAATGCCAGGTCCCCAACAGTAGCTTGCAAACAATCACACACACACACACACACACACACACACACACACTTCTGTTGCTTTTCTCTTTGCAGGTACGTGAGATGACTGGTCACAATGTACCAGGACTTGCAAGCTGTTTTTTGATAGAACGACCTCGATCCTAATCTCTTCTGTGTCATTGTTTAAAGGAGGGAAAACTCTTTTGTCAAGATAAGGCCGGCTTTAAAGCGATGGTTCGAGGTTTGGAATTCCATTTACCTTTCCGGAGATAAGGCCGGCAGACTCTCGGCCCGGCGGTGAACTGTGGATTTGCGCTGCGCTGCGCCGCCCTGCCAAAACGGATATGGAGGCATTTAGAGCGAAGGCAGAGCTGTGAGGGCGGGTTGAAAAAACGCAGCTGGGACTTGAATTTTTTTTGGGGCGGGCCGACGACTGATTAAAAAAACAACGCTGTAGGAACACTTAATGAAAGGGATTTCTCCACCCGCTAGTTCAGTGAGTTTTTTCGACAGGTGGGTAATAAGGCTGCAGGCAATAACTGCAGTCTCTACCACAGGAGGGAATGGAGGGTTTGGGTGTCCAAAATAAGCACAGACTCTCAGTACACTCCCACAGCATGTATTGCTCTTTCTAAATATGAGAAGATTGTGTGAAAATTGGCAGCTAAGGTGCGAGGATTCATAGATCAAGTTAAATTTTCACAATACAAATACAAAATAACACTTTCTTTTATTAATTCGATACGGCTCAATAAAGAACAGACGTGATTTGTAGTGCGATTCTCAAGTGCTGCGCACTGACAAAGTCTGATATAGAGGCATAAAAAAGTGAATGCATCTCTGACTGACTGAGCTGAATTTTATCTCTTTATGCCCACGGCTCTGTGGCGATGGCACTGTGCAAATAAGACATACTTACTCCTTGTGGACACAATTAAGTAAGCCAAGGTCCATCTCTCGCACTCTCTCCCGCTGACTGATGACACCAGTTTTGATCATCTCCAGCTTCGGACATAAAGGAGCTGTCATTTTCGATCACTGCTACCTCACAGACGCATGCCAGGAAAAATCCAGCGCGCCGTCACATGTCATAGGAGCGAGGAGGCAAAGAGCAACTGGGCTCCATTTAAGATCCCAGTGCTGAGCCGCGGATGCCTGAGCTCTCATTCAAATTGGGTGAATAAGTTACAGAATGAATGCTTTGGCACGCCCAAAGTCCAGATAGATAGACACTCCAGGTGTCACGAATGCTTTCGTACAAAAAAAGTTTGCAAGTAGAAATATTACATTACTAAAAGTTTGCGAGTGACTGCATTGCAGGTGTCTTGGTTCATGTCAAATCCCAGATGAGTTGGACTCAACAGGGGTTAGAGGCAGAATGCAGCACAAATCCCTTGAGAAGGATCAAGGTTTCACATCTTTCTGTCTCTGTCTCTCTCTCATTCCCCCAATGACTTCAGATCATTATACTGAAGAGGACACAGGAGCGTGCAGACAGCTCACATGACAGCATCATGGAGGAGTCGCTGTGGGCAGAGCATCCAATGGATTCAAACTGTACTGTATCCTACTTGATTACTGTACTGACACGCACAGACACACAAATAAAATGGAGGGGGATTGGGGGAGGGTCGGGGGTCTTTGCGTGATAAAGGCCAATTAAGGAGCACATTTCACACTTCTCCCTCATCTCTCTCTTGGCCACAGCTGCTGACGAGCATCAGGCATCATCTCATGCTCACCACCCGGCGCATCCACATCTGTGTCCCGCCCTGTCAGTCAAACTTCAGACACACAGACACACACACACACAGAGCCCGCCTTCTAACACACAGCTAGGATGAGTGACAGCACAGGGCTCCAGCGTCCGACCATTTGGTCACATTTTTTAGATTATTTCTAGACTTTGTGAGGGGGAAAAAAGTGACAGGTCGCACCTGTGCGACTTGCAAGTTCAGGACAATTTTTGTTATTGTTAATTGTTTACACTGCCTTCCTTCACCCTGTAATTCTATAGCATCTCAGCGCCTATTCTTGTCTGTCTTGTGAAACGCACACTTGCCGCTATAAGCAAAATAGGGGAAAAAACAGACATGTCTCCACTTACCTAATGCATGCAGAACGATTACAAAGGACTTCTTTTCAACTGTCAATACTGCACACAATTCACCTGCCCATCGCTGCCACCAAAGACCAGGAAGTGATTATGTGACATCACACGTACTTCAATAGCTTGCTGTTGTCAACGTAAAATAACAGTCGGCTGGAAAACAAAGATTCAAAAAGTGATGCAAAATATATTGAAATCACATCTCTGCTGGTTTTCAGAGGCTGTGAGTTGTGATTTCTTTGCATGATTTAGTCTCACTGAATTTTTATAATAATAATTCATGGAGTAAGGGGTAAAATTGATAGTGAGATTGATAGGTATTCATTTTTAATTTTAATTTTCATAGAAGTTGCACTAATTATATATAGATCTACATCACTACTGGATAATTTGAAAAGCCGTTAAAGAAGTTAAGAATTCCAATCAAAAGCAGCATTTTGATGGGTTACTTATGGGTAATTATTTATTGATAGATATTCAATGACACTGAATGCCGGGTATAATAACATTGATAATTTGGGAAATTTGAGAGTGGCCAGCATGTGCAATACTATTGAGGGTTTTGCTAAACAGGTAGGCGAATCACCAAAACAGAAAGAAAAGAATGGATAAAAATATTTAAAGTATAAAACAAAGTATCTTCTTCCGCACATGTAGGTTTGTATTTCATTACCAAAACAATTAGGAGATCTGTAAATGCAATTGAGGTGAAAAAATTTGAATTTATTGTACATTTATGCTGACATAGGTTTGGTGCCAGTGCGCCACTATATTATGTGATTGCCACTAATATTTTAAGTTGTTGGCGCATGAGGAAAAGTTAGTCTGGAGCCCTGCAGCAGACAGCTCAGATCATGTATGGCTTCATAGACCTGTCACAGCACAGGGTTTCCAAAAAGTCAGGAATCATAGAAATAATTTGTTGCGCTTGTTTTCGCCGGTTTCTGGCGTCCCAGCGGAGGTGTGGGTTCAAATCCCACTTCTGACGAGCAGTTTTGATGCTCATTTACTTGGCAGTTTCCATATGTTTCCAGACTTTTCTGACACTCTGCTGTTCCTTCCAGGCATGCAGTCGCTGCTTGCTAAGAGTGGGAAATAGAGAAACAGAGGGGAAAGAGGGATAGCGAGAGGAGGGGTGATGAGGAAAAAAAAGAAAGCGGGTTGAGAGTTTAAGAGGAGTCGAGCCTTTGACGCAGACGGGGAGTGGAAACAGTTGCCATGGAAACCCCACCCTGCCTCCAATGAGTCAATGAGTAAGTGAGAAGAGAAAGAGAGAAAAGAGAGAGAGAGAGAGAGAGAGAGAGAGAAAGAGAGAGTAAATGGAGGGATGAAAGAAAGTGAGCTTTTCGTGACTAAGGGCATCTGTCTGATCTCCCTAACCTTTGTCAGAGAGAGAGAGAAATAAAGAGAGAAATAGAGCAAAAGTGAGAAGGATGAGAGAGAGAGATGGAGAGAAATTAATACACAAAAGAGCATAAGCAAAACAAATGGCAGGTGCTATTCTCACCCTCTCAACAATACAAATAGCAAAATACAAAAAGCTACACTGCAACATCACCTCAAATCCACCTCTGTCTTAGATGCCTCAATCTGCTCCTTTTTCATCTCCATGCTGAGCCCCAACTCGGAGCTCCGCTGCTCTGTCCCAGCTCCACTGTGAGGCTCACAGTGTCACCCTCCCGACGTTTATTAGGTTTCTCACAGAGACGCTAAATAATGAACGAAGGGGCACTGGGGAGCCGTTATTCTTGTTATTATCCTGATTATTACTGTCATCCATCAGACATCAGGCTATTAAACGGATATACAGACATGTGACAGAGTAAAGGGGGGGGGGGGGGGCATCACAGATACCTGGCCAATAACTTCACGCAGAATTCACACTTATGGAATCAATTCTGGACTGGTGAGCACCAATTTGAGCACAGTGAAAATTAATGAGCTTGGTAACTCAATCCACACATCCTCATCAGATATCTGGCTGGTAACTTAATGCACACGTCAAAGCACAGAGGAGGGGAGCGATGGAAAGAGAGAGAGTCACGGGAACAGAAAGCGACAAGAAATGAAGGAGGTAAAGATAGGGACAGGAGACAAAGTGGAGGAGAGGGAGAGATTCATATTTCCTGCTATGATGCAAGAGTCCAGGATGATCAAACCAATGGTTCTGGATAGACACGCAAACTGGCAGTCTCTCTCTCTCTCTCTCTCTCTCTCATTAGTAAACACCATCAGTATTGCACAGTTGCCCCCGCCATTACCACAAACTCAATGTCGCTGTGGGCATCAAACTCCCCATTAACTCTCAGGCTCACGCACTAGTTCCTGCTATGAAAACATATGCTGTTTGTGCACGCATGTAAATACAACACAAACACACATGCATATATGAATGAACGTAAGCCCATCCATGCACAATACAGTAGACATTCACTCACGCAGGCAAGCACTGCGATGCCACACAGCGCTAACACACACTCACAGACACAGACACACACACACACAAAAGCGTGCACACTCAAACGCTTTAAAGACAGATGTGGGAATCTCCAATCACACCCTTCATAAAACTTAACTCTCCATTAGCGGATGTTCACTGGGCTGATCCGTAAGCACCCCTCCCTCCTCTGTTATCAAACCACTGGCTGCTAGCCGCCCGCCTTACTGACATGCTAGGTTAGCCGAGCTAGCATCGCCCATTAAGAATCAATGGGGCCGAGCGGATCCCCGAGCGGATCATGATGTATGGCTAATACTAGCCATCACTGTTTTTCCACACACACCATGAGCGCCAGTCAATGCCAGTGCCATGTCAGGGAAGGAGAGCTGAGAGGGCAAACAGAAACCGAGAGAGCTTCTCTACGAACAACACTCTCTTTAACCGCCTCTCCACCTCTCTACCTCCACCTACCCTCTTGATCATCAGCTCTGTTATTCAGAGACAGTCAAAGATAGACACCAAGCCTGCTGCCCACTAAGTGCTTTACTGTGTCCACCTTCCACACACACACACACACACACAATGTATCAACGTGAGATGGAGCCAAGAATAGAGCGGTAAAGGCAGAGACGAGAACGTCAACTATGCGTGCATTAGTGTGAAGAAAAGGAAGGAAAGAAGGAAGCAAGCAAGAAAGAAGGCAAGAAAACCTGAAAAAAGAAAAATAGAAAGACGGAGAAAGACAGATAATGAGGCCACGGAAGAGACAGTGGCTGGCAACTGGAGAAAAAGAGAAGCATAATCCTGATGACCTTCACATTTTTTAATCTCAAGTCATTCATTTCCCTTGCAACAGCTGCTCTGCACACAAGCGAAAAGGAAAGATTGTGTGAACGTGGGTTAAACGCGTACGTGTGAGACGGAGAATATGGCAGCCAAAATACCAGATGAATCTATTAAGCATTTGAGAAAAACATGAGACACTTGTTTTTTTTATCTTTCAAGTGATGTGCCCAACTTTGAAGTTATTTACTCTAAATGTCTGACTAGTTTACACTAAGTACATTAAGTCAAGCGTTCTGAAATTAGTTCAAATATTTAAAACCGCTTTCAAATATAGCTCTGCCCAGCTTGGGAGTCTTCAGAATAAAGTACACACACTGTCTAGAAATAAGTGTGGGTTCAGGTGTGAATTCGTATGAAAGTCAAATACATTGCGAATGCATACATTGCAATTTCCCCCTGTTTTCCAATTCAATTTTCACTGAAAAAGCATTCTCATTGCCTCACTGTAGCCCACTTAGGCATCACGACTAATCTACGCACACTTATTCCTCTCCCCTCTCTATCTCCCCCATCAAATCTATGTGGATTACCAGGCGATAGGCCTGATTTCACATGGGCTCAGGCTATTAACGCTCTGACCTTGGATTTCAACCAGGCAATTTGTCTAAGAGCTGGCACAGCCTTAGCTGCCCTCCCCGGCTCCATCCAAGCTCCACAATACTATTGGTATGAGTGGCAGTAACTCTCCTACTGTCTGCCTGTCAGCCTGCGTCCCCCTGCAAATGTCTTCTCTTCACCACTCAAGGGTTATGTTTAAATTGCTGTGATGAACTACCTCAGATCTATCACTTGCAATTCTCTTTCTCTCTCTCTCCCCTTGGTCTCCCTTAGCTTCATCAGTTATCCTAGATCTCACCAGGCTCCTATCTAACCCTGTCTCTCAATTTTAGATCGCTTTTCTCCTCTCTCTCTCTCTCCTGCCCTGGTCTGGTGTCATCCCTTCTTCCTGAGCCTCCACATCATCTGTCCATAAAGGCTGCGTCTTGTCTTGACTCCCACCCCCCTTCTGTCTATTGGTCAATTTATCTGCCTATCTAACCATCTATCAGTGTGTCTAGCAATCTACTGTATCTATCTGTCCATCGGTCTGTCTGTCAACTTAAACTGAAGGTTGCTTGATGTCTTCCTGTATACCCCACTTAAAAGTAACCACCATCCATCTATCCACATGTCTGTATGCTGTCTGGTCGTTCACATATAAAAGGCCCAGCTCAGTCATGACTAAGCCACTTCCTCTCAGCAGCAGCAAACAGCACTGAGTGAGGCCCATTGTTGAGGCTTCATTAAATGGCCCAGTTAACCTCTCTCTGCCTCTCTCTGTGTCTGCCACAGTTTATCTAACGTCCATTTAACTCTGCGGTTATCATAGCCTATGTCCCATCATGCCTCTCCTCTTCTCTTCCCACTCCCTTTTGAGTCTCTCTCCCTCTATTTGTTCTGCCATTTGTTCTCAGTCTTTGCCGCTCACCTCTTCCTCTATCTCCAGTGTCTGTCTGACAGCGGCTCTGTGTGCGGTTATCAGAGAAAATTGCGCTGCTGGTGCAAACAAATAGCTCTTTTTGTTCCTCCTATGTCTTCTGCTCGGAGGAGGAAAAGGGAAAAGTGGTTCCAGTGAAATCTGCCTTGAAGAATGCACCTCCATTAAGGATTCAGGGGAGAGTTAGCCAGCAGACAGCTGGGCCTAATGGCACGGCTAGGCTAATGCAGCGCTAACACATACACACACACAGTCTCTCTCTCTCTCTCTCTCACACACACACACACAACACAGTACACCCAGATAAGCACACATGCACTTTAATATCACAGCCCATTGACTGACGGCAATGAGCATATGTTGTGTGGACAAATGGCATAAAAGAATCATTAGAAGAATCCAATATGGATTAAGCATCACTAAGTCTAAGCCCATATAAGCAGTGGGGCTTAATAAGCCTGATAAAGGCCTGCATGTCGGGTTATATTGCATTCCAGCATCACACACAAGACCCAGATTACCATTCAGATATTCCTTCTACATGTTGTCATCAACTAAAAACACCCATTGTCAATTCAAACCTTATCTCAGATTGTCTGCATAACACCGAAGCTCAGCTGCCCAACTGACATTGATTACGTTTAAAAATGCCTTAATAGCGTGTGCTGTTGTGATGCAGTTATGCTAATTAGAAACAGAAGGCTGGAGTCGACTCCCAATTTTAAAAGGCCCCTCGGCCGGAGACACACTGCCCAAGCTTGACTCCAGCTAAACCAACACTGCAGCAGCTAATCGATTACAACCACAGCCAGATCGTTAGGGAGATTCGGGACTGAAGTTAATGGGGCATGGCGGCAGGAAGGGAAGCGGAGTAACCCATCACAATCTATTATAATGAACATGCATATGTCATGGTTATTTCAGCTGGAATATTCATGTTCAGGTTCAAACAGGAAGGTCTCAGGTTTCCTCTTGTAAGTCAGCCACTTCCCAACACAAACTACTTCAAGTGACTCGGAAGAGTTGATGACAAGGGAGAGGGGAGGTGCCAGTGGTGACAAGGGCATGAGGGAGGGGAGGGATGGGTGAGGGGGAGGACAAGGTAACTCACAGGGGACGGTGCGGAGGTAGAGGTTGTCCCGGATGATCTGCTGCAGCTCGTGGTCCACCGAGCCTTTCTGGAAGCGCAGGTTGAGGTAGTGGCGCAGGTCCTTGTCTATCACGCCCCCTGGAGGAACACATGGGACAACAACACTCCATCAAATCCATCACTCCCACCTGGATGGCTGTACATTCTTAAAGGCTGCTGTGTAGATGTAGAACCATTTTTTTTTTCTTGTGGGAGAAAAAAAAATGGCTTGAGGTAAACCTATTCAGCCCTTGAACAGAAAATGGGGACACCTGGACATGTTCATAAGTTATCCAGAAAAAAAAAATGCTTGACTCACACTATTTTCCGTGCACGAGAAATTTTGCAAATCCCTAACTTTAAGAGCAAGCAGAGGTGGCACAAAATACTGCAGCGGCAAATGACCCAGAAATCACAGAAAAGCATGGCGCACAAACGATTTGCATTTACTAAATTTTATAAACAAACAGCAAACACTAATGAATACACTTTGGCCTCTCTTGGATTCAGCATCTGTCAAGCGCAGCCACGGATTGGTGGAGGTGTTAATTGGAGCGGTGGCCAAACACGTGTGGAGAAATGTCTACACATAAATCACCCAGAGAGTCCCCCAGGGGGCCGTTTTTACCTCCCTCCTCTTCTCCTCTCACCTCCTCCCCTCCTCACCCCAATCCCTCCTTCCCACTCTCGCTCCACCACCAGTCCCAGTTCTGTGAATGGACCATCATTCTCCACCAGTAACCGTCCTCCATCCTGCTTGCTCAGCAGGACAGAGGGAAAAAAGTGACGGAAGGGAACGCTGGAGAAATGGAGGGCGGGAGGAAGAGAGAGGGAAGGCAAGGGCAAATCCCATGGGGGAGAAGAGAGAGAGGGAGAGAGAGAGCTAAAACAAGCATCGACCCCCACCTCCCCCCCTGATACTCCATCCATCTACTCTGCCACACACTCATATAATCACATTTCAAATGGAGGCAGGACAGGACAGCCAAGGGAAAGGTAGCGCCACTGACATTACTTAAGGGATTCCTCATGGTGCCATATTAACAAACGCACTCATTGTTGTTACTCTGCATATACTGTAGGTGAGGAAGGAGAGAGATGGACAGAGATGGACAGAGAAAGTACGGAGACTGAAGAGACATTCCTCTAACCTTCAACATCCTCATTAAAGCAGTGATTTGGCACAATGCCAGATAGCATTTAGCCTACCCCCCCCCCATCCCCCCAACACACACACACACACACACACACACACACATACACATCTCAAGGCGATGACATCCAAGCATGATATGTTGGAGAGCATGCATGTCACCACACATGTACAGACAGATGCGTACATACATTAATACACATGCAATCAAAACCTAAACCGCACATACAGCAGGTAGATGAAATTGTACATATAATTGTAGGAAAATGTGTATAATGAGGCTAGCATAATCTGATTGATTCAAAGATAACCTAGTTTTGAGAGTACAAGTTTTCTGGCATATTGGGCAGATGTATTATTTAGCACATTCTGGTTCCTTCACCGTCACTCACTGTGTGCGCGTGTGTGTGCACAAGAGAGGTCTCACACACACACACACACACACGCAAAAATACACAAACAGCATACACAAATCCATCACAGCTGAACTAATTGACGGAGCGTTTCGGTATAATCATGCAAACCTGAATCACAGAGACCTGGCTGCATCTGCGTCTCTGTCAAAGACACGGAGCAGCACGACCAGCCAATTCACATTTGCATGAGAAAAGAACCCAAGCCAATAAATCTGCATACTGAAAAGGTGAACAGAGGGACATGCACGCACACGCACGCACGCACACACACACACACACACACACACACACACACACACACATGCATTTAGACAGTGACACACTAAATGGCACCTCTTGCACGGACAGCGGTTGTGCAGCCTGGCAGCCAGTGGCAGTAGTGTCAGTGTCCTCTCTCCACAGGTACCGTGCTGCATATAATCTCCACTGAAGGAAATCTTCTGCTGGATCTTCCACTAGGATCCCCTCTCCTGTCCTGTCCTGTCCTGTCCTGTTCCGTTCCTCAGGTCCCCAACTCTCTGTCTCTGTTTGCCCTGGTCTAGCCACTCACTCTGAGGCAGCCTGGGAGCACAATCACCTCTCTCTGCACTCCACGATGGAGAGAGAGGGGAGATGAAACGGGAGAGCGCGGGAGAACGAGCGACAGCCAGAGAGCGAGGGGAAGAGAGAGCGTGTGTGTGTGTGTGAGAGAGAGAGTGAGTGGGAAAGAGGAGAGGAGGGGAGGGGGAAGTGTGTGTGTGTGTGAGTGTGAGACTGTGTGCGTGTGTGTGCGTGTGTGTGAGCGAGAGAGGGAGAGCGACCGCTGAAGTGCAGCTCTGGCGGTGGGGACCTATCACACCGAGAGCCCTCTTTCTATTGGTTCCCTGCGTTCTCAGGTCCTACAGCGCCCCCCGTCTGCAGCAAAAGGCACTACGGCCGTTTTATGTGCCTCTGCTAGATAACAAGCCGTCCCCTGCCACACCAGATGCCCCCCCCCACCCCTCCCCTTGGCTCAGCGGGACCACATGGCCCGGCGCTGACCTTCTACCGCCGCCGTCGACCACGTGGCGAGACTAAATGCCGTAACGCTTCAGCCGAACGGGGCGACGCCGACAGCTGCTGTCTTATTCCCTCAAAACCGTATGCCTGCTAATTAGATTGTTGTTTGTTTATTCTGCTTGCTGCACCATCAGAAAACACAGCTGACTTCTATCATAACAGGAGCGTCAGCAGTTTCTCTGGAGTCTGGTGACTCTCCTGTGTCTCCGATATTAGCCATTCTGGTCATGCAATCTTTCCAGTCATCTCCCTCTCCGCTCCCCCTTTTCCTTTGGTTGTATATCTTTTTTTCTATATTTACGTATGTACATTTGCAAGCGCACAAACACAGCTTGATTTTGCCGCCTGCTATATCCAAATGGAAGTGAACAAAGTGTGATTTAATGGGTTTTCATTTCAGGCCCCAAGGCAATAAAAAATAGAAAATCTGAAAGGGTGAGCAGACTTTTGATATCCACTGACACACACACACAGCTACATATGAATCAAAGATGTGTTCTTTGACATTTGTGTGTTTTGTCAAATACTGTATGTGACCCTCAGAGGAGGTGAGCTGTAATAATAAGTCAGAATGAGTGTCCTCTCCCTGGCCCTGAGCAACGGCTAGGACACACTGGTGACTGTGCGCTTGCTTCAGTATGGCACAATATGGTGCCATGCATCCAGGAATAGATTCTGTGTGTGTGTGTGTGTGTGTGTGTGTGTGTGTGAGACAGCGTGAGAGAGGCCAATTCCAGCAGCGGCTCCCTGGGTCTGGAGTCAGCGAGGTGTATGAGGCTGGAGGGGGGTCATCCCAACACATGTGATGCTCTCTCCCTCTCTCTTTTTTTTTTTTCTTCTCTCCAGATTGTTTTTCATCACTTCTTACAGCTTGACAGTGCGGCTATCATTACACGACTGATAAGTGACGCTGCCGGTGGGGGAAGGCAGGAGCAACGGAGGGAAGGAGGGAGAAAGAGGAGGAAGAGGAGGTGACGAGAGCCAATACGGGCTAGGGACTGACAGCACTTCAGAACAGTGTGTCAGCTGAACAAGACAATAATCTCAATCCCTGTGGACCATCCATGCATAGGAATACCAACGAGTTTCTCTTTTCATATAAAATGATCCGCCTCTTTCAAGTCTGACCTTGAAGGAAGTCACACAACAGAAACGGTGGCATGCAGAGAAGACATCATCTACACCACAAAAAACGTCTTAGCACGACATTCAGGCTCATATTCAGTCTTAAAATCTGATTTTTTTTTTTAAACATTACAGATTCTGCAAATGGGGGTGAGATAATTCCACTTGCTTCCAATGCAGTTTCATTTGTTTCAGAAATTTTATGTCTTGAAATAAGGCAGATCACTTCAATCAAGACACAAAGAAAATTCCTGAAACAAGTAAATTTGCATTGGAACCATATACTACATATATTTTCATATTCAGTACAAGATTAAATTACTTGTTAAAATGGAAATTCTTTGCAGTCTAGGTAGCATTTTCAGCACGCTCTGAGCCACAAGCAGGCATGATAACAGTTTCCTAACCAGATGGGTGAACGAAAATCTCCGTTGTTGCTCGGCAGAGGAGGAGAATACGCCATTTAAGCTCAGCAGGTGTCACGAAAATCCCCGGGGAGGGCGAGAGGGAGAGAGAGAACAGCCTGTGGAGAGTCAAAAAACAAGAGAACAGCTGGCTCCTCCTGGGGATAGAGGTGCTACACCAGCTAACTGCCTTAGCCCAGCCCAGCCTAGTGGAGCTGCTGCGCTGCAGATGTGAACTCAGGTGAAGCCCTCGGAAACAGCCTTCATCCCCACGGAGACGGCAGCTCCGCACAAATCGCCAGCTTCCTTTTCTTTTAACATCGGAAAGTAAGATGGCACGTGTAAAGAAGCATTGGGGATCTTATTTGATCATTCTTGGTTTATTCACATATGTTTGATTTGCAGATGAACATGATTTGTGAAAGTCAAAAAGTGATTAGAAATAAACAAATGCAAACAAGCCTTTAACAGCCTCAAATTGTGTGCTTATGCTTAGCTGTCGCATCCCATCAATCCTTGGATCAGACACTGAACTTCAGAGTGAAAAAATTTTTCAAAACAATAAATCACTTCTGAGGGAACAATGTTTCAATGGGGGATAATGTACTGCAGTTACAGAGCGGTGCTTTAAAAGAGGCAATACACTAAACTAAAGTAAATTGAAATGTACGAGTCTATTGAACCCAGCTAAAAGCACAATGCATCCCACAGTTCAACACTGGCACAATAAAATTCAGCTTTCTATGTCGAATTCTATGCTCAAAAGTGGCTCTGTGCTGAATAGCCATTCAGAACAAACCCGCAAGGTCATTAAGACGGGCATAAATGCAGGGTACGCATGTGCATGGAAAATACACACACACACACACACACACACACACCAACAAACACACAGTATTGAATAAAGATTTCAGCAGTATTGTGATAATCACCTCTTCAAAGCCTCCTACTAAAGCCAGAGAACTTTCTATTCTATGCAGCAAAATGCAGCATCAAGGGTCTGCCGACAGTCAGTCAGCGCTTGGAGCGCCGTCATTAGAGCCTCACTGACAATATTTATCACACCCTGCTCTGAGGGCACCCCTGGGTACCCACATATGTAACATATTGACTGTGTGTGTGTGTGTGCGCGCATGTTTAAGAGAGAGGGGGCACTAGCAGACAGCTGTTTGGATAATCAGACTAATTAGAAGATCAGGGTGGGCTTAAAACCTTGCCAATTCCACCAGACACACACTGCGCTCTGTTGATTAGTCTGTCAATAGACATGTATGATGCCAGTGCTGTGGTGAAAGCACTGGAATTCACTGATACCAACTGGCTTTCATGACGGTTTACCTCTACACACCGACACACATGCGAAAACACACACCCACACAGTCTCTCCATCCCTCCAACCCCCACAGGTGATTTCTTAGCACACCTTCCTGCTGTTGCTTTATGCTGACCAGTCTCAGCTCACCCATTGCCATGGAAATTCACTCAGCCCACCCGTTGTCGACCTGCGTGTGTCTGTAATGTGTGTGTTTGTGTGTGTTTGTGTGTGTGTGTGTGTGTGTGTGTGTGTGTGTGTGTGTGTGCAGCATTTGTCTCCTAGCGGGGGGAGCCCTGGTCCATTTTAGCCTGGGAATGAGACAGGCTATCTCCTGCAATGATAGTGCTGCTGGAGTAGGAAATGGAATATGTCCTTCACATGCCGCTGTGCCTTCCAATGGCCGCACTGCGCAGCGGATCGATGGGGAACAGCATGGCAGAGCAGGCTGTTACCTGGCTCACATATTACAGACCCTGCCTCACACACTCAGACAAATACAGCCCTATTTACACCTGGTATTAAAAGGCAAAATGCGGATACGCTATCTGGATAATGATCAATCCTATCACACCTTTTGCATTTACAGTTGGCGCTCACTGCCTGAATTTTGTCCGTATTGTAATTGGTCTCATTTGTTGCAGGCGAGTAGATAAGGAGGTGGCATCAACAAAAACAAACCTGGCAGGTATGGTCAATAGATGTGACACTGTATGTGACACAGCCTGTATTTACGTTTTAGTGGAAGTGGAAACGGCTTCACGACTCTTTCATAGGAGGCAACAGAAATGACAGCAGGTCGGTTCTGCCCAAATAGTGTTTGCTGCTGTGAACGCGACTACAGTGACTCCTTCACTACGGCTGCGGGAAAGGAGCGATGACTGGTAGGAGCAGATTGTGCCGGAGTCCTTCGGTGAAGCTGAGTGGATGGCAAACCTCAGAAAGAGTCGTGGCGTTTCCACTGCGTAGGCGGTACTTTCTCACAAATGCGAAGAAACTGTAGGGATTAACACCAGGTGTAAATGGGGTACAAGTGACAGCGTCTTGCATCCAGACTGCACCTAGATTTTACACCTGACATTAAAATGCGTCTCCAGTATACGCATTGAAACACTCTTTGCTTCACACATCACTTCATCACACACATCACTTTCCTCACAATATTCTTATAAATTAAAACAGTGAAAGCCTCATCTTGTTGGTACTAGTATCTTGATAATCCATTATTGACAAGTTCTTTGCTATCCAAGCTGCCCGCCGCCTGTTCGATTTTGCATGCAATTCTTTGATAGATCTGAAGTGCTGAAGTTTATTTCCATTTACATAGTTGCTGTATGTGTATTAGAGACACACAGTATTTATACTATATTGCATCTCTGCACATCTCCAGAGCTGGTTTGGGTGATCAGATCTTCAATGCATCTTGGGTGCATTTACACCTGGATATTGCGTGTTGTTGCACCATCCAGTCACAATCTGATCAACGGGGACACATGTTTATGTATAAAGGGGGTCACAGATGGGTTCTTGGTGGTAGCACTCTGGTAGAATACTGGATCTGTCGTTCACAGTATGACTCCTTATGCATCATGTGCAAATGGGCCGAAGGAAAGCTTACGGTTTGCAGTATGCAAAAAACAAATTTTTTTTCAGTGCTCAAGGGTGCATACTTCAAGGGAGACAGGCATTAAAATGTCAACCCATACAGCACGGTAAAAACCGCTGTTGCATGGCCAACCAATAATACATCAAATAGAATTAAACTTCAAAACCAGCCACTGCTCGAATGTGGCTGTGTAATGACTTTCACCCAACTTGTCTCTTCTATCTCCTTCCTTTCAATCCTCTCTGCTATTCTCTTTCTCCATCCGTCTCTCCCGCCCTCTTTCACATTCTCTTCTATCAGGCTCTTTCTCTTCCCACCTCCCTTCCCCCCCCCCCTCTCTCTCTCGTTCTCCTTGTTTCTTGGTTCGCAGAGGCAGAGCGGCATTATCCACAGAAGTGGGTATTTATTTATTCATTTGTAGTGTCAGCAGATCAAAGGAGCAAGTGGAAGGGCTTCGTGTGCCTGATAAAGCCGGTGGGAACGAGGTTAGATGGATTGACGAGACAGATGGGCCTATCAAAGACCTGCCATCATGTACAATGCATGTCTGACACTAGGCCGCTCATCTCAGCACATAATACAGCTATCCAGAAGATGTGAATTGTGAAGATGTGAAAACGGTGGGGAGGAAGATGGAGGAGGTGTAATTGTTCACCTCTAATACTGACATGGGAGCGCTGTCCCAGTAAGGAACCAACGATGGGCAGACACGCCATACATAGTGAACACGTCGCTGCTCCCATATGAAGGCTGTGAAGTTCAAGAGAGGATGAAATAGCCTCACCCTAGCCGACTGGAGCAGTGCATCCGGACTGAACATGCTAATGTCACTGTGCCAGCGGCTCATTCAGGAGAAAAACTACATTTTTCATGATGAGGATCCGTATCCTGCCAAACGATGAGCCAGTGAACAGACGACATGTCAAAGTGTCTCTCCAAAAACACATCATTTGTTTGAAAGATTTCAAAGCTTGAGGAAGACAAAGAAATTCATCCCCACCAAGGCACTGGAGCTCTCCAAAGGCATATGCAGTGGACAGAGCGGTAAAAAGGCCATGCAGACAAACTCAGTGCTTAACAATTTGGTTGCCTTGACAACAATATTACTTCCATCACACAGTAAAGACAGCACTCAGAGACAATTCTCACACACTGTTATCCCTTTTCATGTACTCCCATTTGTCTATCTGGGTACGTCTATGCCTAAAAGGCAAAGACGCCACACAGACATTAGACATTTCTAGAATTAAAAGTGGAGGTAAGGAGAGGTGAAGTATAACTTAATTTTCACAGTTACAAGACTTTTCTCATGTGTTATACTTGGCAGCAGCGCATTCTTTTGATTATTGGCTGACTTTAATTCACTGGACTCACGGCTGTAAGTTTGGTTTGGGAGGTGGTGAGGACACAAATTGGCAGGGGGTCTGGTCCTCCTCCAGAAAAATGTGACATTTTTTAATCACACTTCCTGCAATTCTACATTCTTTGATGATGTAGTGCTCTTGAACACACATTTTTGGACACAATTAATTAGGCCTATAATCAGTATGCACATGTGCTTCTGAATCATATAATTTAAATGATTAGTTAAAATTCTAAAATGAAGTAAAGACTGAGATTTTATTACACTGATATTTAGATGTTTAGATGTTTATTTTTGACCACAAGGACATGCTGTGCCCACTTTGTTCAGCTACTGTTCAAGAATTGCTTGGTGGAAGAATATTTCATTAGAACTGCCTTAAATTGTCTTAAAAATATAGCATTCTCTCTTTCTCACATGGGGCCTCAACGCCTCTAAGCTGCTCTAAAATCACTGTAAAGCATGACCTCTCAGGGCAAACTGCTTAAATATACCAAAGAACAAAGCAGTAAAACAAAGAATTGATTGGAAAGCAGAGTGCAAAAAGGCACTCACCCCCTTAACAGTAAAACCCCTGGTCAGGGCCGGATTAACCAACCACAGGGCCCCTGGGCACACATGTCCTATTGGGCCCCCCACCTCTCGGTAAGCACAAACAATACAAACGTAAACCTTTTACAGGTTCAAAGTAATCTGAAACTCAGATTTAGCTATTACAAACTGCCATTCCTTCTATCTAGAGCTTGCTCATTCAATTTGAGAGTGATAACATTTGTCCAACCCCAAGGCAAGCTTTAGATTCTAGTTTTAGGTGGTGGGGCTTCCCTTTTATTCCTTTTATTCCCTTTTTATTTGTTTACATTTGGATTACAGGTTGTGGCTTTAAGGATATGAGGTGACAGGTGGCGAGAATGAAGCACCAAAAAAAAAAAGTTAAATGTTGAAATTTACTGAAAAGGTTTGACTATGTCTTTACCTAGACCCCCTTGCTCCACCTGTGTATATAATTAGTGCTCTGTATCTTAGTTGGATGATATTCACTAAATGTGCCCATAAACATACAATCAATAGGTGGCAGTTTAATAATTGTGGTTGGGGCCTCTGTATAAAAAAATCATGTTTAGGGCCCCCAATGTCAATAGAGGCTGTGACTTTGGCCCCAATAATCATTTTAAACTGTGGCCTACGGGCCTGAGGCAGGTAAGTGTGTGTCAGGGTCCCACTTGGCTGCACATTTCAATTGAAATTAGTGAAATGTTGCAAAATGCATTGAACACGGACGCGGGGAATATTTTGGGGCCCTGGTGGTCTAGGGCCCCGGGGCATGTGCCCTGCATGCCCGGTTGGTAATACAGGCATGCCCCAGGTTTATAAAGAAGGTGGAATAATCAAGCAGTTAGCAACACTTGCATCAATTAACTCATGATCAAACACAAAGAAAACCTGGATCGAGACAAGAAAATCCAGACAAAGAGACGATGACATGGACGGGACCCAGACAGATCCATCGCTCCCTCTGAGAGAGAAGGAGAGGGGTGGAAGGGAAAGGACCGGGGAGGATCAATATTTTACTTCTTAATTGGGCTTTCATTTAAAGGCGGGGCCCACATCCAGTAATCACTGATGTCCCATGATAGAGCCATTTACGTCTATTGAACTGTGTAAAAATCCATACTGGTCCACAGAATGCTTGGGGGAGAGGAGAGGAAAAGAAAGGAGAGTAGAGAAGTGGGAGGGGAGAAACCTCTGATATACACAGCTCATCCCCACCAATGATTGTCGTTTACTTTAATGCTAACAGACCATGACAATTTATTTTTCTAGGATGATCAGACGTGATCCATTTTGGTTGTGGGCTGGCTATGGGACATTACAGTTTGTTTTTTCAAGCCTGGCCATCGGCGTGAGGTGTCAGGTTGAACTGAGTGATGGATGAGTCATGAGGACTCCAACACAGTTGCAAGACCAGGAAATTGGGGCTTATTGATATTAATGGGTCGGTCGCTAGCTAATAGCCAAGCCGTAATGGCTGCCACTGGGCTTACTCCTACGCTTTGTCACTGATATAGCACAGTTCTTATTACACCTTGCTGGGACAATCTAATTGAACTAACCCAATCAGAGCCCAGGAGTGCTCTGGTCCGCTGAGCTTGGCAGCACTGGTAATGGAGGCTGATGGAAGAAAGATTAAAAACGCTGCTGCTGAATCACGCTTTGCATATCCCACGTTCCCTGTTATGTTTATTTGTGGTGGCAGAGATGAATTATGGGAAATGATAAGGCAGCCGTGTAAGCAGCTCATGTAGCTTCCTGGGAGCAAATAGAGCTGAGATGATATTCTATGTAAATGTTTTTTTAGCAAGTGTAATGGGGTAAAGTGGTGTATGTGCAAAGTAAGCTGTTGAATATTCCTTTTCAATTACATTTTAATGAACTGTGACATTGTGAGGCTCAGAGGGGAAACGTTGATGAAATATTTGCTTGAAATTTAATTTCGAAAAGAGGAAGCTGTGAGAGGGCTAATGTACACAGATACTGGCTTTGTGATGTGATGCGTTTTCTGTCACACACATGCAAACACACGGGAACAACTGCAAACACACAGAGAAACACCAACAAACACACGCATCACACTCGCAAGGGCTGACAGTAATCTGCCAAGTGCCTAGTCTTTCTCTGTTTATACACACACACACACACATATATAGGTCTGAAGTGATTTACCAGTTCTCTCTTTCTCTTGCTCACTCACTCACACACAAACACACACAAATTTACATCTGACATTTATGGAAAGCTAGGCTGGTGTGACCAAAAGAGTTACTATTGCTTCACCAACTGCCCCCCCCCCCCTCAACACACACACAACCTGCGCTGTCAAAATAGCCACCACACACAGCCAATCACAGCACACTTCAAAGGCCTTTTCACCCAATTGCATCTGGCAGCCCGACTCCAGATCACAGCTTACTGAGCAAAGCAGAGAACTCCTCAGTCATGTTTCTAAGTTAACATCCCCCAGTAGAATGCCTTTCATGGATAAACCCATACATTGCAAGGAAACTATCATGCACTAGAGAGATCACACACACACACACACACACACACACACACACACACACACACACACACACTCACACACACACTCACACACACACAAACAGCCAACACAAAACCCCCTCGCCTCCAACCCTCTGGCTGAGGATGTTTGGAGTGCAGCGCGGACTAGATGCTGTAGTGTGTGCAGATCATCTGAGGTAATCAAACTCCAAGAGGGACCCTTGTCAGGTCAGATTTCAACAGGATTTCAACATGAATCCATCTAAAGCTCTCCGCCGCTGTACAGGAACCACTCACCGAGCAGCCATTTGGGAAGTTCTGGAAGGGATATGCATTCAGAAGCCTCAGTGCCTACAGTGCGTTATTAAACGCAGAGTATCTGGGACACAGTCCTAAGTAAAAGGTCATCTGCATAGTTTGAAGATGCATCATGCAAATGTACATTCAACTGCTTCGCATTTGCATAGGAATGAAGATGTGTGTCCGCTTTTGGTCTTAGCTTGACTCTGAAGATTTGTTGTGGATGTACTTTCACACAGGGTCTACAAAAAGTAAAACCATGAAAATCCTGAAGCTGCTTTTTAAGCCTGCAATGCTTTGACCATTCTAAAGAAGACTTAAAATCAGCTTCAACAGACAAGCTCCAGCCCCATGAATCGCTCACATTTGCTTGTTAACCGAGTAACCATTTGATTTTGTTTTTTAGATTTTATAGGACTGGTAGTTCCTTTGGAGACACTCTGACTGGACTCACCAATTTGTCACTGGATGCTGCTAGCTTACACTGACATGTACCCACGTGAGTAAAGCAACTACTTACTCTCCCGGCTCATCCAGGTCAACACTGCAGCCTGTCTCATCTTCATTCCCCCTAAATTCTCCCATGTCACCCCCCTCAAACATTCCCATCAGTGGCTGCCTGTGGCTGCTTGCACTGAATTTGCATAGGAACAAGGCTGCTAAAATAGCTGCATCCCCATACCTCTAAGCCATGGTCCAGCTCTACATTCTAGCCTATGCCCTGCAGTCCAATCAGGACAGCAGAGTCACTCCCCATCTTCTGTCACACGCTTCACAAGCCAGTCTCCCCAACTAATCACCCTTGTCTTGAAAAATCATTTCTGTTTTCTTATCTCTTTTCCTAGCGCTTGCCTCTTACATGATCGTCCTTGACTCAGAAGTATGTTGTTGTCAGGGACCCTTGCACTCCCTACTACTGGTTGCTTATCATTTTAAGTCACTCTGGTTAGAATTTTAGCTGAACGGCTAAAATGTAAATGTAAAATCTTTACAGCCTGATAAGTCAGTAGTGACCCTGACTGAGGACTGAAATATCCCAGGCAACAATGAATGCAGAAAAGCAGCCTCAAATCCAGCTGTGTGTGTCCCACGAATCGCAAAATTTAAAATGTCATGTAGCGAATATGAGCGAAAACAAAAAATGAGCAATTCATGGGGCCGGATCCAGGCGAATGACAGAGACAGAAGTGCAGTAGATTTATCTCCGAAAATTCAGGCGAGCAAACATCAACTAATTGATCAGCTAAGGCTCTTAAATTCTGAGGGAAAATCACTACCTGGAAAGCCATCAAATAGAGAGACAGTGACAAAAGAAAATCAACAATTAAACAAGCCAATGCTGCACTGTCTATTTTCACAATAATGATCGCACAAAGCACCGCATTGATTTTCAGCGTCTGAGAAGAGGTTAATTACTCAGCAGCGGTCAGTGCCATCCATTCGTCTGGAGGTAATTACAAAAGACGCGACACCATTCTCCGTCTCCCTCCGCGTAAGTGCGGAGAACAGAAGACAACACACAAGTTTCCATTCCGCAAAAGTTGAGGCCGGTTTCTGTTCCGCTGAGGGCGGGCCGGGAGCAAATTGACCTCAGTTGTTTTCATCTGCTGCGGCAATGCAGCTGATGAAAAGAGAAACACTGTGTTTTTCCACCACTGATCTATACTGCCCATTTACTGTCTAGGGCTCCCTAAAGCGCTCGATCCTTATTCCAGCTGCGGGGAGGGCATTTTGGAGAAAGAGCACTTGACATAAAAGCTTCCCCGGCTTCAAGAGCAGAGGAGAATGAGCCTCTCTGAGGAGCGGTTCTCGTAGCTCATCTTTGACTTAGCCCCGGATCTTTCTCTTGTGTTCTCAATCTCGCTCCCTATTAATCGACATAACTCTCTTGACCTATTTGTAGATGCACTGAAAATCTCTGAGTGTGTGAGCGAGAGTGCGTGTGTTGTGTACAAGAAGAGGGAATAACTGCAGGTGTATACATGACACGAGAGCGTGTTTGTGTGTTTTTTTTGTAGTAGTAGTTCTGTTTTCATGTTCTTTTTCTAGGCACCACAAGGGGAAATTCCACCTGTCATGTCCCATCACTGTTGCATGCTGGTTCACGTAGTTCAAGTAGCTGAGGGCTGCCGAGGACTCAAACTTCCAGAGACAGCTCCATCGACTGGTTTACTAACGTCTCTCCCTGAACAAGCAACTCGCTCTCCCCTCGCCGTCTCGGGCCGGGGCAGAAATTCGCGCAGTCTCCCAGTGAGACGCCATGCTGGCTGCGAGCGCGGCCCAGTCGCCCCGAGGCCAATGGAAAACAGGCAGCATGACATGCGATTGAGTCTCCAGCCCCCCGGCCCTTCTGCAGCCATGGCTTCTCGGTCCACAGTCCATCAGCATCAATGTCAAAACCCCCTGATACCGCTCCCAGTGCCTGGACCGGCGAGCTGCCGGGAGATGACCTTTGACCTTTCTGAATTAGCCTCTTCTTCATAAATGTTTGTGCACAGGGTGGGGCGTCAGTTCCAGTTACCGCGATGCAACAGAGAAATGAAATGGAGCCTAAGCCGTCAGATAGCAAATTGAACCACCTCATTGAGAGTGAACACCTTTGGCCCTGGAATTTCTATCTTATTATACCTTGGCTCTTTTCTCCCCTTCCAGCTCTCTCCCCACGCCCTCCGCCTCCCCTCCCTGTCATAACAAGAGCGGTCTCAGTAGTGAGTGTCTGGGGAGAGAGGGAGGGAGGGAGAGGTTCATCAGCAAATGGCTCCCTAAAACCCAATCTCATCTATATGCAGATGAAATAAATATTGATGTGCTGCCGCGCTCTCATCGTGTTTTGCCTAATTGATGCCAGCGCTGTTGTATCACTTGCGCTTGGTATTACTATTGGCAAGAGGCTCGCCTGGTGATGTGACTTGTCTCGTACAAAACAAAGACAGAGAAAGCACTAAAAAGTGAAGACAGACGGCACACAGCACAGCCCCCTGAAACAAAGAAAACAAATGAACTGAAGTGACACACAGACATTAGAGAGACTGCCGGAGATGATTCACTGGTGGGTGTCTGTGTGGAGAATACAGATATTAAAAGTTTTAAAATATCTCAAAGCCCCGTCATCAGACATGGATGAATTCCAAAAGACTTGTGCTGTATGTAAAAGGGAATAGCTGAGTGAAGAACGTACACACATGATAGCTTGCAATGCACCGATTCCAAAGTTCTTTTCATTAAAACCTTTTCTTGGATAGGTTAAGAGGAATCAATGACTTTCATATCATACATTGTTCCTCATCTCAGCAGATCTATTTGATTGCCGTCTTACTCAAATTGAGCCACCCATCTAATTTTCCGATGGATTGTGTCTGCTGTGGTTTAATGCAGCTGGCTATCAGGCGTGTGATCAAATCACTACCGATCTGCAGGTGACTATCATTAGCTAAAGGACCAGAAGGAACGTTGTCAAGCTCACAGCAATTAAGGAAAAAACATTAATTACTTTGACTCTGAGTGGCTTCAGCGTAGGTACAAATGCAGTAAATACATTTCAAGTTCAGGGTGACAAGTGGGAGAGATTATGCTCTCACTTCAACTCACATCAAGAGGTTTAACATATAGTCAAGTGCCATAGAGACAAGCGAGAGAAAGAGAAAGAGAGGTAGAGAGCTGTGTTCAACCAATGGGAAAAAAAAGAGAGTAGGTATATCCTCTTGTCTATGTTATGTAATCTATTATATCTATTTTACTACCATTTATAATTTGATTAAAGATTGTTATTCAACAGTCAGGGCATAATTTGATCAAACAAATTGATATGCTAGTTCCTGTAATGGTCAACGAAATAAAGTACTCAGTGCTTGTATCGGTTGTGAAAATATGGTTTGTTATGTGGAGAGTCCAATGTTGTCCAGCGCTGTGCTCCAGCAGTGAGCTGTGCAGAGGGAGACGGTGAGAGAGAGAGCGAGAGAGAGAGAGAGAGAGAGAGAGAGACAGAGAGAGAAACAGAGAAACAGAGAGAGAGAGCCTGCAGCCCCAGTCCTATTTTCAGCTTCAGTGGACAGAGGAGAGGAGAGAGCTGGGCCAACCCAGGGCAGACAGGATCAACCCCAGCCCCGTTTAACCCTACACACTCCACTACACACACACGCAAGCACGCACACGCACAGACTCGCTCAGGCCAGCATCATTCAGGCACAAGGTCAAATGCATTACAGGAATTGGAGGAGGGGTATGGGGAGATGGATGAAGACAACAGCTTCAACACGCATGAGTATGCTTTGTGGAGCACTTCTTTAAAATAGTTACAAAGTGCATTACACAGCAAATAAAAGCCAATAATACAAACAGTGACAATGTTAGAAATGAATTAAAGATTACAGAAGAATAAGACAATGAGAATTAAATGGGTAAAAACAAATATCTGTCTTACCGGTTAAAATGTTATTTCAGCAGTAATTTCAAAGTCAACAGTTAATTTAGATGCATGACAGTTGTATTATTATTAGGTGTATTAACACCTCATTGTATCCATCTGTTCAACTAGCCCACCATTTACCCGTAATTGATTGTTAAACCCCATCAAAAAGGCGTCATCGGGGGATTCCCCACCCTAGTGCACCATCAACTAGCCTACTGTTCACCAACGACACATGAACTCCCAGGCAGGCTTACAAATGGGTAATTGGCTCATGATTGATTGTCAAGTGAAATGTCAGCCCATTTCACCTCATTAGAAGGAACCAATCACAATGAATTAGTGTCAGTGCAATTGACACATGCCTGTAATGATGGCATGGTGGGCATACAAGGGGCCTCCAGGGGCTGCAGCATCAACAACTGACACTGAACAGAGGAACACCCACTAGTTGAAAGCAATATGTGATTGGCTCGGATGTTTAACTTGCACCCACTCACATATATATCTGGAACATTCTCACTCTTTCCCTTGCTCTCTTTAAGATTTTTCAACATTTCAAGATTGAGAAAACGTTTTTTTTTTCAGTCTTTTTTCAACATTCTCACTCTTTCCCTTGCTCTCTTTAACTATGTCTCTCTCTCTCTCCAATACACATGCAACACATCTTTTCAAAGACTAAGTTTGTTCTGTTCAGCTAAAAAGCTTTCTCAAATGGAATGAAATTACAGTGGCGTTTCACACTCACAAGAAAGTAATGGAAAGGTCAGGGCATAATGAAGGCTTTTTGCTTAACTGTAAATGTACAGTGCAGTATAATATTGATATGCCCTCCTTCACAGCACTTTCACATCTTATGTGATTATGCCTCTTTACCATGGCCCTTTTTCACAATTGTCATCGTTTCAAGCTTCTGATCCTTCGAGGGAGAAATTTGTCGTTTTTGTTTTGTGTGCCTCGCTCCACAGCACAGGATCAGTGACAGAACAGCACCCAGGAGCCGGTAGGGATTCGGTGTCTTGCTCAAGGACTAATCAGCAGGGAAGATGCTTGCTGTCATGGGGATATAGCACTGAAGTATCTTCCAGAGTCAGACCCACTTTCACAGGGATCGATTACGCTTGTCACCATCCTTTCCTATTATACTGACCAACCAGGTTGCAGAGAAACACCCAAGCCCCTCGCTGGTTAACTCTCTTAATTCATGCTCAAGACAAGCAGATTTAAAAAAAAAAAACACACACAGAGTTGTTATTATCTGTTGAACAGCTGAGCACACAAGATGAAAGAATTATGTGAGGCTGAGAGCCTGTTTAAGACCCAGACCACTTCTCAGCTCTTATTTGTACTCTGTCCACTGACTTGGCAGAGACGCAAAACAATTCCTCTGCCTCATGTCTCCTGTCCCACTTCTATCCGTTTTTAGGCAAAGGCTAAATTTGCATGCAAGCGTGCGTTTGTGTAAAAGGGGGTTGTGCAAGTATGATAGTAAGAGACAGAGAGGGAATGTGTGTGTGTGTGTGTGTGTGTGTTCAACGTTTACATCATGTCTGTCTCTTCCCATTGCAGGAGGGGTGGCTGCATCCGACTGTGGCTCGAGACTGCCATCTATGGGGACTGACAGGCTCAAATGACTGAGATGCAGCTCGGTAAAAACAGACTGTAAATGCGACTGCAACTGCCAGGAACACGGCACACTTTCGTGCCCGCACATATTCTGGAGAGGGGCCAGTACTACTTCCATAATAAGAGTGCCGTTATTGGCCAGCGAGGGCCAGGCCTGGCCTTCGCTGTTGGTTCGGCCTCCGCTTCATTCTGCATACGAGACCATCAGTTCCTCTCTGATGCACACACACCAGATGGAAAGAGAGGGAGAGAGAATGGACAGCGGGTGAGATGGGTGCCGTCCTCTATATGTGCTTCATCAGTTCTTCTTTAGGTGTTAAAACAACGTTGTCGTGCAGCATTTTTCAGCCTGATTCAACTCTGAACTCCTCCCTTTAGTCCCCTCCTCACACACTACTGGCATGCATACCATTCACCTAATGTATGTGGCTGTGTGTAATATGTTTCTGCTATTGTTTCTGCTATTGCTGTATTGTTTCACGATAATATGTGGAGTGTCTGCTGTTGTTGTCCATGTATGTATTGTGCTGCAGAGTTTAATACACTGTACCAAAAACAAATTCCACCGGCCTTGGTCGTGTGGCTAATAAACAATCTATCTATCTATCTATTCTAAATTATTTACATTCTCCCTATCACTCGGCTTAGGTTGATAGACCCTCCGGCGCTACACTTTTTGGGAATGTGACCAAAGATTTGAAATGAATTTGTGTGCATTTATTTTCTTACTAAGGTGACAGAGGAATGTAGGGTGAAAGCTCCGGCACTGAAGATGTATAGGAGTTATACAGTTATATTTTAATATTTCAGACATTACAATATGAAGTATATTAAACAGGAAGCACTTTAACACCCACAAACTCACCCTGACCACCCTGAATTGAAGGAAATCATTTCACGATATAACTACTATCGGCAAAGGCAGTCAGTTTGGCATTTTGCTGGTAGGATTTACCAAGATCCATGATTTCAAATACAGTCTTCAGTATGTAATCATGGGCGCCTTCAGACGAGAACAAGCAGTACGGCTCTTTCTTTCAAGGCAAACATCAAAGTCCAGACTTCGAAAGTCACAGGTCTTACGGCAGCCAGACTGCTTGGAAGAACACAGGCAAAGAAACCAAAGGCTCTCCAAAAACTCAACTCCCTGAAAAAACTGACTTTATTTATCCAAGTTTCTTTTTTATCCAAGTCCATGAGCAAGCAAAACAAAGTTGTGACTTGATTTTATATGAGTAAATTTGCGCCGGAGTGTTGTTGAGGAGGCCATTTTATTTAGCCGCCCTGTGTCCTTTTCTCATTACTTGTGGATTACCTCTAGAGTCCTTTATAATAAGGCCAGCGCTGGGGACGGTAATCACAGTCTGGCAAACACAGCAGGGGGAGTAATGGCTCATACTCCAAACACAGAATTCCTACTCTTTTGTCCGCACTATCCACTCACATTGCAAAACAATTTGACTACCTGCACTGGAAATAGGCAGTGACAGCAGAATTGTAATAACTTAACAAAAGGTTGAGCGTATCCATTAGGATGACCTTTTTAGCTCCCTCCAAGATAGAGATAGAGTGGAGAGGCTGTTGTGGCCATTTCCACTCAAGCAGAGAAGACTTTTACCTTTTATTAGAGAGCTACTCTTAGATATCCTTAATTATTCAGGAGCTCTGAATGGGATGTCTTTATAGAGTAAAACAGAGTGGACGTGATAATGCAGAGCTCTCTCCATCCCCCCCAAAAAAGACTTTGATGTCTTTTTCTCAACCTAGAAGAAGAAAAAACTGATGTCTGCGGGGAAAAAAAAAGAACCTGAATTTCAAATAGTGAAATAATCACTTCTGATAAAAATAGACTCCATCCTCTCATTGGCCTTCCACTGGCTTCCCCTGCCGAGCTTTATCATCACTTTCCACGCTCATTTTCTCTGCCACATCAAACCGACTGTGCGTGGGCATACATATGTGAGTGAGAGAGAGAGAGAGACACAGAGAGAGAGACATATATAGAGACAGAGAGAAAGCCCAGTGGACCCACTCCAGGTAATACCCCCCCACCTCTCCTCCCTCTCCTTCTAGCTCCAGGCAACACATCTCAGGTGTCCTCCTTTCAAAGTCAATGGGCTGCATAGTCAATCCGACATAAAATCCCTCCACTGGAAAATGACAGACACCTATAAAACAGTGAGTTATGTTATGTTACGGAGCGAAAGGCAGTACAGCTCAATCCAACTCCCTGATCCCAGAAACCATCTCCCTTTCCTTTTGTGTCAAACTTTTTCCTTGGCTCGTGTGACATCACAATCCTAATCGCTCCTAATCAGTCGGTGCCCGCCGCTCGGAGGCTTCGTTTTCGGCGGCGGCAGCGCAATTAGCTCGCAAATGAGCAGCTTATATTCGTAGCCTCACCACACTGATATTATTCACCTCCCGGTAGACGGTGCCGCGACCAGACGCTGGCTCAGCAGACTCCCCCAGCTGTCCCCGGGTGTCCTCAACCTCTGAACTCCCCAAACACACGCCGGTTCACTGGAAGTCATGCTGTTATGGATGGGGATGTCATATCTGACACGCGTGCACGCACACACACACGCGCACACACTGATGCACACACATGCTCATGACATATATGGGTTTATACGCACAACTGGAAGACTGCAGACACATGCACCTACACACATTCTCATTCATATAGGTATTTTTTTTAAGGGAAACACACAATTGGACAACTGTAGACACAAGCAATAATTCATGCACACACACACTTACACATGTAATTCATACATGGATTCATGGAAACACATGATTAGAGGAGGCTGTACACATACATGCTCATTACTATATGGATTTACAGAAACACACATGCACCTACAAAACACAAACAAATATGTAAAATTCACTACAAGTGTGTGTGTTTTGCTGCCTCTGCTGTTGCAGCTAGATGAACTCGTCCTTTGGGCAGAGCTTCAGCTTTGATGCATCACACAGCAGCAGCAGCAGCAGCAGCAACAGCAGTTCTTACTAAGTAAGTCTGTTCCTCAGGTCACCTTCAGCACTGATGCGCCTCGAGGCTTTAATTCAGACGCAGGCCAACTGTCTAGGAACAATACAGAGCCCCTTTAGGCCCGTAATCCTCCACCTGAAAGACTTGGATGGAGCAGATACACTGTGCTCTCTGTTATGGCTGTATTGTTTATCACCGGTGAGGTAGGCAGTGTGTCTGTTCCAGACAAATGGCACTCGACAGTGCTTCATATCCCGACGCTTGCTTAACATAAAAGCATGCTCGTTCAGTAGCGAGCGAGCACATACAAATCAGCAACAATCCCATTAAGATATGCTTATGAAAAAAAAAAAAAAACATGAACCTGAGCACTGGGACACATTGATGTGCATGCATCAGTCTTCACAGTGAGATAATTCTCCACATTCACAATCTTTCCCAGTGATTTCAATTTGAGCATTAGAGGCATAATGACATTTTTTTTCACTGCGATTCACTGAGGTCATGTTATAGTGCCAGAATGATGATCGGGTTGGATAAGAGAAGCCTTGCCCCAATACACTGCGCCAGAGGAAAGGTACACATAGGCTCACAACAACAGACATGTTGATGAGATTATGTTGTTTTAGTTTAAATGAGAGTGAAATGTGTGTGACTGTGTGTGTTTGTGTGTGACAGAGACAGAGAGTGTGTGTATGAGAGAGATTATGTGAAACTTGACAGGCTCTGTAGACTTTTGATATCCGCTGTGGATATCAAAAGTCTACAGAGCCTGTCAAGTTTCTTTCGTATTTCCATGTCTAATACACTGTCAGACTCAGAAATAAGTAGTCTCTTGTTTTTACCTTGATTTTGCTGCTTACTATAAGGCAATAAAAGCTAAGACATTTGAAAGGGTGTGTAGACTTTTTGTTATCCACTGTATATGACAGTGAGTGTGTGTATGTGTGTGTGTTTGTGCATGAGAAGTGAAAGATTATATGTGTCAGAAAAAGTGAATGTCAAATAATTACATCCAACTTTTAGCACCTGCTGTGCTTTTGGGAATGCCAGGCAGCGCATACACAGCACCACAGGTGTACTATGTCATGTTTGTGTGAGTGTGTATGAGAGAGAGAGAGAGAGAGAGAGAGAGAGAGAGAGAGAGAGAGAGAGAGAGAGAGAGAGAGAGAGAGAGAGACAGAGAGAGAGAGAGAGAGAGAGAGAGAGAGAGACAGAGATGAAGATAGAGAGATGGAGATAGAGATAGAGATAGAGATGAGATAGAGATGAGATAGAGATAGAGATAGAGATAGAGAGAGAGATAGAGAGAGAGAGAGAGTGTCTTGTGTGTCTCCCAACACTGGGGGCAACCACAGTAGCAAAGCCATAACTAAGAGCCATGCTAACAGCCAGAACCACACACAGAACAAGATGCAGTGCGGCCAACAGCATCAACATCCCTTTGCATAATGGATCCCGATGCAAAACCATCAAGCAATATGTTTTATGCCCTCTCTGGACAGAGAAGGCATTGAAAAACAATCGAATGCATGGTATATTGTTGAAGCTGCAAACTATTCTTAGTCAGAGAGTGGGCGTCTTGCCCTGTTTCTGCAGGGCTTTCATAATGGGATGAGCGTAGATGAGTGTCTGGTATGTTGAATGCTCACACACACAGTCCTATTCATACAATCTCACAAACATCTACAACCAAAAACACAAATATACACACAATTCTTTGCACACACTCTCTCCACCAGGACAAGCCCTGGCCCTGGATGCCTTGTGCCATAATTGCCAGTGGCGCTGCTACACCAGCAGAGCCTTTGACAGTCCCAGTGCCGCGCAAACCTGCTTATTAAACACTGGCAACAGGCGAGCCCTCCTCCTCTCCTCTCCTCTCAGTAATGCTGCCACACTGGCAGAGAGGGACAGAACGAGGCACACGTGCAGACAGGAGGTTAAGCTGAGAAATTAACAGAGAAAGAGAGAAGGTTGAAAATAAAATTCCACGAGAGCTGAAACGGAGAGAAATGTAGGGTGCGGGGGAGAGCAACAACACAGAAAGGGAGTAAGAGGAAAGAAACATTAGAGAAGGATATAGATTAAGTGTTATAATGGTAGTGTGTGTGTGCGTGTGTGTGTGTGTGTGTGACAGAGTGTGTGAGCTAGACAGAGAGCGGCTGCAAAGCACCTGGAGGCTGGGAGTGAACTTATTTCACCAACAGTAGCTGTGTTTCCATCTAGCTGTCAAGCTAATTTAAGGCAAACTTTTGAAATGTCGCAAAAAATTAAACACAAATTACCTGCATTCCTACCAGCCGAGTTGAAGCAAATAAATAGACTTCCTGAATATAGAACTAGAGAAAACACATCCATGAGAAGAATAGAAAGCCTCGTTCAAGAATTGATTAGTAAAAAGCTGTTATTGTTCTTCGGTGTCAGGTAATGTTGGTCATATTCCGTGCTGCCTGAAGACGAAAACAAATAAATGCACTTGGCTAATTCACCATTAATGGCCATACGACCACAATGAGCACCTTACACATGATAGAGACCATTCTGAGGCATCATGCTGGGCAGATATTTCACATTTCAGACTGCCCAAAGCCACTTTTGAACTGCTCTGCAATGAGATTGAACCATTCGTTGGAGCAATCGTGCCAAGTCTACGTCATTATTCTTCAAATGCATTTCCATCTCTCTTTATCAGATAATTTCGTTATCGTCAAAAGCCTCTCCGCCTCAAGCAAAAGTAAAAACTTTTTTTGCCGATATCAGGGAAGTTTGTATCAAATTTTGCCGTCTCTATTCAGCTTTTGTAATCTCATACATTATAATTTGCATAAAAATACTTGGATGGAAAGCCAGCCAGCGTTACCCAGCAACCAAAGCTTATGAGGCTTACACAGCAAGGGCTCCAACCATGTACCCACCGAGTTGAAACACTCTCTCACCCTGTGTGCGTGTGTGTGTGTGTGTGTGTGTGTGTGTGTGTGTGGGGAGAGGTATCACATTAAAAGGGAAATTCCACCCTCAGATACTCTTACACTGATATCCATCAACAATCTGTGAGGTTCAATGCATTCCAGGAATTATTTTGTGATGTAGTGTTATAATTTACAATTTTGTCGTATCTGCTTGCCCTCAACCTGCCTTGTTTACTTCTGCTTCAGTTAGTGATTTCCTACATTTCCCAGAATGCCTTTCGACAACCCCCAGAGAACGGATGTGAACTTTAGCTGTGACTGGAGTATGTGTGTACATGACAGAGTTAAGTTATCTTGATATTGGATATTCTGTGGATATTTATTTTTCCACCTTAAATAACTTGTAAAGCAAACAAGTAAAAAGCACATTAATATTTGAGAAGCTATTTTTCTTATGCAACCTCCTGTTCATATGGGAAACACGCTATGAAACAAGCAATGTTTTGCGGCTGTGTTGCATTCTGGTCTGTTGAGACTGCTGCCTCTTCTACAATGGATTTCTCCCTGTATGAAAGTTTAAAGTCAGTGCAAAATCATGAGTCTAGAAAGAAGCCCTCACTCTTTGATTCTTAGGCACTGACACCAAAACCTGACATTTACCATTGATGTTTTAGAACGCTGAAGATTTTTCTTCTATTAAATTTCATTGTAGCTGCACTGGAAATATCTAGACCATGTTTGCCCACGTTATCCATGGGAATAAGAAAAATACACCAACAAACAAAATGGATCCAGGAATGGAAGATACATCACCAACTGTTTTTTTTAATAGTGTTTAAGTGTGGATTTTTCCTGTAAGTATTTTCGACACACTGGGAGTATGGGACACACAGGGAGGCAAGCGAGAGGAGAAAGCAAGAAAAGGCAACAGGAAGATGGTGAGAGAGACTCCCATTTCCACGCTATAGTACCTCTGAACAGTTACAGCATGGAGCCACAGACAGACACACACTGGAATAGAGATTGTAGGGATTCATATTAGCCAGTCACAGTCTTCATCTCCCTCTCAGACATTACTTCCGTCTAATTTATCTGTAATTACATGACCAGGATTCATGCTACTGGGTGATTAATTACTCACAAAGATGACCCCCCCAGGTAGTAACCACGGTAATGAGAATGGTGTAAGCACTTGTCTGAAGGAGGAGACGTCAGATACACACACACACACACACACACACACACACACACACACACACACACACACACACACACACACACACACACACACACACACACACACACACACACACACACACACACACACACACACACACACACACACACACACACACACACACACACACACAACCTGTGCACCTACACAAATAGGCACTTGGATAGAGTCCATTGTATGTGCGGTGCATCCGTGAATATAAAATGTGTGTGTCACTTCATAAATGGGCACAGGCTAAAAGCCTCTTGTTGTTACCCAAATGCCAAGCTATAACAGGCCATTAGCAGCTATGCAAATGCCAACCTGTGGACTATGTCACCATTCATCACACACACCCACACACCAACACACATGACTAGCAGATGGAGATTCATGAGTGGCATCCTATCACAACTTCACAGGAAACTACCTATGGAGTGGAGATGCGATGAGAGCTTCCTATCACTTGCTCTGACCCCCGCAGCTCAAACAGATGATGTTTTGACATGCAGATACACACGCACACACACACAAACCCAGCCTAAAGATTATGGAAATGAATCGCGATGAATTGCCACACTATATGCAGGAGGCAGCAGCAGAGAGTGAGGCATATGCATTTAGATTCAGATGCCTCAGGGGGTCTCAGGGAGCGGAGGGAGTGAAAGGCAAATATTGAAGTGTTTGGTTTGCAACAAACCATTACCAGTCATTTTGCTGAAACCATACAGTTATTCACCAGATGCGTGCATCACAGCAGGCACAGAGACAGTGTTTGGGGGTGTGGATTTGAATTGTAAAGAGCAACTTAGCTCAGAATTTTAATACAGATGTCTGTTTTCGTAACTGTTGATTTTGACATTATTTCTTGTATTGCATGTATGTTTTTTATGATCCAAGACAAAGCCAAGAGCCCAAACAATTAATTTTAAATTACCACATTAATTTTGAGACATTAGTGCAGTTACCATAAACAGAGACCATTCCTGATAAGCAGCCTCTACATGCTTCTACACTGCATTTTACATTGTGTGGTAACTGGTCGAATTTGGAATTTCACAGGAAAACCTGCTGCATTGCTTTACGGCACAAAGAGATATTGCTTTACGGCACAAAACAGGCAGAGGGCCGCTGTTCTTCCAGCACAAACGGAGTGAAAGCTTTCAGAGTTTCTTGCAATAGCAGATGGTGGAATGAGTGTAAGGCCGAGGGAAAAATCACTTCTGGTGGTCTTTTGGCCTTACGGTGAAACAGACTAGAGGTTACTCTGCCACAGGCTAAGGCAAGCTGCTGTTCGCCGATGTCAAGAGGGGGTCGGGCTAAGGTTGCAGTCCCAGGTCTGCCATCTGAATCCCCGCAGAGAATCAGAGTGGGTGGGTGTGAGCTTGCATAATTTGCACGGTTTATATATGTGCATGCGTGTGTGTGTGTGTCTTACACCCATCTGTTTCGACAACACTAAAACAGCAGTTCCAGCAGCGTGTTAAAGGGATCTGCTATGCCTTGACATGGGCTGGGAGCTGTTGAGTAACAGTGCCAGCTGCTTAGTGACTAAGAGTGTTCTACTGATGCTAAAACCTCAACACTCCCCATACATTAGACTATAAACACTAAATGCTCCCCTGTCTCAATATAAATACTATACACTCGCCATGTGTTGCAGTATAAACTCTATACACTGCCCAGGTGTTGCCATACATCATGAGGAAAGCTGCCACGATGCATGAAGAGCCTGTGCCACCTGTGTCACCTGAAAAATGGACAAGTAGGGTTGAGTCACCACTGTATTGGCCACTGTGCTGAGTTTTGAGTGAAGCAGTCACTTGCCTACATTGCCATAAATTAACTTGACAGACGGGCACAACAGAAACCTTGAAATCTTCTACTACAGAGAAAGGAGAAGGGGGAGATAGAGAGAAAAATGTAACTTGAGATGTGCAACACAGTGTAGCTAACTATTCATTCCACGTCAAGGTTGTGTGAGAATGGAGTCACAGTGTTGAAGAACCATTTTTATCAAAAAGAGGGAGAGAGCAACAGAGAGGGAGAGAGAGAAGCAGAGAGACGTCAATACATTAGAAGTGACCTGGACAGCCTGAGGTGTGTGGCCACCTCTCCATGAAGACAGCAACCAGACACAGGGTCTCAACTGGAGAAAAAGAAAGTGTTTGTAAATGTGTGTGGTAAGAAAGCCGGTGCTGTCTACAGAAACACAGCTTTTTCACTCTGACCTTCCTTCAGCCCTACAAGACAGTAGCCCCAGAAAAGGTTACAGAGATGCAGTATTCATGGAAAGATAACAGCCTGCAGCCGTTTGACATTATGCAGAACACTTTGTTCTCCTCTACGGCCCTCTGAAAAATGTCTACCTTCATTTTCACTTTCTTTAGAGCCGCAGCCTGCCCGCCTCTCTCTGTCAGATGAAATTTGGGATGAACTGCTTTCTCCAAATCCGATCTGCTGAGAACAGCACCTCTACCTGATTGAATCCCAACCCAAATTTCAGCTCCGCGGGAAAGAACTGGGCCACAGACACACAGTGCCTGCCTAACAGGAGAAGTCTCTGGTTGCACTGGCCAGCTCCCAGGTGTGAATGTGTGGAACTGTGTGAATGTGAAACAGGGCATTGCTGAAAAAGAGCAAAGCAAGCTCAGCTGACATTCCCTGGATAAATAAAGGTTAAAAAAACAAATCTGTCTTGCTAAAAGTTTATTAAAGCTGAACTAGGCAAGATTTCAATGTAAAAATACACCTGTCTCATCAGCCTATATCACAGAGTGGTGCTGCAATAGAGAAGAGTGCCCCATCCTCCCTAATTGAGATGCCATAGATTTGCCCTATTTGCTAAAATTAAATGTTGGTGGAACAAGAAGTGACAATTCGAAAGAGTGAAATGCAAACTGTCTCCTAAACAGCAGTGAGTGCTCCGTCCAGAGAAAGCTGGACTCACCAACGTTAGATCTTTTTCTTCTCTTTTTCTCCCTTTTTCCATCCCTTTGGTATAAAGCATCAAAGACCAGCCAGACTGGTAAACATGAGCGTGCAGATTACTGAGGTCACCTTATATGATTTCAGGGTACTGAAGTTCACATTTTTCAAACATTTAACTCTCGTTGCAGCTCTAATGTCAGTCTCTACCCCACTCACCACCGAAATAAAACAGCATTTTTAAAACTGCAAGTTTTTGGCCTGTACAAGCCCTTGGAGGGAATGGTAAACGCCCATTAATACAAACACATTCTGACAGATTGCCCTCATCCCGTGATGAAGCAGATTCATCCTGACGGGAGCAGGCTCCTCTCTTCCAAGATGAAAATGTCCCATCTGAAGGGCATGATACTGTATGTCACTGAATGATTTAATGAGCACAAAAATAATAATGATACAATATGATGTAAACCATATGCCATGGCTAACCCAGTCAACAGAGACGGCATGTTCAATCATCATCAACACAACACCAAAGGATTACATTTCTTGCGGAGGAATAGCGCAGCATCTTTCAAATAGTTTCTTCAAATAGTTTAGATACTTGTAGAACCGAGCCCAAAGTGTATATAGGCTGTTCTGCTGCTTCTAAAGCTGTATTGATATAAAGCTCAGTATAGCAAAATAAGCATCTATTAAGGAAAAAAAAGAGCATTTTCTCAGCGACCAATAGTGCCATTCCACAAAGTGAAAGTAAAGTTGGTAGAACATAATCAATGCAGTGCCTCAAACTATCTGCCTGACTGTAGGTAGGTCTCCTTATTAGCCACCAGGCTGTAATCCCTCCACAATAAGCAGACAGACAGTCCCTTTTCTCTATTCTCTCAACTTGATTCCGGGTGAGCCCTCGCTACCACCAAGGGATTTTAATTGCTTTAAGCCAATAAGAAAACACAAGGCAGGGAGTGGATGGCTCATGTGCTTACCAGGCGAAACAGGCGCGCAAAACACCAGCACAACAAACCCTCCTGTTCACACAGAGTTCCTCATGGCTAAATCCCACGGACCGTCTCATTGTTTTTCTCCGGAGTGAGACCGGGAGATAGCGAGGTCACAGCATGAAGAATGAGAGGAGAGATAAGTTGAGTGAGCAGATTTTATTCGGGCTCAGTTGCTCCCAGGACTCCCATTCCTCAGCCCGAATCAATGCAATCGTTCCTGAATGTTTAGAGCCTTGAGACTCCATAACCGAGTTAATAATACCAGAGATAAAAAAATATATGAATAAATCAACAGCGGAGGCAATAAATAAGGCAATGTGAAATAAAACGACTGCCTTGTTGTTCTCGGCTCATCCCGGCTGCTGAGCACTTATTAATGAGTTCATAGCCCGTAGTTCTCTGTTGTCGGACTGGTGATGAATCTGTCCATCTGGGGGGAGCTGGAAAGAGGATGGATCATCCTTGGGTCCCAGAGCCTCTTGCCGTTTTGCTGTCCTGGTGGGGCCATCTGGGCTAAAAGAGAGCTGATCACTCATAGGCGAGCGGCAAGCTTGTTCCCCATGTGGTCGACCAGTCAACCATCAGAATCCAAATGCGGATCAGAATCACTTTCTTCACCAAGTACAATAAATGTGCAGGAATTTGTCTTGGTGGCACTCGTGCAGAAACATATGGGCAACTTACATAGAAACACAGAATATTGTGGCACACATCAGCACCTCACCCACAGTGCCATACAAACGACAGACCATAGACCATCATATTTCTCCCAGTTCAGGACATGTTACCCATTCGTCCCTCCCTTACGGCACTGCGGGTGGCCCTGCTCGCCCTATGGCTACTCACTGTCAGGGTGCTTCCTGAGGTCTCACTCCGGAGCCGTTTGGATCTCATCCGAACATCGGCCCACCCACCACATGACTCACATATCCCACAGGGGCTGGTGATTCCCTCATGTTCCGGGCCAAGTTATTGATGTGACAGACACAGCCAAGTTTGTGCAGACAAACTTTCATTCCATGGGCAAATGTTGAGCTTGATTAAATCTCAACAGTCTGGTACAAATGACTCAGCGTTCACTTCTGGATCACAGACCTGATTTAAGGCATTCATTACGTGATGACTTAAGATACAAGGAGGCAAAAAAAACCCTGTAAAATGATAAAACTGTATAATGAGCAGAAAGAGGCGTTTTGCTTTCTGAGAAAGGGAGCAAATAAAACCGTAGAGTTTTTCCTCAAAGAACCATCTCACAGAGCAATTGTCGTTTAACCTCAAGATATCTTTGCTGCAGGCACTGACTGCTGTCATGTAAATTCTCCTCAGTCCTATTATTACTCGTTGGAAAAAGAAGGGAAACAATATACTGCCTGGATGGTTTCTCTAAAGCTTAGATGAGGTTGCACATCTGTCATAAGCGCTCACTTTCCATTGTTTTGCTCCGGCTGCATTCTTCACATTCCAGTGGCTGTGACTCCCTTTGACTTCAGAGAGGGAGGAGGAGGGGACAAGACACTCCTCTGGATAGACTCAGTAAACTTCTTATACGGCTCACTGTAAGGTGTCATTCTAGCAAGGAGGATCTCACATTGCACTGGACATATTATCTGAAAGCTTGATCACGACTAAAATGGTTGATAAAGAATTTGAATTAATAGTGGCAAAGGTATCAACCCTCCCTCCTCCTGTAACTCTACAGCCCACTGCTTTGAATCAGAATGTGCTCTCACTGAATTGCATAATTCTTAAATAAAATGTTAAATAAATATTAGCAAGGGTGCTTGCCTGTGTGTGCCGCAGTCTACACTCTGTTTCCTTTAGAGTTAAGCTCACTCAAATCTACACTCCCTGGATAATTCTCTCATTAAATAGTGCAAGGCAAAAATCAAAGAAAATTAGCAAATCTGAGTAAATAATGTTTTTCACTAGATTATAGCTTTTAGGAAGCTACACAGCATTTTGGAAAACTTCACAAATGGTTAGTCAACTTGTTCTGCTGCCTTGTAAATAATATATGGTCTAATATTTTAACAAATCACATTTATGTAACCATCATTTAACCAAGCAGGCCAATGAAGAATCAATTCTTGTTTACAATGAAAGCCTGGGAATGTAGATGTTATGTAGATACAACAACAAACAGCATCTTGTTTTGCAGCCAACCAGCAAGCTTTCCCAGATATTCAGGTGCATATCAAGCACTGTGACCGGAAGCTACGCTGTTTGGCAGTCAACATCAGTTGGCTATAAACTGCTTAGTACTAATCTTGAATAAAAAACATTTTCTCATGCATTTAAGTGGCCGTTTCGTAGCCGGCTATGATAAGTTACAGGATCACGACAGTAAATTCCACTCTTTCTTCAACAGTGTTTAGGCATGAAACTCCCTCGCCTTAGGCCTGTGTACTGTGATAAATTGCCGCACTACAGTAAACATGGCTTTCTCCGACAAGCAGAAATCCCTTCATGCCTTCGGGGCTGGCTGCTCCGGTGTATAGCGCTGCGCTCAGGCCGTGCTGGAATGTCTTGGACAGGGCTGTTTAGGGAACTGAGTATATCTGTTTGACCTCATTAGTAGCGAGGGCTAAGGCTGCACCGTCCATGTGCCAAGTCTGTACTCTCCCTGCTACTTTACACACGTCAGTGGTAGGAAGCTCGTTTACTACTCTACAACAACACGAGGGATGGAGAGAGAGGGAGAGAGGGAGGGAGAGAGAGAGAGAGAGGAGAGAGGAGCTTGTATGCCTGTATTTCCACATGGATTAACTCCTTACTCTGTTGGCATGTTGATACACCACCGTTGTAAGATGAGAGGATTTGGATGTTAGGGCTAGAGAGTGAACAAGTAAGTGTCACAACAAATAACACACTCACACGCACGCACACACACAGCATCCCTGACATACTAATAACATGTTGTAGACATAATAACCATGCCTTTGCTCAGACGAGGTGTGCTGTGTGTTAGCAGGAAATACACACTTGTCAGGTTCTTCTAAGGTCTGGCAAATTATTTTAGGGAATACGCTTTCTCTCTTTTTTTTTTATTTCTTTCACACAAACACACAATCCCAATAGCTGCCATGTGCATGCAGACACACACACATACACACCTCATCTCCCTCACAAACCAGTGTGAAACTGCAAGGGGCACAGTGCAAAATCAACTAAGACTGTAATGTGTGATGACAGGAGGCCAAGGCTCATATTCTTCCTCCAGCTCTCAAGAGAGACATTCAGTGGAGAGGAGAGAAAGAGCGTTCTGTTTCAGAGCATTTAGAGATGTCTCTATGCCTCTGTGCACAGACAGCCATTGTATAACTTAACTGGAGAGGGCACATTCAGTGTGTACCAGTCAGGTAGATGCAGGTAGGTGTAGTGGAGAAGCCCAAATTGGTTCTGACAATCTAGAAGAGGTGGAAATCTGGGTAGTGGTATGGCCAACAACGCAGTGGTGATTTACTGTCTATTATTAGCAGTCTGAAAGGCGCATCTTTGAAACTGACATATTGAGTCATTAACAACACCGATTCATCCAGGGGTGAATGTTAATGTTGCTAAAGAGCCTGGAACCGCATCAAAGGCCCTGTGTGTGGCATTGTGTCTATTTCAATATGTGCGATAAGAGGAATAGGGAGATGTTTAATAGTCAAGTGATCCTGGGCCGAAAGCCACTGCAACAGGGCCGCGCTCTCAATAGTATCACTCTCTGCTGGCATTCTGGTGTATGGCAGTCAACTGGGTAATGCGCCACTGATTGGATTTATTTGGGGAACTGCTGTCTGATGGTGTTCTCCAAATTAGTTTAACATTTACATTCTCCTTCGCAGGCCCCAGGTCTGGGCTTGGGGCCACCTTTCAATAAACAAGGATCTAATTAAACCTTGGGACCCAGTTAAGTCACTGGCATTCAACCAGAATGTTGCCCCACTCAGCCCGGACTACAACACACACACACACACACACACACACACACATACACAGGCAGGTAGATTATATGGTGCACCTGGATGCAAGTATGATGTAAGCAGCTTTGATCAAAACACAGTTGATTTACAGTGTATCTAGCAAGTCAAACTGCTGTGTTTACTCCCATCCTGCTTGGAAAAATAAGAAGCATTAGGTGCCAGTGGACACTTTCTTTGCCATGCAGATGCAGAACTACTTTGCTTTGTGTCCCATACAGCGAGGGGGGCTTTCCACTTATTTAGCTAAGCGCCTTTTCAGGAGAGGTAATGCTGTGACTGGCAGTGAGCTCCGAGTCGGGACCGGCCAACTCCGTGCCAAGGTTTTCCCTGCAGTGCTCACTCACAGATACAGCAAAGCGCCATATAACTCCACTCTGCATGGGGTCCGGGTGTTGCGGGGACAGGATGACAACACCCGCATAGCACGCTGGCACAGGAAGAGAGAGAGGGAAGCGGAGAGAAGATGGGAAAGCAAGAGAGAGAGAGCAGACAGAGAAAAGAGAGAAATGAGTGGAGAGATAGAAAGGAAGCCCAGCAATGCGGCCCTGATTTCCCACGCCTCATTAGAATAACTATGGCCCCTTTCAAGTTAGAACAATGGAGGCCCATCAGTCATCATAATGGCTGCAGGGCTGGGCCAGGGCTGAACCCATGTAGCGTACAGTCAGTCTGCCACGGGGACCTGGAGCCGAGTCAGCCTCTGGATCACATGCTAACATGACTAATAGAGACACTGGTCTGGGCCACTGGATCGAAGCCCAGGGCTACTGGACAGTTTAAAGAGCTTAGAGAAGCCGGTATTACAATGGAGTGTCAATGCATCTTATGCCAGCAACAACAGTCAGGCCCTTACATTAACAGCTGACACCAGAGAAGTAACTTTTATCTCCACCAGCCACTGTGGCTGGCAGATTCCAAAGTTCACCAGCTGCCTTTTATTATTTTAGCAGTCAAATAGATTTTTTTAGAAAAGATAGAAACTTGAAACAATTCTTGGTTACCTGCCAAGGTTGAGTAGACAAACTAACATACCACTGGCTAAATTTGTCAGAACTTGTCTGGCGGCTGGTGTGAATTTCCCACCCTGTTTGACACCAAGGATAGTAGGGGAGCAGACATGACGACGACACTGTTGGCTGTCGGCACACAGAAAACCTCTCCAACAAAAAATATCTAGTATTGTGCCGGGCGCAACAAAATGTTTTTTCTTGGGATAGGGGTGCAAAAAGTCAATAACATGAAGAAGAATCTCATTCAGTAAGGACAACAACTCCCAAAGACAGAGTGCAAGTGTTAAGATCTAGCGCATTTTGACATATTGTAAAACACAATGTGTCACGTCACTTTCAACATATTGTAAAAGACAATATGAAGAAACATGTCAACAATGAAGAGAGGGATTTTAAGAGAAAAAATGTTGCACTCTGTCTTTGGGAGTTGCTGTCCTCACTGAGTGAGAATCTTCTCATGTTATTGAGCCTTTTTGACAAGCACCCGATCCCAAGAAAAAACGTTTGTTTTGTTTTGGGTTTTTTTATATCTCTCAAGAACTGAGGGGAGTGTTAGTGATTTTCCCACTGACATCCATTTTTTTTTTACATTTTACAATGCATTATTCTAAACCTTTTGTAAACACATCAAACAAATGAAAACAACAGCTTACAGTAAAAAAAGAAAGCTTTTTGGAACCAATAGGTTACACAGGATCAGTTACCCTGAGGATATGCAGCAGGCATATGGATGAAGTATGCAAAGAGCACAGAGGGAACAAGTATGTGTAGATATATATACACAACAGTCATCCTGCGAGGTAAAAACAAATGTCATGTTTGCTGTTTGACCCAAGTGGCACAAGAATCTGAAAGAAATTGAGCGTACTGAGAATGTGAACAAAAGGCTCCTCAAACAAAGTTGGCACAATTATTTTCCTGGGTAGATAATGGGAAAAGCTTGTAATTCAGTGCATGAACTATAGTGTCCTCTGTGGTCAGTGTGTAAAGTCATTTTCAGCTGTGTGTATCTATATGTGTGTGTAAATGGCGAGTGTGAATGGTGAGATAGCATTAATTCTAGACAAGCAACATGAGAGTTGTAAACAGTGGCCTTTCACTGTTGTTCCATTGAAAAGATGAAGAGGCACACATTCCATAGTTATGACCAAAGAGTGGGCTTTAAGTCAGAGAGAGAGAGAGAGAGAGAGAGGCGGATTGAGTATAAAGGCAGTGGAAAAAAACAGAGTTAAGTGAAATGAAGAGAGTGAAAGAGAAATGGAGGCACAGGGAAAATAATCAAAATGAAGAGCAGAAAAAGGGAATGAGATGAGGGAGGGAGGGGTGGGAGAGGGATATTAATGAAGGCGGAGTGCAGACAGCGGGACTGGAGGGAGGGGAGTACAGAACCGGAGTGTGTTTTTTAATTGTTGGAGGAAGCGAAGCAACACTTGCCATCCCACTTCTGACAGGATGCCGCGTTGGGACAGAGGGAGAGGGGGCACACACTCCCTTGACCTCAGTCTAATTACTGCATACCTTGTGGTGAATAACAGCGGTTCTGCAGAGACTCCGGTTGGAAGAGGCGTGGATGCTGCGGTGCCAGACGGCTGCCTGGTCCCTCTCCTACCTCTGACTCCCTACGGCTCAGAGGCATCACTGTGTGGCTCTACGGCCCTGGGGCAAGGAGAAGGCGTGGGGGACGGGTGTGTGTGTGCCTGCTAGATGCTCCTCTCACTCTTTATCACTAGCTCATCTTGCCCGGCCCATAAAGTAGAACTATGAGTTTTAAAATTCAATAGAAATCTGAACTTCTGCACAAATCTGCTCTCAGTAGCCTTGAGTGGAGAGAGATTTCAATCAGCCATGAGGTCTAAGTCTTGCTTTCTAGTACAAACACAAGCTTGGAGCCTCTGACTCAACCGCACTGGGAGGGTAAAGCCAGAGAGGGCATATTTTGGACAGCATATTTTCGGTGTGCGCCGAGCTCCTGAAGCATAAAATCAATGTTTAAAGAATCCAAGCAAAGGGGAGAAAATAATAGCCAAGAGCCACGGGTTATTTAGAACATTGCATGGCCACAGCACAGTATGGCCAAAGCCCCAAAGAAGCTTCTTCACTTCGGCGTTAGGACAGTCCAGACACCCACAAAGCTGTGAAGAATTACAACAGTTGATAAAACATATATCACATATATCGCTACTACTATCAACTTGATCAATCATTGTGTAGTAACATAGTGCCCAGCGTAGCCAATATTCTCAATATTCTGAAAATCAATATATATGTTACTCTTGTTTATATCCCAGAAACACATAGGAAAACACATATCAGCTGATCCTCGGGCCAAGGGCTATCTGTCCACCAAATTCCATCCAAATCTGTTGGTTACTCTTTGAGATATCTTTTTAAACATTGGATTAATCACTATTTTTAAAGCACATTGTCTAAGAAGAGCTTTATGAAATGATGAATAACCAATTAAAAGTGAAGTGGAATGAGGGTCCTGTGAGTTTAATTTGAATTCTATACAACTGAACACACAGAAAAGGTTAGAAATGACTTGTCGGGGGATGTAGCGTTAAAGCAAGCATAAGCTGACAGCCGAAGTTGATGTGTCCTCCATCCGACGGACCGAGAAAGAACACGGGAAATGGCACTGCTATGGCTGTCGATAGAATTAAACCCAGAATGGTGTGAAAAGCAGACTGCCAAGCCCTCTCCTCTCGCTGTCCATCAACTCTCTCCTTCCCTCCCTCCCTGCCTCCCTTTCTCTCCATCCATTGAGGATCAGGTGTGTCTCTCTATCTCTCATGGCTGTCTTTGGGAAGGTCGCTCTCCCACTGACTATTAGGAAGGCATGAATAATGTCTATGAGCCGAGGACAGACGGGCCGAGCTGAGCAGTCGGCCTCTTCATCTCCCTCCCTCACTGGACCCATTTAATGCTGTGCCTCTCTCGATTCCCGATGGAAAAAAGGGATGAAATGAGTGTGTGAACGGGAGAGAGACAGAGACAGAGAGGCAGAAAGGAAGAGAGAGAGAGAGATAGATGCATATGTGAACCTCCCAGGAGCGTTAATGCGAGTTGGCTTGAAGCAGCTGGAGGTGACCTCGCTGCAGGCAAAACTAACAGGGTGGGTGGTGGGAGGTTGCTGAAGGAAAATAAAAGCCAAGTATGATACTTGACAAGAATCCCAAAACAAGTGAAAGCCAAGCACAGACAGTGGATGGCCTTAAAGGACATTTGAATCCTCACTAGGGTTCAATAAATTCTGCAGGAGTGCAGGAGAAGAAAAATGTGGTCAATCTATGGACTTGTTTATTGACTTGTTACAACACAGAGATAGTTACAAGTTTTATTGAACAGAGTTGCTAATGATGTGTCCCATAGGTCCTTGTAGGATCTATGCTGCCCAGCACTAAATCAATGTCTTGCTTGCATTCTTATTGCAGGTTCTTTATCTTCTCAGAACCGCTGCTCTGTCAGTGCTGTATTGAAATCTTTGCTTGCAACACTGTAGATCACACACACACGGTTAGATGAATATATCAGGCTTTATATTGGCCTTCTATTAAAAATTAGATATCGGTCAATCTGTGTCGTCCACTGCTGATAATGATGGATATGATTCAGTATTGTACAATTGATCGATATTACACTGGCTGTCTATTTTGATCATATTCCACACTTTTCCACATTTTTATTATTAGCAGTTGTAGTATCCTGGGTTTCATTGGTCTAAATGCTATTGCAGAGGCTTTTCTAAAGATAATAAACTTCTAGGGGAAACACTGAATACTTGAAATTATTTAGAAGTTTTAAGGGATCACACACACACACACACACACACACACACACACACAATAAAAAGACAAGCCACTACCCCATCCTTGTTGAGAGTCAAACAGGCAGGGATGGACAGACATTAAACCCCCCAGGCCCTCAAAAAGGCTTGAATCGCTCCGTATTGATTGTTCCCTTTTTTGGTGATTCAGCAACAACTAGCGTGGGCCGAGGAGTTTGCTGAATATTCTGTCCCTCTGTGAGCGGGTCAGCTTATTTCACCCTCCCCAATGCCTTCACTCCAAAATATCCCATTTATATCTCATTTATATTCATACCATTCTAAAACCACTGGTAGTTTCAGGATGTACAAATATTAACTTCTACGTCCATGGAATATGATTTTTTACAGTATCTCCCACTACATAAATCCTGTGTTATCCAGAGGGGCATTGCTAAATTGTTACAGGTTAGAAAACAGCAATCCATAGTCACTTTGTGATTCATCATTGCTTCACAGCCAGAATCTGATGTTTACTCTTGCTTCATCATCTGCCCACAACAGCAGCATTGAGTGCTGGGTCTGCACTGTTCCTCTAGGTGACTTTGATTGGGTTTTGATAGTGAGGAGGCTGCCCAAAGGAGGCTGAATACACAGTGTTTTTACATGTAAGAAAAAAAACACTCTACTAGAGCTGACGGCTTTGATTGGTTGCAAAGATGAGAATCTCCTTATCTTTTGGACAGAAGAAATGTCACAAAACTTGATGGCAAGCATCAGGAACAGACATTATTTTATGACAAATGTGCTTTCCTTACCATGACAAATCAAACGTCCCTTGTGGCAGTCAATGATACATTTGTAAATACACACAGCTAGTCCATCTAGTGCTCAAAATACAGTATGTGCACACTGCCAGCTTAAGTGTCAATGTCAATGTCAAAAGAAAATAAGCAGCCCTGTTTCATAAGTGGATGCAAACTCTCAAGTAAACACTGGTTACACTGGTTTCTCCTAAACTCATTAAAATTCACTGCCTGTGTGCAATCTCAGCTTTGTTAATGTCCCGCTGGATCGGCATTCAAATTTCTTGCGCTTCTGCTCGTCCAATGTCCAAGCAGCTAGCAAAGCTCCCTCTCCCACCACTGTACATCTAAACATCCTCCTGCTTAGACTTGAACTGTGGTTGAGATGCGAATAGTGGTGCTGTTAAGCCAGTGTGTGGGTGCGTTTGATGTGTGGGTGTTTGCTACCGCTCTCAGCATCCCTCTAATCATAAATGAGAAGTTGAAATCCCAGTGCATAGCATCCTCCTGCGTTTAGTACACCCAGATTGCTGTAATGTACGATGCAAATTTAGATTCAAGTTATTGAGTGGAATATGTTAGCCCATCTGGAGAGACTCTCACACAAAACAATATCACACAATTTCATAATCACAGAATCTAACTGTTACTGGCTTAAAGATAAACCTGATAAACCTTTGAAAAAAGGCCATTCTGAGTATATTACACATCAATGCATAATAAAGGTTAGACATCTTGTTCTCATATATAACACACTGCAACTGGTCCATTTACAGAGCTTTTAACATCTGATGGGTTCCAGTGGATTCCTAACATCCCTGCAGGCCTTCTCTCACAAAGACACTGTCAGTGTAAATGACTGATTACTGTTGTCTAAAGGGACAAAAACACTTCAGTATTTTTGCTGTCAAGCACAAATGACAGCTGCGTAGCCTACTTGGCTTGCATGGTAACCGGAAAGACATGCATGCACTTACATAAACCTGAGCGTGCACGCAGAAAATAGAGGCAGAGAGAGCCAGAAGGCTTGTGAGACCGAGAGAAACAGAAATGGACTCCTGAACAAATAGGTACACACACACACAGTCTCTCACTCACATACAATTCGTTATAAAGAAAAGGTGAAGGGCTTCTTTATAAATTTCTACGCTCCTTGGCTCCAGCCACTTGTAGAGCTCAGATAATGGAGAGGATCACGCTATAAAGAATGCATAGAGTCCGTCTCGCTCTTTTCACCATTCACTGCAATGACTGAGAGAAACTCCACGGCTTTCAATGAGGAGAATGATTGCTTGAGACATTCAAGTAATGTTAATTCACTGTTACAGAGGCAGAAGACACACACACACACACACACCAATGTAGTTAGGCATTCAAGTGTACACATGCTCTCACGAAAAACTATACACATACACTCACTGAGCACTTGGGAACACCTGTACACCTGCTTATTCATGCAATTATCCATTCAGACAATCATGTGGCACCAATATAATGCATAAGATCATGCAAATACAGGTCAGCAGCTTCAGTTCATGTTCACATCAAACATCAGAATGGGGAAAAAATGTGATCTCAATGACTTTGGCCGTGGCGTGGTTGTTGGTGCCAGACGGGCTGCTTTGAGTATTTCTGAAACTGAGTTTCAGAAATAGTTTACACAGAATGGCGCGGAAAACACAAAACATCCAGTGAGCGGCAGTTCTGCGAATGGAAACACCTTGTTGATGAGAGAGGTCAGAGGAGAATGGCCAGACTGGTTAGAGCTGACTGAAAGGCTTCAGTAACTCAGATAATTTCTTTACAACTGTGGTGAGCAGAAAAGCGTCTCAGAAGGCAACACGTCGATCCTTGAGGCGGATGTCACTTTGGTAGCCGGTTGACATTGAGCTGAAAGCTGATACCTACCCAGTATTAGTATGGTGTAATAAAGTGCTCGGTGAGTGTATACACACACACAGCAGTTTGCAACCTTCCTACTTCAGCAGATGGCTGAGGTTGACAGGGAGGGAAAGACAGTTAAGTGTGTATGTGTGTGTGTGTCTGTGTGTGTGTATGTTTGTATGTGTGTGTGTGTGCCTTATCATTACCTGTCCCCAGAGGTGAGCCTGGCAGTCAGACAGTGTAACAGAAGCAACGACAGCAGCATCTCCCCACCCAACCTCCGTCAAGCATGATTGAACAGCAAGTGGTAAGTGGTGCCGTGGCCTTGGGGACCGGCTGATATACACACACACGCACTAGAGTATAGCAGCTCTCTATGTATCTATGTGTGTGTGTGTGTGTGTATCAACACTTTCTGTGTTGCGCTTGCTGATGCAACTTAACACTCTCAGTGGGACCCTGACATGAAGATAGATGGGTCTGACTGCACTGAGAATCATTACCACACTCCAACGCAACAGTATAGCCGACTCTCCAACACAACTTCTCAGGAATTGCCCCATCCCATCTTTTAAACCCCCAGCAGACCAGTGACCAGTCCAAGCTCATCATCGCTCACATCAATCATTCCATTACTTGGGCATGGGCCATTGACTTGATAGTGTCATAACACGCTGGTTTTCCCCCGAGCCGGTCCGGATAGCCTACTTTACGATACATCTTCAGTTTCAGCTGATGGTGTATAAATAACTTTATCCTACATATTGGTTCTGAGACAGAGCCTCCAGCTGTACAGCATGCACTTCACAAGACAGTAAACTCACTGTACATGCATCTATGTGCATAATTAGGATGCTTTGACATTTAGTGTTGCTGTAACAGTATACTATAATGCAAGTGTTGGGGCCATGCATTTCTACTGTTGTTAGTGGAGTAGAGTTTTGCTGCAAGTGGACTCTCGTGATGAGCAGAGCATAGGAGAGAAAGAGAATTTGGGAGTCGTATAGGCTACCCTTCATATGTCTGTCGGAGGACCGTTAAAGCTGCACTAAGCAAGATTTTTCTGTAAAAATACATCTGCCTTATCAGCCTAAATCACAAAATGAGGCAACGACTGAGAAGACCATTCTGTCTCCCCTACCTAAGATGCCATAGATTCATCCGATTTGCCAAAATGAAATTCTGAAATCGGGTATGGGCACTGGCCGGAAATTTTCTCGCTGTACAAGAAGTGGCTAAGTGAAACTTGGAAACAAAATACAAAACTTTGTCTTGAACTGCAGCAATCAAGCGCTAGGCCAAGAGAAAGCTGAACTCAAGAAAGATGGCTGAACCTGCTGAAAAGATTTTTACATGATTTCTGGGTAATGAAGTCTCTCACTGCCAGTTGGGGGCGCCCAAAGTGCGAACCTGCCTAGTGCAGCTTTAACATCTGTAAGGCTGTGGGAGTTTCAGGTGAGAATGCTTAATAATAGACAAGTAGTTTCACTATTTATGTCACAGCAAGTTGCACACCATTCCTCCCAACTCCACAGTCTCTCCTTACCCTTAATTTCTCGTCACATTAAATGAGAAGACACTGTGATAAATGAGAAAGGCAGTCAGCATGCATTCTTAAAAAACAAAAAAACAAAGTGTTAAGATGTTGGGAAGGTGCTGCCACGGTCGCTAATTGTTCCTGCCTTGCTAAATCCACCCATTCCCAGGCTGCTAAAACGACTTTCCCCAACACCAGCCAATGCCAAGTGGGCACCCAGCGAGCACACCGAACGCCTCCGGCTGACCTGGAAATGTCTCCTCTTACCTGCGCCCGGCGCCTCTCAGCTCCATCAGCATATGGTTCTCAGCTCTATCAGAGCGAGCTACAGTAGGAGCCTCTCACTATAGTGGCAGTGAACGATGCAGCGCCAGTCTCCATAGCTGGTTGCATTAATCCTTTACTGTGACTGAGATAGGAAACTGAGCTGGGCATTTCTGTGTATGTGTATGTGTGTGTGTGAGAGAGAGCGGGAGGGAGAGAGAGGGAGAGCTGTCATGTTTACCCTTCGCGCAGATTATCCAGGGCAAGCCTGAGGGAAGAGTGGATGGATTTAGCAAAGAGGGTTAACAAATACAAGTTTACCCTTCACTGGCATCGACTCCGCAGTAGCCACAATAGCCACACGAGTGACAGGAAGAAGGAAGTCCTATCCTTGCATTACCCATAAGGCCTTTCTCCAATGAGAATTCAGTGTAATCCAGTGGCTGTCTCTGGGACTGTAATTGTGCCCTATGTTCTCTAATGTACCCATCAGTGTGGTGTGGAGATCTTAATTATGTCCTGCAGGGCAGACTTGATTGCTGGTGGCAATCTAATCTAATCCTCGCCCCGGGGACTAATAAAAGACCTAATATTGTGTATGTGTGTGTGTGTGTGTGTGTGTGTGCGCGTGGACAAAATGGGATAAGACACTTAGATTTCATATGTCATGAAAAATTCAAGCCATATTACAGTGCGTAGGAAATTGAATGCTTAAGCGCACTTCATCTTTCTCATAAATACGATTCACAGTCACCATAACAGAAAAGTGATAAAGCGTGTAAATCGGGACCTGGCCTTTTTAATTACAGAGGGCCGTAAGGAAAGTTGGCAATCCAGACAAGATATCCCAAAAGAAGGGGAGAGCACTGTTGCTTTGAATCGTGATGTTACTAAAGCAGTGGACCACTGAAAAAGAGACTTGATGTATTATTCAAAAAGGCCATGAACAACCTTTGGAGATCAACCATGCATGTAAACTGGTCAGCGACCCTGTTCCTTAGCTGGAGGCTAAAAGAGAGGGAAACCAAGGGAGAATTTATGACTGTTTTAGTGAGACATGGCTGCTCTATTGTTATCCAAGATCTGAGATTTTTAGTGTGATGGCTGGCACTTTGTCTAGACCTACTTGTTGTAGTGGCTATTGTCAATAATGGACAAAAGAGGAAAATATCCTTATGGGAAGCCAGAATTAGGAATGCAACACATATGCAATGGGACAGCCTGGTCTCACAAAATTTTGTGAAATGAGCTCTGTACACGAATAGTGAGAGAATTACATTTTCCCACCACAAAATGATTACGTGAAGGTGACGCAACTAGAAAAGTTTGACATTGAAATAGTACGGTGCAAAGTAAGGGTGTTGTGGTCAGGGTGGTGGATGGGTGTATATAATTGCCTTCAGCAGTGACCCAGGATCAATTCTCAACTTGTGCAAAGAAGCTTTCCACTGAGAGTCAAGTTTTTATTTTCAGCTCAAGTTTTTCTCATGTAACTATAACCAAAACCTTACCCTAACCTTAACCAAATTGTTTTGGTTGCCTAAACATAATCGTAAGCTAACCTTTTCATGTGACAAACAGAAGAAAATGGTGTGTTCAAGTTGTGGTATTGTAACATAATCCTTTTGTAGTGGAGGAACGTAATATTCACATAATTTGTGTCCACAACACATAATCTGCATTTCAGTTTGTGCTCATTTCACAAAATCTTCTGAGACTATATTAGAGCAGAGCGGGTGGACTTATGTAGCCTCTTGCAGGCCTGGCTGTCTGTGATAATATTGCTACTACTGCTCCTTGTTGGATAAGGGATCCATGGCATCAAAAGAGTTCACGGTTACTGCAAGGGGCTTTACAATGCCACAAAATTTTTTTACAAAATCTGTGATTGTACACACCACTGTGAGTATGGATACATTAGGAAACTGCCCTAGCAAAATGCAAGGAGAATCTGTTAACTAGTCTTTATTGCTCATCAATCAATTAAACTCTACTTGACACTGTAAACAACCAATCCAAGGAACACAAGCAGAGCAACGAGAGAATGTCAATCACTTCAGCAATCACTAGAGGATATAAGTGTTTCTTGGGGAAAAAATCGAACACATTAGTTTGATATAGGCCTAGCTGCCTTTCTGCCTTTTGAATAAATCCTTGGTGCGATGCAAAATCACATACATGCACACACACACACACACACACACACACACACACACACACACACACAGGCCAAGACTTTGATCCAAAGCTCCTTACAGGGTTTTGCTGATTTTTCACCCCAAAATGAGAGCGCACAGATCTTTCTCCCAGCTACCAATGCAAGACATCCGATGTCATTAGTTGAGAGGATCAAACAGACGGAAGGCCAGAGAAGTGTGTCCGTGACATACATAAAAGCTTTACATCCACTGGACAAGTTGACAAGCAGAAACTTCATCGGATGGGGTTTGGGGTTAGCGCCTTACATGACTTACGGCTAGCAATTTACATGGCTTGGGCTATTTTGGTGGATATCATAAGCTGCAGTGTGTGTGTGTGTGTGTTGTAGGTCGGAGGCTTGAGAATCTCTGCCCTCTTTATCTTCAAAATTATTATATGGCTTTATCGAGACGCACTAGGACTTGCATGGTGTAGTTGCACAGTCGATAGTTCCCTATCGAACACCTAATGTTCCTGACGTGATTTATGCTGTGTCTATGGTACTGAAGTTTATAGTGACCTTATCATACTTGATGGTGTTTTGATTTTGTACGGCATCAATATAATGTTCATGTGGGGACTTGGGGATTTGCTTATAATTGTAGCATCCTTTCAAAATCTATTAATGGATTATAGTTATTTTTTGTTAGGGTTGGGTGATAGATAAATCACCCACATTTAAATTAATCTACCCAAAGCTGCACCAATTGGACAATATAGTCTAATTTAATTCCTGGGTTTCAAATTTAGTAGTAGTAGTATTTGTATTTTGAAGTTTAAACAGCAAGTGTAGTGTACTCTTCTCCTTCATGAAAAATAGCAACCACAAAAGCAACTGGCAACCACAAAAGCTCATAGGTTACAACTAGATGCCACACCCACATATTTAACATTAATTGATCCTTAATGAAAAATCACTAATATTTCTATAGACACTTAATGAGTGTCTGCAGTGCTCTCTATTGAGTTTATAGAGATCTTCTGGTACTTTATGGCATCTTTATCTCCTATGGTATCACTACCTTGTTAAAAGGACTAATTGTGTGTCTGTGGTACTGACCATATAGTAGGCTACTTCATGGCATTTTTTTTTAAATCACGTATGGTAATAGCGCTATTGGATATTCTGTTGTATAATTTGTTGAGCTATGACAGCTGCATGTCATTTTGACATTTTGCAGTGAGCATAGCATCCCTCTAAAATATATGATTATAGTTCTTTTTCGCGATGGGTGTTCAGAAAACACAATACAAGCTCAATTATTATTTGTCAACAATGTGTTACACTTCGGAATGTGTATTTTCTGACTGCCACAAACATAACACACCCCCTTAAAAGCCATAGCACCAGATACCAGTACATACACATAGCAACAGCAACTTACCAACACGACCCAAACACAACCAAAACACCTTTTTCTAACAACAGCTGTGCAGCAAAATAACCATCCGCGCACACCGAAACCCCAGAAGACTTATAACAACAGAAAAACACCCAGGAAAGTTTATTTTCCTTTTCAAGTTCGCCGTCTTTTGCTTTTAGCATCGAGCTTAGAGGAGACTCCTTCAGTTTTGGGAAACAATAGCCATGCTGTCAACACACAAAAGGGTGTTTCAAAATTAACGGTTTTCCAAGGACTGCCCTAAAAATTAGCCAAATTTCGCCAAGTTGACGTGATAATTCTATCCAAAAACCTCACCTTGTTTGACACACTTTAGTCGGACGGGGTCCTTGCAGTGTTTGACCACAGCATGGACGTCCCTGGTGGTGAGTCCAGCCACCGGGGTATCATTGACTTCCAGCAGGAGTTCATCCTGGAAGAGTTTACCGCTGTGGCAGACCGCTCCGCCCGGGAGAACCTCACCGATAACCGGGAACTGTCCATTCTCTGCGCCGCCCTTCAACTCCAGCCCCAGCTCCCCCTCCTCATTCCTGCAAAGGACACTCTCATGGACTTTGTTAGTCCAGTGGTTTTTCCTCTTCTTCAGGCTTTTGGACATGGCTGAAACAAGGAAAATTCACATGAGGGCGGCCATGGAAGAAGTTTTATCGCTCTTGTAAGTCCCCCAGTATCCCTGTATCGTATCCAGTTTCAATAGTAAACGCCAGTTGTATCCATGTCAGCACACACACTCACACACACAGCAGCTGGATCAGCCTGCCTTTGCAATACTGAGAGCTGCTCAACTTGTGCTGCCTTCACGTGCTGTCGGAAATATCGGAGTTGACAAGTTCAGCTCACGTGAACGACCCCATAAAGTGGTAAATACGACTTAGAAAGTCGGACATTTCCGACATTGCCCGAGTTGCCAATATGTGAGATTTTTGTGGCAGAGAGCATGGAAACAATATTATTATTTTAATAATACCTATTTAATGGATTTTTTCTGATACAGAGTTTTCAATGTGCTTCACAATCAAGACAAACAAAAGATGGAGAAACAAGAAAAAACAATGATATAGCCGTTAGGGTGGGGGTGAGAGACAGACCCAGGTAAGGGTGAGGGGTGATGGGGAGCGGGTAAGGTTATATCAGCAAAACAATAAAGTGGAACAATAGTAGCCTAACATTGATAACTGTCTATAACACGTTTCTGAGACTAAGTAGTAAAATGTGCACAACAACTTTTGGCTATTCGTTTAATTAAAAGATAATTACATTATCATGCATTTTCTCCTCTTCAGTCCGCCACTGCAGCACAAAACAGTTCTAGACATGTCGAGTTCTAAAATAAACAGCCACAAAAAACTACTTTTATCATTATTATTAATATTATTTTCGACCAAAAGTAATTAAATGCGCTGATATTAGCAATTACAACTTCCAAACTCTGAAGTACCGGGGTTTACGAGGTGCACATGAAGGCAGCATCAAGCTCCGGCCAACTCAACTGACCCGGATGTGAAGGCTGGAGGAGGAGAGAAGCAAGGCTTTCCCAAATCCAGCTTTCCATGGAAAAAAAAAAGAGAGAAAGTAGCGGTATTTCCACTGGCATGGCAGCGGAGCAGCAATAATAGGGGTTTTTCATACCACAAAAACGTCTCTTCTTTTTGACACTGCTTTAAAAGAGTACAGTTCAAATGCTTCAGTTTCTGAAAGAAGTGAGCAACAAACTACTTGCCCATCAGGGTGTATCAGCGTATAACTCTTCCCCTAGTGTAACATGTAATATTAAGTGTAGGCTTTAGGAAGTTAGATGTGACTCTACTCAAATTACTGTTTTTTCCAGCCGCAGTGTCATTCCTTTCCCCTTGAAAGTGGGACTACATCAATTACAGTCTATTTCTGGCTGGACAAGGAGCTACAAAAGGTCACTTTATTCAAATAGTTTGTTGCCAAAGCAGTCTTTAAAAAAAATCCCTTTCTGACTAATTGTTTGAACATCTAGCCCCAGGTGAACTTGACAAAATAAAGATTTCTCTTTCCATTCACACTGTCGTTCTTTGGTGAACAAAGTGTTTGTATTTTATGACACTTTCAAGGGCACCAATGTTGACATTCAATATTTAACAGTCGACTTATTTCTACCCATTCAGGATATTCAAGTTTCAGAGGCATCTCGCTCCCTGCATTTCCCAAATAGCTCAAAACGCATTAGTGATGCACATTAATGCAAATATCACAGAGAGAGAGAGGGAGAGAGAAAGCAAGAGCAATTTCTTATGACAAAAATATTACAGTGAATTTCTTCTAAGACCTAAATCCCCTTGCGTTTATCTACAGCGAGAGAAAAAGGGACAAAAAGCAAATGGAGTTTGGAGTTATTATTTCACTGGGTATAATCCATCTTCAAACAAAGTGTGCTGTGGCTTCTTCTCCTTCATCGGAGTGACATCCTTAACACTTACTATCCGCTTTGTGAGGAAACCTCTTACAATGTCTTACTCAGTTATTCAAGCGCTCAAGTCATCAAGTGTGATACAGTGATGCTTGTTTGCCTTAATCTAGTACTGAGTCTTGAAATCATATTTTTCTTATAACAAGTGAAAATTTCTACCAATGGGGTGAGATAATATGCATTTGTTTCCAACGCAAGGAGACTTGTTTCAAAGAATTTTCTTGAATAGAGTCATTTATTACGCCTTGTTTCAAGATAATTACTGTTGTTTCTATAAAATTTGAAACACACTTGGAAACAGGTGCAATTATCTCGTTAATTCATCTATATGAGATGAATAATATGAAAAAAAGGAAGATATTAAGACTGAACATGAGACTAAATTGCTGAACCTTTTTGCCGTGTCGAACCTGGGAATTAAAAATCCAAATTAAAAGTCCTCCTGTCTCGTCCCCTGGAGAAAAACAAAACAGTAAACGTGGTGATTTTATTCATGAAGCCATATTCAATACTGCATTCAAATTATTATCTCCCCCCCCCCCCGGAATCAAATTTGCTCTCCTTGAGCAGTGACGACAATAAAGCGACAGACAATGCATCATTTTCTCCTCCCTGGGATTTGGAGAAGTGCCTTTGCATTCCAGAGGTGGGAGCACCGCAGACGTGCAGAGGAGATTGAGAGAGAGAGAGAGAGAGAGAGAGAGAGAAGGGAGTATTTTAACAAGGACAGGAATTCTGGAGGCAGTGTTTGAACAAGGCGAGGAATGCTCTGCGCGTGGCAGAATCGGTGCTGAGGAGGAGAAGGCAGCATCAACAAAAGGCCTGGAATAACAGAGTGGGACCGAGCGGAGGGAGATACACTGGGTGGGCTTTGGTCCCGGGACAGTGAGGCCACAAGCGTGGGATGATTAGAATATGTTGTATGACTATGTGACATGTGTATGTTTTAGAGCACCCAGATTTTTGTAATTGCTCCGCCCACATAGCTGTCATATTTGCTTGGAAGTGTGACACACACACACACACACACACACACACAGTGGACCGACAGCGGGTGCCGTTGGTTTCTGGAGTTTCATATTCCAGGAAATCACTCTATTCGCCCATCAGTCACATCTTCGCCACCAGATGGGAGTTCATTGGCTCAGCCAGTGATGCTGCCCCTGGGATTGCTACACTGTGCTGCTACATGATGTAATGGTTATGACAGGCCTCATTGCGGGGTAATTAAAGCCGGTCAGGAATAAAGCAAAATTGCCTGGTGATGGCTTCCACTGCCAATGAAAGAGGAAGTTATTATCCACTTTGCCTGAGCGAATATGGCCATTCTAGCTCCAGCAGAGTCATTGTTGGTCCCGCTTGATACAGCGCAGAATGACCGAATGGCAGAATCTGCTCGTTCCAGGCCTTTGGTGTGGTCTGGTTGTATTAATCAGGCGGATTGCGTCGGAGGCATTTGACTTGTTTACTTTGCTGCCATCTGCTCGACCTTGCAGCCCAGGAAAGGTCCGGCCCGTCCCTCTCTCCCCCCTCGCTCCCCCCCCCCCCGAAGGATAAAGGGGAGCCAGGAGATGTGTGTTTCAACCTGATGTAGCTGCCAACATCATTTCTGGCTTTGCAGGAATTGGCAGAGAAAGGGATAGAGGGACTCTGTTGGAGAGAGACATACTGTACAGAGTGAGAAAGTGAGACAGAGTGATAGATAATGCACTGCGGAAAGTAGCCATCTTAAGTCATTTACTCTAGTATTGAGTTTTAAAATGTTATTTTTCTTCAAACAAGTGAACAAATCTCCCAATGGAGTGAGATAATTGTATTTATTTCCAATGCAAATCAGCTTGAGTGATCTGCCTTATTCTACCTTGTTTCAAACTCTTCAGACGTATTTCCTCAAACAAGTGAAACTGCAAAATTCCACCACATTGGCAGAATTTTTCATTTGGTTTAATAAGAATATGATTTTGAGACTATGGTGTATGGTCACCATCTCAGGATTAGTACATCATTCTTTTAACATCTGAATTGGGCTGCTGTATGAATGCTCACCTTGGATTATGGCACAAAGGATTGCAAATCCTATGTATTGGTTAATGCTACATGACTTGTTAAGATGGATGTGTTTTTGCAGTGTGAGAGCAATTATTAACCAGCCTCAAAACAGTGTGCATAACATATATAAAGTTACACTAGGAGCTGCAGCTCCACAGCAGAGCAGCCTGCCCTCTATTCACTGATGAATTAGAGTGTATGCACCTAATAGTACTACCAGTAGCAACAAAACACCCCAGAGTGATATTATCCATGTCTATGGGGCTACCACTGTAATGGTTTTGATTTAATTGCCCACTATAACAGTGTACCATTATAACACTGGTTTACCTTTTAACATGACCACTGTTTTGATTGTGTTCTCTCTACTCAGCTGCCCTCTCCTCTCCTCTCCTCTCCTCTCCTCTCCTCTCCTCTGCCTCACACTCCTCCCCATCCCCTTCCTCCCTCTATTATGTTTTTTTTTCTCCCTCTCCTCGCTCCATAGTGCAGCCCAATTCTGTGGTGACTGGGGGATATATTTGGGGCTTTTACAGAGGACGATTTAGTCAGCATCCCGGTGTAGTTTGGGCCCGGCACTCAGGAGACCACTACTTCACAGGTGCTGGTCTCTCTACCCCCCTCACCCTCCCCCCCTCTCTCTCCCCTCTCTCTCTCTCTCTCTCTGTCCTTCATCCCTCCCTCCCTACCAGCTCAGAGCGATAAGTACCATTCCCACGCCGAGGGCTTTTAGCGGCTTTTAAGCGTGGAAAGAGTCCCACTGCTCATGGAGCTTCTATTCCCCTTTCACTGGGAGGAGGGGGGGGGGGGGAAGTTACATTTGCGCAATCACAGTCAGTCATCTGTCTTAGGCAGTCGGTCTTCACAGGGTCCCTCATCCATCAGTGTGGAGCAATGACACTATCGCCATGCAATCAGCAGCCTGACAGTTTGATAGACTTTCACAAGCTGCCCCTCATATCCCGTCACAAAGCATATCTGACAAACCGGCGAGACAGGTCATCAAACTAGAAGATACAGGCTTTCAATCCTTTACAGATTATGTCCATGCACAATGCCAATATTTTGTAAAACAGAATTTGTTTGCTCTTTACCCAGCTTTTGTAGTAATAATATACAGCTATATGTTCTCATAAAATCGTATCAGCGGTTAAATGCAAGTGCCTTTATTTGTCTGTGTAAATGAGTAGGACTATTACAGAAGTTGCATTTTGAGTGGCTATTTGGGTTTGTTTTTGGGATTTGGCTGGGTGAATACACAGGTTGGCCAGTTCGTGAGACATTGCCAGGACATATTAGTCAGGGCCTTTCCCACAGGGCTTGGTTCATTTGTGGTTCATATAATGTGACACTTAGGTGGCATGACACTAAAATTCATCCATGCATTCATTCACTGAATATTCTCCAAATGCAAGAATACACTCTATCTTGCTATTTATGGTTGGAGGTGTTTGTTTTTTGGCCTAGATGAATGCACATCCACATTCCCCAGCGTCTCCATAGAGAGGCAGCTCTCTGTGCAGACATTCATGGCTGCACAGAGAACAGCCATGAAAACATTCATGGGAGCATTCATCTTATTCAGATGACATGGGAGCATCTCTTCTTTTACAGATACATTCCACTGTGGGTGTTTCATCACAGCCTTACGTAATCTTCAATTACGTCGGGCGATAAGCAGTACTCTTTAATCCCTGTGTTAAACACCATGCAAACACCAGAGCGGCAGGGTCTAGAAGTGAAAGTACCCCAACGACTGCTACAGACAGAGGAGGCATCCAAAGTTCATGCAGCAGGCTGAGAGTTCGGGTATCGCCTGCAGCCAGTGGCACCGACAACACCGGCTGCCACGTCTGCGAATGCAAGGGCATTATGAGAGCAGAGTTGATCTTGAAGTTCAGAAAATACTGAGAGCAGCGAGAGCAGGGGCTTAAGAGGTTAGCGGGGCTTTCAAACGCCTTCCGATTAATATTCAGGCCGTGTAACTCCTGCGCATGGTAGTGCTCCCTCGCCCTCCCTAGTCCTTGTTTGTCCGGAGCGAAGGAGTTTGTGTTTAAAAGACAGATCTCTCGCTTCCAGCTAGCGGACTGACTGAGCCTCAGTCTGCCGCTGAATGATTAGGCGACCCCAGGCCAGTTTTCCCAGAGGCCTTTTCTGTATTCTGCTCACAGTGGCCCGTCTGAAGACCCTCATTGATCAGCTCCCCAGGAGCCTCTCTTCTCATGCAGCGAGGAGTAACTGTTACATCACTGTCGCACAAAAATGGTTAAAAGGTCGTCTGATTTACGAGGAACTGGTCACTTTGAAGGGTTAGGTGATCAAATGTGATGCACTTCATTATACATTGTGTTATGCAAATAAAGCGGTACAGATTTGTGTTTCAGAGACCTAAATAACTCACTGAAAGACTATAACTCAATATTCAAGGTAAAGAGCTCTTTCAATTTGGTGGAACATTTTCAATTTTCAGCCTGCACACCTCCATGAATTCATGAACAGTCTACCGTCAGCAGTGACTCCACTTATCTATTGTCACTAGAGGCTTTAAGGCATTTTTTTGGTGACTCTCGTTATCAGTAACTGAATGGTTATTTTCCAGAATGCTATGTGCTCATTTTAATAAAAATTAGATTCAATCGTCAAAAAAATAATTGCATTTTGTAAATAAAAGTCTTACACTGCAAAAAAAAAAAGGTCCACCTTAACAAATCATGTAGTCTAGTATTGAGTCTTGTTTTCCTCGAGTGAAAAAAAAATTGCCGATGGAGTGAGATTGTTTCACTTGTGTCCAATGCAGTTTCACCTGTCTCAGGAATATTCTCGAAACAAGTGACAGTATCTTGAATCGCTCCACTAGTATCAAAATTCAATAAAAAATAAAATAAATTCAATAAAAAATTCAATTGACATTTGAAACAAGAGCAATTATTTCACCCCATTAGTCACTTGTATTAAAAAAAGTAAGACTCAATACTAAGCGCAGTAACTTGCTAAGATGGATTTCTGCACTGTGCAGTATTTTTACAACTTCTCAGTTTTCAAACATGTTTTAAAAGGATGATTTTTTACTAGATTTTCAAAATAAAAGGAGATGAGTTGTGCATTCTGAAGACCTTTGCTGCTTTATGAACTCGAATGAAGGCATTTGTGCTAAAAAGCGAGAATCTTCCACCTCTGATATCAACCAGGCCCCTCATATCAGCTTTTCACTAACTAGCACAACCTGAAAACTCCAAACCTGATCCTCTCCAAACCTGCCACATTAATCACCTGCCTTATTTTTATTCATCACTGTGCTCCCATCCTCCCTCAAGCGTTTTTGACAAGGTAGCACCTAGCTCACTGTGCTGTACTGTACTCATGTGTCATGCAGATGCATCCCACAACTTAATTATTCATCCCCAATCTATCCTTTAACAGCAGCTTACACTGCAAGTCACTCACCCTCCAGTCAATAAATATTCTCTTTGCTAAGATTAGACGATTTCTCATGACCCAGATATTAAATCAAGTTATTGTTCCTGCTCTGTCATGCTAAATTTTCTCTGACAGTGGAGGGAAAGGAAGGGGAGAGAGAGAGACAGAGAGAAGGATGAATGTTAACTCAGATGAGTGCTTCAGTTCAACAGTGACCCCTGCTGTAGACTGCACCCTGCTTTCGCTTGCCTCTGGGCAGAGAGCTACAGCATGTGTGAAGGCGTGTCGGTTCAGGGGAGCGAGGACAGCTTGCCGTCAGAGTGGCGAGCCGCTCTCCACGCCGAGATACACCGACTTGTTTCCCAAGTACATCTCCTCCGATGTGACTCGGTGCGTGACCGTTCATTTGCAAGTGCCTGCCTGCGCCCGGCCCTTATCTGCCACCGCCTGTCCGTGTGGTCAGCTCTTGCAGCATGTAAGGAATGCAGCGTGCCCCAAAGCCCGCTCATCCAGGACACTTAATCTGGGCCCTAATCCTCACCTTGACCATCCGTGTGAGCGACAGATGTAATCCTTGTGTCCATGCCGTGCCAGAGGGGACAGTTTCCCCGGAGCCTAGCCCCAGTCCAAACCCATATAGCCCCAGCCTTGTCAGCGCCGGCAGCATGCTTTATGCTTCCCTGTTGCAGGAAAGAATAATCACTGATTCCACAGCAGCGGTGAAGATTTAGCAGTCCTCTTACCTTCAGCCGGAGCCGTCAGTCACTCAGAATGGAGCAGCTGCCTGGAGGCTGCCAGCGGAAGTATACATCATCCACCTATCATATCCCCTCCCACTGCTAACCTCTATTATGGCTTATGAATCGATGTGTCAATGGGAAATATTCCTGAAAGGCAATTAAAATAACTAAGAGATCCATCAACCGTAAACACAGGAGCTGACAAGATTACCATCGCGATGAATATTTATCACAAGGAATGCTAAGATCAAAGGGTTTCCCCACAGTAAAGCGCAGGCAGAGCTCTCACTGAGCTGTGTAAACGCAGGGAAATACATCATGGTGTTTGCTCAGTGATGAATTTGCTAAATGATAAGGATGTTGGTTTAAACAGACACCGGGGGCTTGCGGGGAGACATGGCTGCAGGTGGAGGAGGGTTACAGAGATTTGGCTAACTCCTCCAGGCTCCAATGTATTTAGGAAAAAAGCCCTAAAGCTGAAGGAAGATTTTCTAAAAGCTATGTCAGACAGATAAAACTGAGCAAACTCTGCTCTGCAAACTGCTTTACCCTGAACCTGTGTAATGTAGGCGAGTTTACAGTCATCCATATTGTATTTATCCATGGAATTTAGCCTTCTGGTCACAACCCTGCTTCTCAAAACAAAACAACCTTTCCAACCTTTTTTTTTTCCCATTGGAGCACCCTAAACTATCTGACGAACAAAAAAGAAAAGTGAGAAAAAAGAATGAAAAAATCGAGGCGTTTCATTCTTAACAAACCCTTATTATCACTTCTCTGCATTTCTCATATTTCTTTCTAGTAATTTTGAGTTGCCAACCTACTTCTCCATTCAAGCGTTAGATTTGCTACATATTCACATTTGCATTTTAACACTTTTACTTTTGCCACTCCAATGTGTGAAATTAATTTTCTCTTTTTCATTGTATTCTTTTTCTATAACCTTCAAACGGCTCTACATGTGTCCGCAACTACATGTATTGACTGCTGCGACTCCTGTATTGTGTTAATGTTCTTGGGCCTATATCAGTCTAGTCTACTGCTGCCTCAACTGCTATTCAAATCTAAGGCAATAACTGTACTCAGTACTAAAGGCATATGTTATATACAGGGATGCAGTGGAGGGTAAACCACCTGAACTCAGTTTCCGCACCTTTATAGGCCGACATAAGTCGTTATGAGGTAAATTCATAGCAGACATCATACTGAGCAGTATCAAACTGATGTAAGGACAGGGTCTTTTAAAGAAACAAAATTGTAAATAAATGTAAATGAAATGTAAATTGCTTCTCTGAAAGTACATTTGATTTTTGTTTATATTTGAGTTTGTTTGCCTCATGATGACGACCGGCTGGAGGTCATAATTTAGCCACTCTTTGTTTTGCCACTACATCACTGGTTGCATGTGAAACAGCTACAGTATAAAATGACTTTACCAATTGACACAGGCGGGAAATGTTGGAGTGAGACAGATGTCAGACTTTTACAAAGTCCATTAAAAGTATCTCATTAAATTTACATATGACCTGGGACTGAAGGTTGTTAAAGCTTAGTAGATAATTTGAACATTCGATAGAGTTGAACCCCAATGTTTTCATTCAAGGCTAAATTCTGCCATCAGCATTCAGACAGGATGAGTTATAGCCTTGTCTCGCCCGAGCCTTGAGTGTCAACCGAATTAAAATTCCGCTCAGACGAGAGGATATAAAACAAGAGAAACTTTTCTTGCAAGGAAGGAAGGAAGGAAAACTCAAACAGGAGGATGTGGGCACTGGCGGAACAGATAGAGACGGTCGATACGAGACTTTGTTGCAGTTTTGGGACGACTCGGATGTCACAGGTGGTTGGAAGCTGGGATCAGGGATCAGGGGCGAGGTTTGGGGGTGGGTGGGTGCTACACTGGATGAGGAGGACAGAGGGAGGGAGGGTGTAGCGGGGACAGAGCCAGATTTTCTACAAGGACCCTCATTACTTCAGTCCCATCACCTTCTTTAAATGGACTCCTGTGCTGACTGTCTGGATCCGCTCTTATCCAGTCAGGCCGATATGAGAGTGAGTGAGCGAGAGAGCAGATAGCCTCCCCTGCTCTCCATCTGGCTACCGACACACACCTTATGTTTACCAATGAGCTCGCCCGGGAGCTGGCGTCATTCAGGGCGACAGGTAAGGGTGACGTGCACCGCAAGCCTGTCGGTTTGTGTCTGTCCTCCCCATTTCACCGCCGTGAATTGAGAGGGGGATTGGGATGGGACCAAGAAGTTATAAAATTGTTTGGGACACTGCCTGCACCTGTTGGACCTGACCTGCCTTGTTATGTGGCTTCACTATTTATTGCAGTCTGTATCTTGCTTAAGTTCCCACTGTAGGATATATACATGCACATTTGCACACATTTCTGTATATGTGTTCTCGCGTCTGTACACCTAATAATGTGAATAGCTAGTGATATGCACACGCACATCCGCTTCCAACCTATAAATCCAATACTGCAGATTCATTCAAACGTGTGAATGGAGATCTGTATCAATGTTCCCACGGGTATCACTGAAGTTTAATCTAATATACTCTAATCTAATCTAATCTAATCTAATCTAATCTAATCTAATCTGATCTAATGTACTACTACAGCTATTACTACTACTGCTACTACTACTACAGCCGTACCCTGATAAGGCAGAGTGAATCTACTCACAAAGTACTCAAAATAACATTAAATTTTTTTAGGAGGAAATCGCCACAAATTTGACTAAAAAGGTAAATTCTGTCTCATTCTGGTATTACAAATATCCTGTAAATAAGCCTAAAAGAAGAACTGTGTGTCCATGTAGTCTTCTCTCAGGTTAAAGCCGTAGTGAGGCAGGCAGCAATATATCCAACACATCCTCTCTTCATTTACAGCTTTTAACACTTGAGAATCATTTTGTTAATGTGTGGCGTAAAGTGTTGGCAGTTTTTAGTGTCTGTGTAATGTCTTGGCAAAAAAGATTGTTAATTGTTTGATTCTGTTATCCTTAAAAAAAAGGTCAGTTCTCCTTGATATACCGCCAGTGCAGGAGAATAAGAATTGTTTCCGTTCAGCATCTTTTCACCTGAGCTGACCTGACAGCCTGTGGCTCATATCCTCGTCTCCGACAGGTGCCACAACACTGATTATGCTCTCATCCAGCTCATAGCCAGCCGGTCTCATACAAGGGCTCAGATGACACCTTAGGGGGTCTTTGTGTTTTATCTCAAGCGGAGGTCCAAGCATTTAGTGCCACAGAACCAAATTGTTTTGTGGAATAAAGAAAGGCATTATGGGCTAAATGGCAGAGAGCCGGTGAACAGCGGTAGCTCTTATCAGAGCAACCCAGGGCACCGGAGGTTTTACCTCAGATCAGGGCAGCAATGCTAAGAACAGTTGGAAAAGGAACAAACAGATTTTGTTTGTCTCTTATGTCAATATAAATTTCAGAGGATAAGGCAAATAGTGTTTTGAAATTTGTTAAATTGATCCAGGCTTTATTTCGGTCAAATGTAAAAAGCTTCCGTTTATTCATTTTTATATCTCTGTTTCACAGGTTCTTTCTCTCTCTCTGTCTCTTCCTCTCACACACACACACACTCTCCCCTTCCCCTTATTTGCACTGACTCCATAAAAGAATACCGAGCGCGCACCAGTCTCAGTTATGAGGGAAATATCCTGTCCTAATACCGTGCTGACAGATTGCTTTCCACACCAGGAACGATGGCCCTCAAAGCTCCATCTCTAATTCCCTCGGACGTCACACACTTGTGGAGACGCGGGCGCTCCCCCTCTCCTCCCCTCCGCCTCACAGAGAAATGAAAAGCCCCATAGTCTGACATTAGAGCTGAAACTGATGCTGGTTCTCATGGTAAACAGCAAAAATCCAACCAAACACACAACAACCACACATGAAAATGCACACAGACAGACACACACACACACACACGCATACACACACATACATACACATACCTCAAAAGCTCAGCTTTACCTCCCACTTTTTATTCTATTTTGACACAAAATCTGAACAATTACAACAATTATGCGCTTGTTTCATCACCGTATGTTTAAAAGAATTAGAATTCACCATGTAATACACAAAAAAAACTCACCAACATGATAAATCATTGTATAATTACAATGAGAGATGAGTGCCCATTTTGCTCATTATTATGTAAAAGACAATAAAGCCCATTTTAAAGATTTATAGGTCAGTCAATACTTAATACTAAATTTGCCCTTTTGGCTAAAATATATATATATATTTTTAACAATTTTTTTTGTTTTCATCTTTTGTCATGATGAATAACACCGTATTTAAAGAAAAGGTCATGGTCTGTGATGCAGCGGGGTATTTTCACAAAGTGTATATATTTGAATGCTATATTTGAAATGATGTTTTGGCAGCTCTAGTGTTATGTATAATTGGGCCCACAGCGTTAATGGTGTATCTACACAGAGAAAAGGAAAGTAATGTAGAGTGTAGAGTAAGTAGAGGCTGCGTGTTCTCCCCAATGGTACTCAATGCAGCAAACAGATGAGAAGGATTTTTGGGTTTTCAGAGCATTAACCCCCCCCCCCCCCCCCCCCCCCCCCCCATGGGCCTTATTATTAGTTGGCTGAATATATCATTATGAAAGTGCCTTTGTCTGGCTGTGTGCTGTGCAGGATTGCATCTTTTATTAAATAACAGCCAGAATCATGACAATTTAGACCCACAGAGAATGAGGAAGATTGAGGCTGAAAGCCCTCGGGAGAAATGACATACTGCACGGAGCTGTAATGCATCACTAGTTTGGGAACACAGACAGACATGCACACGCGCACACACACACACAGACAGAAGCATGTCCTTTTGTCACTCATGCTGTCATTTTGTCAATTAGGGAGGAGAAGTGTGGCAAGCCATGATAAAACTGTACCTCTCTCATTACAGCCGTATTTGAAGTGACCTAGTTGCAGAGAAAAAGCTGTCAGGAGATGGAAAAATGCATGACTGACATCTCATGTGAAGATGGAACAGAGGCAGTGACAAGGCCAAATTTTGCCCATCTCTCATCCCTCTCAGTACATATATATACGTATATATATATATACTTACTCACATATATATGTTAAGTGTATAGGCTATTTTTACCTTTTCTCCAGTTGCTAGATAGTTCCTACTCTCATTATGTTTCTTTTGGTCTGTCTTTCCTTCCTGCTTCTCTCTTAAACCCCCACAAGACAAACTTTGGCTTAAAAAATCTGCCTTATTAATCTCATTTTCATGAGCCTTGATCTTGTGTGTGACACATGAAACCCTGAGCGATACTACAATACAACTCTCCAAAACCAAAAGTCTGATGAATAGATGATTCTTGTTTCTTAGTTTGATGGAGTTTTACTCACATCAATAGTGTCATTGCGGCAGAGCAGCTTGGTGAGCAAACATGATGAATAATTGAATTAGATTCGGACAAACACAGCTCCTGATTAAAAACAGACTGGGACAACATTAAGAGCTAGATAAACACGAATCAACAGCCATGGTGGAAAACATGGGCGCAGACGGGAAATTGTTGGGGTCCCACAATAGCGCCTTGAGGGACAACCGGCTCGCACGAAACGTCGATTTTAAAACGGAATAAACAAATGAAGGAATCGTGGCTGTAGCTAATAGAGGCGAGATCCCTTGCTGTTAGTTCGCAGTGTTACAGGATAGAGGCAGGCACTCTGCGGGGAATGGCTTTTACTTCAGTCAACAACAACTGTAGAGCAGGAATACCAATGAGAAATGCATAACTAGGACTGCAGCCAAAAACAAGCTCTCAAAGCCTCCTTCTAAATGGGCTCTGATGTCCCCGCTTGGTGCGGTAATAAGAAGCTGGAATTAAGTACTGAGGCTGAGCGATATGAATTTGCAGTGTAGAAGGGCCTCTTTGCATTTCTCTCACTGACTGTAGATAGGGGGTTAAGTGGGCACATTAGCCAAAGATCAAAGAAATGATTATGCTGTGAAGTTACACTCGAGTCTAAAAAACGCTCCTTGGCAATGTGAATTATTGTAAACAGTCATTATTGCCGCACAGAGTGAGGTAGACTTAATCGATCTTGCTTGTTTTCAGCAGTCCCGACAAAAAGTTACAGTTAAACAGTATCTTAAGTAAACACCAGCGCCTCCGCTTCTTCCATGTGGGCAGAGTGAGAGGGAGATGAAACCCGGTGCGAACAGCAACAGAGCTCGTCACTGAAGTGGAGCTGCAGTGTGTGATGTCGCCCTCCAGAGGGCAGGGTCACAACGACACACAGATGCCTGAACTTGTCCTTGACTGCAGGCTCAGCCGTCCCCCGTCCCCCGTCCCCCTTTTTTTTTTTTTTTTTTTTGTCATGCACATTACTCGTCACGGCATCTTGCCCGGGCGCTAATGCGTGCTCAGAGAGCGGCGGAGAGCGGCGAGGTGCACTTTGCTGCTCTCTAGTCAAGCATCAGGAACAAGGCATTTCTAGGCAAACAGCACTCTGAGCGGGTGTCACTCCGCCTGCAAAAGTGGATGGGGAGAGAGACAGAAAGAAAGGGAGGGAGAGCGAGAGAGAGAGAGAGAGAGAGAGAGAGCACAAATGCACAGCCTCTTACTCGCGCACAATTCATCATCAAGGAAAAGCTGGAGAGCTTTGTTTGTTCACTGCTCACTTGAAAGGAGCTGCATTGCCTCCTAGAGTGTCTGCAGTGTCACCTTGCTCCCACATCTTTTCACGCCTCGCTTGACCCCTCCTGCCCTCTCTCTCTCTCTCTCTCTCCCTCTCTCTCCTCTACAGCGCTTGTTTTGCTCACACTCCCTTACATATCTGTTTTCTACCCTTTCCTCCTCTTTTCTCCTTGTGGATACCGGCTTATCAGTGTGAGTGATATAAGATAAGGCTTGAGGAGCGGGAGGATTTCTGAATTGTTGCCAGTGGCGAGATACGATCCTGAGGTAACGCTGACATTCCTACTCCTATTCACCATTAACCATGTGGGTGCATTTCGGTGCTATCTCTGTCTCTTTATCTTCCACGGATTTCTAATAGTCGTCCAGTGCGGAGCCACGGTGGATCCTCCCCCCGGCAGAAGGTCAGGGAAACAAATTCAACACAACAGTGGGAAATTGCCAGGATCCTATAAGCCCCTAGCTGGCCTGCGAAAAGGTCAGCGAGAGCACTGACTGTAAAAGGTCCTGACTCGAGACGCCGCGCTCGCAGCCGGGGGCGCAAATTGTCTGCCTGGACCGCTGGCTTTCACTTCGGTCCGCCTCAGGGTGCCGGGCGCAACATACGCCATGTTTCCAATCTTCACCCGGTGCCACTCCACTCTCGTCTAGGGAGTGGAGTAGAGATGAAGAGCAAATCAGGAACAGGGCGATGCAGAAAGATGAGTCAATGTGAAAGTGTGCATCTGTCTAACAAGTGTTGCAATGGACAGGATAGAGACACACCCGCTGCCTCATTCCTCTCTCTGGATTCAGAGGGGGGGAGGAAGAAAAAAACAACTCCCAACTCCCTTTGTCTCTCTGTCTCTGTCTCTTTCCCTGTATCTCCGCCAGCACCATAGCTCCTGCATCACATTGCTAGCCTGCCTGGGAAGCTAAGCAGGGTTGGCTGTGGTTAGTCCTTGGATGGGAGACCACCTGGTGCTGGAAGTGGTGTTGGGGGGACCAGTAGGAGGTGCTCTTCCCTCTGGTCTCATGAATAATATCCCCAATGTCCCAGGGCAGAGAGAGGGACTCTGTCCTGTGAGTGAGCACCGTCCTTCGGATGAGACGTTAAACCGAGGTCCTGACTCTGTGGTCAATAAAGATCCCATCGGCTCTCATCGCAAGAGTAGGGGTGTAACCCCGGCGCCCTGGCAGAATTCCCCAAAACAGGCCTTCCTTCCATCATGGCCACCTAATCATCCCTTGTTACCTAATTGGCTCTTTCAGTCCTCTACTCTCCACTGAGATAGCTGATGTGTGGTGAGCGTTCTGGCGCAAACTGGCTGCCGTGCATCACCCAGGTGGGTGCTACACATCGGTGGTGGATGAGTTGAGTCCCCCCCCGATATGTGAAGCGCTGTGAGTACCTAGAAAAGCACTATATAAATGTAAAATGTAATCAATTATCTCCCAGGGATAAAAGCATAGAAAGAAAGAAATTAAATGAAAGGGAAATAAATCCGGTGACTTCCTCTCTCAATCTCGTCATATTTCAAAGGTGGATAGGTTGTGCGGCGGCTCCATAAAAGGCCAGCCGAGGCTTTGAGTGTTATGGGAGGGAGACAGCCGAAACTCACCTCAAGTTTTTTGGAGAATTTTTTTTTTTTTTTTTTTCCTTTCTTTTTTCTCAGAGGGAACTGAGGTGAAAGTACAGACAAGGTGAACAGGAGATGAGATATGGCAAACTCAAAAGAAGTCATGCACACACACACAAACTACACAGGACTGTCCTCTGTGTGTGTGTGTGTGTGTGTGTGTGTATGTGTGTGTGTGTGTGCCAAATGCATCTGCAGCTCCCTGCAGCACACAGAGGAGGGGAAGGGATGACAGATCTCTCTCCCCTTGACTGTCAGTGTTTCTGGTCTCTGCGTGCGCTGATAACACAGGCCCCGCTAATTAATTACCCGGAGACGCATTTATCGTCCGGTGCAAAGCATTCATAACAGTCAAACACCCATGGCCTTCAGGGTGGATGGAGGGTGGATGGAGGGTGAGGGGGGTGGGTGGGGGGGCAGGACAGAGAGACTGATACCTTGCAGACACTCAGCTCCGTTGTCCCCTCTGGAGACAAAGTCAGCCCCTTCCTGCTGAAATAAGATATAACCCCTTATGATGATGATGATGATGATAATGTTACAAAAAGGCAGCGCTAAATTAAAAGGAGTGGGATTGGGAAACATGTTCAAAAGAAAATGGGGTTTACAAGAAAAGATGAAAATGTGGGTAAAATCGAAACCATTACTTGAGGTCTATGTTTTAAAAAAGGTGCTACGTGTAGCATTTTAACATCAATAAATCATTACTGCATTAATTCTGAGACATTAGTATAATTATGGTATAATTACCATAAACAAATGAGACCATCGCTAAGCCTGTCAGCCTCTACACTGCGTTATTACATTGAGTGCCAGCAGGTGCCAGCAGGTTGGATTTCATGGGAAATCTGCTGGATTGCTTTACTGCACAAAACAGTTTTCACTTTGCAAATAATATACACAACTTCATTCCAGTTCCACTATTCTAACTGCATAGTTTCAACTTCATGTTAGCTTAAATCCTGGGGGGGTGTTGCAACATCCTCGCTGCCACAGGAGCCAACAGGGTTAAAGGACAAGTTCCTATATATAATTTGTCTCTTCCATACCTGTAGTACTTGAACCCGCAGAGAATATTCACTCCTGAGTCAGCTGTGGGTTGAAATGGGGAACTCTTGCTGCTAAAAATGAGTCCAAATGGGGTTTGTCAAAATATCTCCACCAAAAATATCACCAAACTTATCCTTTAATGGAAAATGTGTTTTGAGAAACACAAAATGCAACATGCCTTTAAAAGTTTATACTGAATTATTTAGCCAATAAGTTCCACAGGTTCTGCAGTCCAGCGGCCCTGATGCCAAAAACAAAACCACCTTTCGTCTTGAACAGTCAGAAGAGTCCTGCATGAGGTCTGCAATGTAGCTAGGGACCAGAACTACCTGTGCTTTAGACGTGATCAGTAAAATCTTAAAAGCAACTCTAAATCTTGCTCTAACTGGTAGCGAGTAGAGATACTAAAAGTGGGGATATATGGCACCAATTAAACCCTCGCGGCTGCATTCTTAATGAGCTGGCGACATGAGAGCCACTTTGTCTGAGGAAGGAGGAGAGGGAGGAGATGAGATAAAAGCGCGGACAACCTTCTCTAAATCTGCAGAGGATAAAAACGACTTGATGTTTGATATGTTCCTCAATTGCCTTTACCTGCTCTTTGAAACTCAAGTCACTTGGGGGTCAAAATTCGCCCCAGAAGTTTCTGGCCACCGGCTTCATGCTGGAGGACAGACTGCCAAGATCATTTAGAATAAAATCTTTCTCATCATCATCCAGCTGGTAATAAACGGCTGTAAAGGGAGAATTATTGCTCTGGGCCAATCTTGTTTTGCACTATCTTGTGATACTGTTTGATGTGCCTTGGTGATTAGGTTGCACCCCCCCCCTCCCCTACACACACACACACACACACACACACACTCCACCTCTACCCATCGCTCATCTGTCACAAGCTAAATCCACACCATTTTATACATAGTGATGACTGAATTGAGATTAATTCCTTTACCCCTGCCATCGGAAGCTCCAAGCTCAATTTTCTTCTTTCATTAACCTGGAAAATAAATATTCCTGTCATTGCACTCGGAGGCAAACTACTCATTTGTCAGGCTCGGAATATTTTATTTTGTTTTTACACCAATCTAGCATCTACCAGCTAGAAGAGGTGTGTGGGGAGCGTGACTTATTCTCCTGAAGCAGGAGAACACATGATGAATTGAAATTGATCGTTTTTTCATGTTTGATGGTGCAATCAAGGTAGTGCTCTTGGTAGTTGGGAGCCAAGTGGGTCAGGTTTAGTGTTCAAGCAGCGGGCCTCTAGAGGGCCCCTATAATACTCCAAGAGACAAGAAATAACAGAGGAAATGGTAGACTTGACCCTAGCTATCTACACTGCAAAAATATCCATCTTTTCATTTAACCCTCATCCTACCGACTGGGGTACCCACAGACCCCAGAGGTATACTTTTGTCATATCTCACAGGTGCATATTCTATCATTCCAATTTTTCATGACTTTGTCAATCAATTTGTTCCTAATGACTTCATATCATTGTTTTCTATTTCTGTTTTAATTAGTGCTAGTCCAATGTATTGACATTAATTATGTACATAACTAATAATGTTTTGAGAATAAATAAGTTAATATTTTGCTATGATGTTGTTTCTTACAGTAGTTTATTCTTGGGGTCCCCAGGGACCCCAGTCAGTAGTCCTGTTAAATATGTTGGTAGGATAGCCTTAAGATCTCATTTTTCTAAAAGCAATGCGAATTACCTTTTTAATTTTCTTGAATCAAGTGTTATTTTCTTTCTCTTTTTCTGCCTTGCTTCAAAATACTGACATTTGTGTCTAAAAAATTACTGTCAAACTGCATTGGAAACAAGTGGAATAATCTCACCCAATTATTGCAGCCAACAGTAATAGGATACAGCATTGAAATAATAAAAAAAAAAAGAATAGAGTCAGTGGGGGGCATTTAAAGATAACAGAACCAACGATTACAACAGTGGAATGTATTAAGTAGAATTACATGAATGAAAACAGCAGTAATGTAGGAGGGTGTGCAAAATAACAGACTGAGATAAAGAAAAAATGAATTGGAATATGCATGATATGCAAATATACCAAACATCTGACATACTGTATATGCCGGATGAAATAAGTAATTTGCACTTGTGAATAATGCAAATAGGCATCAAGAGCTTGTGTACATCTACCATCTACAAATGTTTCTAAATCTCAGGCTGCCTCTTCCCTCGCCTCCCCAGGAGAAACAGCCAGCGGTTCATCGGAGCGAGGCGCGGCTCTGTAATCCACAGAGATTATGGAGAGTCACAGAGAGAATCAGTATCAGAGCCGCGGCTCAATCCGACTTTGGAGCGGCCTGCGCTGATAGGATTGGATGAACGATCCTCATCCCGGGCCACAAGGAGAGGTGGAACTTTGCAATGCTATCGTCTCCGTATCCATTTTTCTTTCATCTCCCACTCTGCTCACCCCTGCTCTTGAAAACTCTTTGTCCCTCTCTGAAACTCATTACTGATCTTTATCGTGGTCACGTGGTCTCGCTCCCAGCTACTGTAGTTCACACTGGGCTCATTCTTACATTGGAAGATTATAGAGTATATGAACCATTCTTTTCATACCCAATGTGCATGAAGTGAGGAAGTGTAGAGGTTTAGCAGGGAGTTCTTTAGTAGGGAATGTAAACTTTTACTTATCCAGGAAAGGTTTTGTTGAGCACATATGATCCTTTCTATACATTTACACTCCTTCACACCTAGGAGCTGCACAGTACCACCGCACTGGATCAGTTTAGGGGTTAAGTGCCTTGCTCAAGAGTGCCTCCATGGTAGTTGCTGCAGGAGGGGAGAGCATTCATTCACTCATTCCCAATCTCTAATCTAAAGGTTTCAAACTGGCAACCTCCAGCCCTCACTCACCCCATATTATCTGCTGCAGAAAGAGAGCAGAGAGGCACTGCAGTGTCTAAATTGCTTCCAGAGGGCAATCCATATTGTTTACACAAGTTGCTCCCACTTATCACCAAGTCATTACAGCCTAAGGCGGATTATAAAATGAAGCATTACCCAAACAACAAAGTGTGTGTTCTGAGTGCAGGGAGCAGCAAACTGGTCTCGCTGCGCATTAGTGTGAGTTTGTCATTGACTTCTGTCGTGTGTTTGTGTGTCAGATAATGGGCGAGTGTGTGAGCGAGCTCCTCCGATGAGGAGAACGCATGTTCTCCTCCCACTCCGCTGAAGCATGAAAAACACTGTCGACTAGCAGGCTGGCAGCTAAACCAACACACTCTGTCGGCCAGACGGAGGTTTTAACCTCTTCCTCCCTAATACGGGACCTCTAAGTACTGCTGGAAACTCAGCAGAGGAAATCAATTCACTCTGTGTCTGTTCTGCTGTAAGATCTGTGCTGCTGGATGTTAAACCTGTTGTCTTTAAGGTTTGAACATGGGCACTGGGCATCCTTGAGTTTGAAACTGACCGATGCCCAAACGCCGCCTCCCAAACTTATTCTCTTCAAAGCCGAAAAACAGACAGACTCCCAGAATCCTATAAATTAATGATTCAAAGGCTAACAAGAGGAAGTTTCAGGGGATTGATGTGTTTTCTGCTCCGGTAGAAATTCCTCCAGCGCCTCCAGAGGAGCGAAGCAGCCATGCTGCCATCTGCTGGTGGAAAAGTCCAGTGGCGTGCCAGGAAGGAACTTGTGATGCAGTGACCCCCTGTGACTGCTTCTGTAATCTGTAGCAGGGGGAGAAACAAACACACACAACACAGCGAAAACCAATAAGTAGGAGTTTCACACACACGCACACACGCACATAAATTCACAGATACACGGCAGTGATTTAGAGATTAGATAAGTGGGCTTTTGACCTGAAGATTGCCGGTTTGAATCCACACACACACACACACACACACACACATACACACCTGCTGATGTACCCTTGAGCAAGGCACCGAACCCCCAGCTGCCCATGTGGAGCTGCCAGGTGTGAGTGTGTGTGTGTGTGTGTGTGTGTGTGTGTGTGTGTGTGTGACTGTATAAATATTAGCTGGGAGGTTCAAATTCACCGTTCACTGATATTCTTCCATTTCACTGTATAAATATGAAACAGGATGTTGCTGGAAAAGAGCATGCGAACTCAGTCAGCTTTCCCTGGATAAACAAAGGTTAGAAACACACACACACACACACACACACACACTACAGTACACACAGAATTCATCATTGACATGGTGAAGGGCTGCAGGCCGTAGCTGAGTGACTGTCATATCGATCCAGAAGCTTCTCCTCAGCTCTGCCTGCGATTCACGCCTTAGTTAGTTTCTCCTATTGATCCCTAACCTCCTCACAGCGTCCCGGAGATCGACCTATCAGCCGACTGATTGAAGATACATTTCACAGCCATATCACCGCCCCGGGCCGGCCACAGCTTAGTCCACTTATGCCTCCCTAATTACTGGCGTGCGTCAGAAAACGGGACGTAGCAGAATTTAATTCCCGTTTTCTCAGATGTGCACAGCACGCCGAAATAACGAATAACTCAGGCCCGCAAACCCCGCCCCCCACCCCCCACCCCGCCGCCTGTGGGCAAAACCTGTGATATGACTTGCAATGAGTTTCTCTGTCTGACAAGGTTCAAGGGCGATCGTTCGGGATGTGGGAGGCGGCGGTTTGATTATGCTACAGCAGGCATGATCCCCTCTGTGGGCAAACAGCGGGGCGTTGCGGGGAGGGAGGGGGGAGTAAAACAAACATACCCCACAGCACAGATCGATGGCTTATGCTGCAGCTTATCTGACATCCTCACACACACAGGCAGAGAAAGGGAGAGAGAGAGAGAGAGAGAGAAAGAGAGATGGACAGCAGGCAGTCAGAAGCAAACTCTATTTCCCACTCCTCACTTATTCAATCAGTCACTTAGTCTCTCCCTCGCTGTCTCTCTCACACATTCGGCCCTCGTCGGGTGGGACCACACTGCTGCTGCACGGCGGGACGAGAGCCACTAGATGACATATTGATTTCAGAATATTGACTCGCTGATTTCATTTCACGGGCTGACCCCGCTTTTCCAGCTCGGTACGGGCCGAAACCGCTCGTTCCAAACCCGAGGACCCACTGAGGGGGTTCTGGGAAAAAAATCTAGCAGCTTATGGTGGAACATCAAAAAACAGTGTTCTACTTCAAGGGGACATCTGTTCGTTTCCCCTGCCTCTTTTCTCTGCTCTGAAGCACGCTGGGCCTCGGAAAACATGATTGGCCGGCGCCTGCTTTCACTGTGATGAAATGATACTGTGGGAAAGCAGGTGGAGTGGGCTTCGAGAACACACGCACGCACACACACACACACACACACACACACACACACACAGACGCATCCTCTGATGGATGCCAACCACACATGTCCTTGGTTGATGTGCTGTTTCCACAGCAACACGGGGTCTTTATCGTCATCACACGGAGAGCTGGGTAATGCCAGCAGGCTTTAAATAGCCATCAGCAGATTACCACAGCTGCACTCCACCCTGACCCTGTACATGATTAGGCCAACCTCCAAGAACCCAGATCACCTTCATCGGAGGAAGAAGAGGATTTCAACCTGTAGGAATGAGTAAACAAAGCAGAAAGTCTATAAAGGATGATGAATCAATGCTCTGTTTTCCAGGAAAGGAGTTTAACGGAACTTTGTATTAGTCACTGGCAGGATGAGAAACTGCAGTTATAGTAGGGTTTAGTAGCCTAATTTTCATTAGTGAAGGTGATGGGAGTGTAGATATGCTGAATTAGTTTTCTCAAGAGGATATGAATAATAAATTGATACCTTCTATCATTATGTTATCCGGACTGTTATGCCATTCCTCCCCTAACCATATGATGGATTGCAAGGCAAAATACCAAGAGAAGGATGTCACAAGCATCACAAACATTCACCAAATGCACTAAAAAAAGGGCCTTTTTTCAAACAAGTTTCCGCTTCAGTAGTCATTTTTATGTAAGGGTTTGAGTCATATTCCCTAATTGTGAGTTCTCTCCCTCCCACATGGGACAAAGCAACGCTACAGGTTAATTGCTCGGCAGAGCGTTTAGCCGGCCTGTTTTGGAGCCATCATCTTTTTATTCTTTATTTTTTGGTGAAACGCTGGATGGCAGCTGTTTGAGGATTAATTTTGCGCTCACACCATGGCTTCCAAATTCCTCGTTCAGCTTGCAAAATCTAAAATGCGACTTTAAAAATCCACTTTTTAAAGTCATTTTCTTGCACAGACCTTCGCCCAGATACAGGGGAAAACATCTAAAACCAGACGAGCCCGAATGCATTTTACACACCTCAACAGGTTCTATAAATAGCTTACTTCCCTCTTCAAAAACAAAAACAAAAAACCCTCAGAAATTATTCCAGGTAAGGTTAGGGTGTCAAGTGTGTTAATGAGGTTTTACGGCTCCTCCAGTCAAATAACACACTTGCAACTCAGACTATTTATACCAGCATCATTTGCAGTTTGATTAGACAGTTTTCTTTTTATGCAGACCCATGACACTTTCCTCTTTTTTCCCTTGGTTAGCTTGTTTTTCTCCTGTTTTGACCCTGCATCTCTCAAGTGTGTGTATGTGTATGTGTGTGTATGTGTTTTTCAGGTGTATAAATTAATCTGATCTTTACCTCCTTTGAAACCGAAACATAGTGGCTCGTCTTTTGGGTCGATTTCCAACCTTTTCTGGGCTCACAGGATTGTAAAAATACTTTTGACTCAGAAAAAAAGAATTGCTGTAATCTAGAAAATGTCAGAATTCAGAGGAAACGACTGGGTGTTTGATTGAGATGGATGAATAATTTAGGGATAACAGATAAGATTAACTCTGAACAAGGGAAACAGATTTGCGAAGAATGACAAGTTTGTTTATTTTTTTTTTACTGTATGGGACAGACATACACACACGCACACACACACACATACAACCCCCCACGGAAACATATAATCTCTGCTACACTGCTTAGTCACAGATGAGATTATCTGTGAGTGGTGGGTGGGGGTTGAGTCACGGTTGTGGGAAACATCAATCGGAGATGTGTCAACATTGAGGTGTTACATCACTGGTTGCAGAGATGCGTCTTCCAGCAATCGCGAATGTAGGAGGTCACCATAGTGCAATCCAACAGAATGTGAACGCCCCCATGATGTCGCTACAGTTATGATGTTATTGCTCAGGGACACTGCACTAATTGGGAGCCACAGTGTGACGTCGTAATTTGCACAGATGCAGTGCAGCAGGACAATCTCTAGAGGGAGCTATGAGGAAGGAAGCCATTGTTGAGTCTGGTGCTGCATGAGCCAGAAATATGACACAGCGTCCATTACCAAACTGTTTAGACACATTAGAGTTTGGACAGAACACCAGCCAACCCTGCTGTACTCCCCTTTCTATACACTCCATACATATCCATCTCAATTCATTCAAGTCATATAGTCTCATATTCAGTCCTATAATCTTTTTCTCTTTTCTTCTTAAAAGAAGTGAAGAACTCCGCCCAAGTGTAGTTGTTTCCAGTGTAGTTTCACTTGTTTGAGGGATTTTCTATAAGTGGAAGTATCTAAAAACAAGGCAGAATGTAAATGGCTCACTTCACTAGTAGGTAAAACAACACTTGAGCCAAGAAAGTTAATTTGCATTGGAAACAAGTGAAATGATCTGATCCCTTTGGCAGGACTTTCCCCTTGTTCTCAGAGAGGAGCGATGTGAAGCCTCAGAGGCAGATTACATGACTGGTTAAGATGGGTGTTTTTGCAGTGCAGCCTGCTAATGTGCTGTGGCACCACATAAAGCCATTAAGTGGACAGCGGGCATGGTGCATTCACTCTGGCACTGTTTACTGTTGACAGTCAGCCCCCTCTCCCCCACCCCCCCTCCTCCCTCCCCTCCCCTCCCCTCCTCCCTCCCAGACCACAGACTGCTTCGCCCTGACGCCCCTGACAGCAATTTCCGGATACAGAGCTGAGGCAGTGTGCGTGCGTGTGTGTGTGTGTGGGTGGGGTGGGGTGATGGGTGTTGGGTGTGTGGGCGTGCGGGTGGGCAATCATAGAGTGATGAATAATTAAACCCAATTTTCTGGCACAACACAGATGTGGCAACTAAAATGTTACAGAAAGACAGAGAGAGAGAGAGGCTGATAATTACGGTTCCTATTGATTTTGTGCTTTGCCTAGGAGATTTTTTCCCTTTGTAATTAGGCATTGGATTCCAGTGGAAGTGCCTCTAAATGACCAATTACTGGATTAAATATAGATGAGTGCTGGCCTGAACCTTGCATGCCCCCCCCCCCCCCCCCCCCCCACTTCCCCATTCCATTAACAACTATATCTCTTTATGCTCCACATCACGAGCTGATGAATACAGATGACAACATGTATTCAGCTGAAAGCACCGGCGCTGCCATTAGCATATCTACTGTACGTAGATAACATTTATGCACATTTGAGTGGGCGCCTCTGTTCCACTGACCCGGTGCAGGTGGACAGAGGAGGTGGACTGGATAATGCTGCGAGAAGGCGTCGCCACGCTGGAATGACGATTGGCATGCAAATGAATGGAGGTTTGCGCGTTTGTCCCGATTGTAAAAAAAAGTAGGACAAAACAATAATTTGTGCCATGATCCTGCAAAGGAGTGATTCATTCACAGGGAAAAGCAGCAGAAGCCTGCCCACGGACAGACTGAGTCAGCGGGGGGAGTTATGTGTGTGTGTGTGTGTGTGTGTGTGTGTGTGTGTGTGTGTTGGAGGGGGGGGGGGGTCCTCTCAGCAGAGCCCTGCTGAACAGACAGCAGAGTCGCATAGGAACATGACAGGAATTATCTTAACTCTGATGTGGACAAGGCCTGCGTCCCTCTGCAATGAACACAAAGGCCACTGACCTTGTTTGGCTCAAAAAACTCATGATAACTATTATTACTCATTTCAAAACGTATCACTCCCTGAGAGCAGTAATATGTTACACTACTCTGTATATTACTTTTCTGTTACACGCCCAAAATTGGCATTGCATCCTCTCTTACCTTCATAAATCAGAATAACTCAGAGCTTCTCTGTAACTTGAAAATGAAATAGTACAGTTAGACTCCTCAATACCGGGGGAAAAGTGTGTCACTACTGTAACTGGAGTCGTCGGCCTTGCTGGTGGAAGCTCATGTGACTGGGCTGGACCACTGGTGCTCCTCAGCAGTGGGCACACAGGAATGTTAAGAGGGTGGAAATGGGCTGTTTAATCCCAAACAGTCCTCATCAAAGTCCGCAGTGCTGCTCTCACTGGACTATTGTTCAGACTGTGCAGGGAGGGAGGGAGAGAGAGAGAGAGAGAGAGAGAGAGAGAGAGAGAGAGAGAGAGAGCTTTGAAACTCAACTCCGAACTCAGTCGGGCCTTTACTAGTTATTAAACAAGGCTTTTGTTAGGACAGGCTTCATTTCATATAAACATACAACACAGGCATACACAATTACACACACACACACACACACAAACTGCCTCCCGAACTACAGTGCAGAAAGGAATTCTTTGAGGCAGAATCCACACTAAATTTAACACGGGCAGCAGCAGGATCAGAGAAACCAAGGACGAGGCAGAACAAATTAGAGCGCTGGAAGGAATTAAACTAATCACATGGATAAAAACGGAATAATCGAGCACAGACAAGAAAGAGAAACGTATCAATTGAACGGAGCCGAGCGGAGCCCATGCCAGCTGCGGGACATTTTTAGTCCTAAGCACTTTTTATACTTCATTGACAGCACTTTCTTTCTGCTTTCTGCTCAACCTACCGCATTGATAGAGCCCTGAAATAACATGCCTATTCCTGACAAACAGCCTCTCTAAAGGCCACGGACGACTGGCGTCATTTTTTGATTGCCCTGAAAGCGCTGAGATTGCCACTTGACAAAGACACAATGTTCCCTATGAAATACCTCGACCCTGTCTCGCCCCCCTCCCCACCCAGCACCCACCCAGCACCCACCCAGCACCCACCCGGACACCTCGAAACATCAGGAGCTATTTATAACAACTTCATCCCCTCCACTGAAGGCAACGCCAGTCTAAAAGAATATCTCTCTGTTTCCTTCTCCCTCCTCTCTCGCTTCCTCGCTCACTGTTGCCATGGAGCCCGGAATCAATGACATCACGGGGAGGTGTACGTGTGTGTGTGTGTGTGTGTGTGTGTGAGCATGTGTGTGGAGATAAAAGCTGGATTCTGCGGACTGAAAGAACACAGCCGACAAAGATCAGGTGACGAGCAGGAGCAGAGACAGCAGGCATCCAGCTGGAGCGCACAGCATCACACACACATACACACACTCACACACACACACATACACACACACACTCATGCACATACACACACAGACGACACATTTAAGCATAGCCTGTACATGGCAAACAGACGTAAACACATCCAGCTCGTACAGCCACCCAAACCACACAAACCACCCACACACACACACACACACACACACACACACACACACACACACACACACACACACACACAATCTGTCAAGCACTGGCACACACAAAATGCATGAAAAAGCTAATTGGGTTAATGATGATGACTGAAGTTGCTGTTATGTCACGAGATAAATATCCGTGCACAACATCAAACAGAATTCTGATTGGTAATTACACAGGGCAGATAATAATAATAATAATAAAAAAAAAGAGTGTTTCAAATGCCTCTAGGCTTGGTCGCGCCGGGTTCAGCCGTGACGACTTACACAACTCTCCACAGATGAAAGACGGGAAATTACGCACGAGTGTCTTGAACATGCGTCTTGCATATCAGTAAGAAGGAGGAGGAAGAGGAGGAGGAGGCCTGTTGCGTGTACAGTGAACCTGCTGGCCTCTCGCTGCTAATTTGACTTAACGTGTACTGCAGAAAATAGCAACTGGGTTGAAGTGCAAGAGCGAAGGATAAGGCGAGAAGAGAGAAAAAAAAAAAGTGTTTGTTGGACCATAAATAACCTACATGCATGCCGGTGTCAGAGCCAGCATGCCAACACATTACATGATTTGACATCCTGCTGTGCTTTTCTGTACGTCTACTGTAGGCCTGTGTACTGTATGAATGAGCTTCTGTGTGCCTAATAGTGTGTGTGTGCAGTGGAAAAATGTGCAGCACAGACTGAAAGTGTGTCTAGTTCAGTGTTACAATGCGTCCTGTCCAACATGGCTGCAGAGCTGATAAGCCTGTCTTATCTCTGTTGCCAACTGCTGCCCCCAGAGAAACCAGCTGAGGGGAAAGCAGACCGTAAACACAGCAGTGGAGCAACACGGAAATAATGCCTCTATTGTTCCATCTCTTTACACCCTCTTTCCCTCTCTCTCTCTCTCACACACATACACACACACACACACACACTTCAAACGTTCCCCACCCTCTGCTTAGTGCGGAGAGAAACCTCAACAGTGTCGCTCGTGTTGCTTTTACACTGCAACATCATGGCCGCCCCCGTTCACTCTGTCTTATTTTCCCTCTCTTCTCTCATCTTTGAAGGTGCTAAAAATACAGCATAAACACCCCTCCGCTGCCCCAACACACACACACACACACACACACACACACGCCCAACTCCAATTGGCAGCACCCATGGGAGCCAAATCCCCCCAGCCCAGCTTCACATAAATACAGCATAACACTCTTCTTCTCCTCTTTTGTCTCTCTCACTCTCTTTCCACCTCTCTGCCAAATGGTAATAGCAGCTCAAACGTGTAAATGTCAGGATATATAACACTGCCTCACAGGTGCTTGCCAGCACACACACACACACACACACACTGATGCAAATCAGCGCGTTCATGTGTGTGTGTGTCCAAACACATGCAAAGTATTCATGGCGCCCCAAATCGCTTAACATACAACTCATAAAGAAAGGCATCCCTCGAGTCAAATGACGTATTGTCACAAGGGAGGCCGTCACTGATGATATGCGCAGTTAATGTCATTGCATTGCACATTTACATTGCAAATTATATAAGGGGGATAAACATCTCAAATACACGTATGGAGACAGCCTCACGTCAGCCTGTATGAGCGCTTTGCCTCACTGTCATAAGCAAAGAAGAAAAAAAAAAAGATAGGTGATTTATGTATCAGTCCCTTCAGGTCAGCGTTTTCTGTGTGGCCAAACATTCCAGCGTGGCCAAACTTGATTTCTCTCTCACCAAGTCAATGCATTGGGTAATACTGCAAGCAATTTGGCTTTATAGACACCAGGGGAAAACAAATGAGGGATGTTGTGTGTAGACCTGACAGCGATGTCTCTAATTGTCTCTGTGGGAACAGATTTGACTTGAAAATCCCTGTTTGGAGAGAACAAGATTCCTTGTTCCACATGAGAAATGCCGTTCACATCCATGTTCACAGGCATGTGAACTGGCATACACAAATAAAAATGTGTATTCTAAAGCAGCTTAAAGCCATGCTTAAAGGAGTTATTACTGATCAAAGTGGCTCCTAATAAAGTGGATTTTGTTCTTGAGATGTATGGGGAAAGAAAACAGGACTCTTCTGTAATGTTTAAAAGGAAACCCTCTCAACCCATTCACAGGCGTGACGCTACCAACCACTCTGAGGTATTTAGAGCATGTGATACCAGCATGACAATAAAAGACCCAAGAGATTGAGATGGAGAGCAGAATGAAGATATTCATATACCCAGCCCTGTGCTGTAGCAGCTAATTAAACTAATGGGATAATCATTTAGCTTTCATCGGCATAAACCTACATCACGTATTTGTCGAAAATGCATAATGATACAGCGACTTCATGTGGTTTGTAAATGGTTTTTATTAGCAAAATAAGGGAGATGAGTCTACAAAGATTCTCCATCCGCGGAGAACATACACATACATTGACAGTTGTGGCAGTTTCTTTATGTGAACAGACCCAAGACCGTATTTATCACATTTCTTGGCATAGCAGTGCTGATCCAGAATCACAGACCAGGCCCCCCCTTTTGACCATCTTTGTTATAATCACCAGAAAGACGCGCCTGATCCTAGAGCAGCACTTCTACTCGGAAATTCGCGATAAATAGGATCCAAGAAAGGTGTTTGAACCCCCCGAACATTTCACACCTCCTCCTCCTCATCTTTACAACCGTCTCATCTGCGGTTCAGTCTTTCTCTCTGACACCAAAGGCTCCGTAACTCTCCTCCGAATACATTAAAATATACAGTAAAATGTGCCTACTCTGGTCTTTGTAGTTCTTTTCAACACTTGAGCGTAATATAAGCTCAGCGCCTCAGCTAACCATTTTCCGAATGGTTGAGAATGGATATTTTGTACACTGTTTAAAAACCAGAACCCCATATTGGCGGGGTAAATGTAACAATATACACCTCAGTATTGTACTGCGTGATCGGCCTGCGTGGCCTTCCGTCGTCATGGCGGGCGGGGGGATGGGGTAGGGGATTGTGGGGGGGCTACATGTCGGTCACCATGGAGACCCATGTACCTTTAGACCAGAGGGAATCTTCCTCCTCCCACTATAGCTCAGTGGTGTGCACATAGAAGATAGCGGGGACACCAACATATGAAAACGTTTTTTACCTCTTTTATGTTTGGAACAATTCAGCAGGCAAAAGAACAAGCATTTTGGACTACGACCGCAGTAAAAGGCATGCGAAGGCACAAGTACCAACAAACTGGACTCAAAGTCTACCCCTTTTCCCCCTAGCTGTAGGGAAGGAGGAAAAGGCGTATTTCCACCAACAGCAAAGTTTCCTTTTCCAGAGATGGCGGCAAAAGGAACAGCAAAAAAAAAAAAAAAAAAGATCTCCTTCTTCTCCTCAAAAAAAAAGGAAAAAAGGACAAAAAAGTGTGTGAAAAATTGCAGTGACGCTTTTACAATGATACAAACATCCTACACAAATGTCGTAACGCTAGTTCAAAATGTTCCAAGACAAAAAACATAAATAAAGCTGTTAAAAGTGGCATATAGTACAGCACTGGTCCGTGACTGATCCTCCCGACTCTTCTCATCTTCCCCACCAAAAGATGCTCAATACGCTGGCTCTGCTGCCTGAGGAGAGGAGAGGGGAGAGAGAGAGAGAGAAAAAGGAAGAAAGGGAAAAAGGGGGGGGGGGGGTCATTTTAATGAGAGGTTTTGGAGAGCTCGACCTTGCCACTATCATTTCACAAACATCTAAATGGAGCAGAAAATCTAATTAAGCCTCCAATAAAAGAAGGCAGTGATTTCAGTGATTCAGTGATTAAATTATGCAAGCATTTGATTATGATGGATTATGCTGCATCTTTGTGGCCAACTCCAGCTATGCCACAACTCTCCATAATTTCAAACGCTGAAGCAGTGGAAACACAATCATTTGAAGCTTTAAACGCGTTGAAAAAAAAAGAAAACAGACTCTTCCTAGGGCTAGAAACTAAGGCACATTTTCCTCAGCAAGTCCTGATACTATGGTGAACTTCAAGTGCCCTCATCCATGATAGAAACATTGATCGTGGCTCTTCACACATGTCCGCCGCATGTGTGCCAGGCCAGGGGTGAGGGGGTGTGGGCGTGGGTGTGTTTTGACAGTTATATCTCAGTGGAAAGATTGAGCAGGGGTTGTAAAGGTTTCCTCACCAAGAAAAAAGTTGTCGCCGTCGGCATCGTCGACGGCTTTAGAAGAGACCGCAGTCCTTCAGGTTGTTCTTGATGATGACGTCGGTGACGGCATCAAAGACAAACTGCACATTCTTGGTGTCTGTGGCGCAGGTGAAGTGGGTGTAAATCTCCTTGGTGTCCTTCCTCTTGTTCAGGTCCTCAAACTGACACTGAATGTAGGCGGCCGCTTCCTCGTACGTGTTCGAGCCTGGAGGAGAAGGGGGGGCAGGAAGCGGAATTGTCGGGAAGTCACAACATAGGAAAAGGCATTGAAAAGGGATAATCTTGTGGATTTATGGGTAGACATGGGTAGACTGCTTCCTGCCAACTGGGCTTTCCGCTCTTTGTTTTGATAAAAAAGGTAGAATTAACAATTGTGTGAAATTTCGATGCTTTCCTTTCATCATGTTTACTTAGCAAACCTATATGCTTAAGAGATTCTAAGACAGGTTGCCATTTTACATCAATTTCAATCAAACATATCTACGAGTTTCAGTGATTAATTTTCATGTATAAAACACATAGTTCAGGTCCTCAGGTCTGATTGGCTGAACCTTTGACTGCATAACTTTTAATGTAAACATTAATGTACTAATCAGAAATCACCACTCATATCAGTACTTATGTGTTGCTTAAGTAAGTTTCAGTTATCAATATAAAATAACATTTATGCAACATTTGCGTTCTTTCTTTTTTAATGCAACAGTTTATTACTGCCATTTCCTGAAACCAATAAGCCATTTGATGCAGTTTGAGTCATGCTTAATAACCCCTCGTCGCTGTTCTAAAATCACTGCAAAGCCTCTCGTGGCTTACTGCTTGAGTTTGATGGGAGAATTTCGACCAATTTCCATCTGCCATCTTCAGAAAATCTCCTGTCAAGTGCTGCCAGTCTTACCAGCGTACTCTGGGTAGCAGATGGTGAGAGGGCTCTTCTTGATCTTCTCCTCAAACAGGTCCTTCTTGTTGAGGAAGAGGATGATGGAGGTGTCTGTGAACCACTTGTTGTTGCAGATGCTGTCGAACAGCTTCATACTCTCGTGCATCCGGTTCTGGAGGAGAGAGCAAGGCAACATCGGTCACTGCGCTTCTCACTGGAACGGCCAAGTCATGCGTGAACACGGATTCATGAATTTGGAATGATGCTTGAACTGGACTTCTCCTATATTCCTACTCTTACCAATCTCCATTTCAGGCGAATGCAATGTGCTCAAAGACAAAATAAAAAGCCTGCTATCATCACTCTTCACATCTCAGTGACTGAACCACTCACCATCTCCTCGTCCTCAGCCAGCACCAGGTCATAGTCACTGAGGGCCACACAGAAGATGATGGCGGTGACGCCCTCAAAGCAGTGGATCCACTTCTTCCTCTCAGACCGCTGACCCCCAACATCAAACATTCTGCGGGGAGGAAAGCAGCAGCACAATGTAAACACAGCACGTTCCTCAGTGTGCATATAAGCAGCCTTTATTAGCCCCAAGGGCGAAAATAAACGGTTGGAAACATGACTGCGGCTGTTAAGGGGGTTTCTGGTCTTGTTGTGGTGTTAATGAGTGAAAAACGGTGTTAGCACACAGTGGCTGGCCAATGCTTGTGCATTGCGCACACAGATGACTGAGTAATGGCAGAGAACACAAGATTCAGAACAGATGGGGCAGAATTTCACCCTATGCACTATATTTCCTATTTGCTCAGCCAAAAGGCTTAAATGTGGGGTATTTTATCGCCTGCTTTGAAATGCTTGATGTAGAGCCGTTCTAACTAAAGGTGCACTGAAGTGGAATAGACTATAATGCAGCCAGACATGATGTACATCTAGATGGGTTTCTCATATTGTGGGGTGCATTCTAAGCTGGCAACTCAAACTATTGCGCAAGAGCATTTTCAAATCAGATACCCTCAAGGACAGTGTATGAATGAATAGCCAAAAAAGGCATGGAGCTGTGACCTAACTGCTTCCACTTCCTGTCTGCGTTGGCCAATGGAGGGCCAGAAATGAAATGAGTCAGCGCTGATGTGCACAGCACCTCCACAAGTTGTGTCACAATACCTTACAGCTGTACATGTACAAAGGGAATTTCTATGGGAGTGCATGAGTCAATAACAGGAAGGAAAACTAATTAAGTCATCCTGTAAAACACTCAGACGCTTTTAAGCAAACCCAGCGGTTACTGGGAGGAAGTTCTCACTTGAAGTGCAGGTCCTTGAATGTGAAGTGCGTCTCCACGATGCCTGTGGTCTTGACTCGGGTCCTCAGGACATCCTGCTGAGTCGGGATATAGGTTGCCTGGGATATCCTGTCCAAATCGTTCAAGTAGCTGAGGAGAGGGACACGAGGAAAGAAAAGCAGCGGAGAGAGAAGGGGAGCGAGATAGAGAGCAGGAGAAGAAGCGAGTGGGAGAAAGAGTGTCAAGAATGTCAAGGTCAAGCATGTAACTGCCAGTCAAACAAACAGCTCCCAACATATTCTCAAGGATGACAAGACAATAGGGACTCAGACGTCAGATAAAACCATTTCATATTTCAGACTGAAAACAAGTGATGTTTCATCTTTCAGCTGTAGTTTATACTACTTAACACCATAACCAGGATAACTACATGTTTCTGCAAGTTAAGTTTACGATTTTTTTTACACCTTTTTAATGGCAGTAGAATTTTAAGACCGATCTCCCCTAAAAATCAGGCTGAAGAATACAAAAAAGTAAGGTATGTGAACTCTGAAATTGTATTTAAGACTCAAATGCAGTATTCTACTGTACTGTTTTGAGATAATTCAATCTAAAACAGTTTCGAGGACCTGCAGACACCCTGAGAACCAAGCTGGTGGGTGCCTCATTGTTTTGACCACATTGCTGTGCTCACACAGGTTACCCCACATCACACATAAGCCTACATGTTCACACACTCTGGATGCACTATGACTCACTGAAACCTCAAGGTTATTGCATATGAAATGCCATGGAAGGAGATTAGTGACCTCTGTGTGCATGTAGAACACACACACACACACACACACACACACACACACACACACACACACACACACACACACAAGTAATCTCCCCTTCACTCAAACAAGCCTTTTGTTTGTCTTCCAAGGTATTAGTGAACTAAAAAAAATACAAAAAGGTTTAGTAATGGTGTTTCCTATTCATGAAAAGCTCCCAGACAGCAGGATTAGAAGAACCAATTAGAAAATGGCCAACAACTGCAGCTCTCTTGGCCAGCGAGGTAACTGGTGATGTTTGTTCTGCAACAGCAAAACAAGGAAAATGGGGTTTCTACCAACAAAACACAGGAGCTGCCTTGTGATGACATCACTTGTTCCAGTGAGAAGGCCTCTTGCACAATATGTACACAATACAAACTGCTCAAGAAAAATAACTGAATAGTTCAGTAGGAGAGAGAAAATGCTCCAAAGGATTTCGCTGATCTTTTGTTTTGATGTGATTTCTATTTATTTCCAGGCAGGTAACCGTGTAGCAAAATGCTCCTAGCCTTAAGTGTAAGGTCAGAGATTAAATACTCTCTCCAGCCGCCACACTGCCGGCTTGGTAGGAGAGGGCAAATATTGACAGTCTAAAACTCAAAGTCCAGACAGAGGTATGGTAGCTTTCTGCCTACTGAGCTTGGCTGGAGGCCGGACTAGCTTGTGTTTGGCTAGTTGTGGTAGAAGCTTTGTGTGCGTCTGCAATAGAATGGCTCTAGCTGGGACTTTTGGTTCATTTGATGTGCTGCAAATGGACCTGGAAAGTACAAGTACGAGTACAAGTAGTTCAAGTACGTCATTAGAAGCTGTTGACATAGACCTGTGTGTGTAGGACCACTGCTGATTGAGTCTTATATGTGGATGACTCACAATTTTGGTGAGTCCTGCAACTGTTGCTTCTGTTGTCTGTGTCTGTGTGTATGACTCACTATGCCGCCGAGTCGTTGAGCTGGTATTCCCGGGAGCGGCTGAAGCAGGCTTGAACACCCCCGTCCTTCCACAGACGCTTAATGACCCCGGCCAGCTCTGCCGTCATGAAGCCTTCCTCCGCCGAGCCCGCCAGCACAAACAGCTGCCGCGCATCGTCCTGAGAGAGGAGTTGGGTCAGTGTCAACATCATGAATTAACTATCAAAGTCACTACATCCACATCATAATCAACATTAATAGTCAAAATGCCAACATGTTTATAAATATATTTTGGAGACAGCTGGAGACATATGGCGTCAAATAAATCATTTGTTCCCTAATTTCCTTGTGGCTGAGAGGCAGAGGGGACAGAGAAAATACAGCGTGACTACAGGTTTCTGTTAAGTTAAACTTATTTCTAAGGCCTTTTTAATCCCAATTTAAATTAGTACTTAAAAAACAAAAAAAAACAAAACAGTTAACAGTACACATCTGTAATGCCAGAGATTTCTCACTAGAGACTTTTTCTCACTGGGAAAAGCCTCAAAAGGCAACATTTCACCTTATTTAACAGTTTTAAGGCCTCTAATTAAAAAAAAAAGATTAGAAACATTTAGTGCCTACTGTCCGCGTTTAGACGCTTTGAAGGACCTGCAGACACCCTGAAATAACACTGCTGTTATTGCATTCAAAAGTAATTTTTTCCAAGGGGGCAATCAAACGTTTGGGGATGTCATCCACTTGTATTCCAAGACCACAAATTCACTTCAAGTTTCTACTTTGTTGACCAAATCCCATTTCCCTCTCAGTCACTCACAGCTCTCGCAGCATCACCGAAGTCAATCTTAAGGCGCCCCATGGCTCTGATGATGGCGATGATGGACTGGATAGTGTTGCTGTAGACCACAGCCTTGTACTGCTTGCACTCCTCCTCTGAGTAGCCCGCCTCATGGATGATCCTGCAAAGGGAAAAAGGTGGCCAGCGGTCAAGAGATTTTCCTGGATTGAATGAACTTGAGTCTTACAGTGAAATTCAACCACATTGTTCCAAAATTATAAATCTTGCTAACTGTCATAGACTGAAAACTCATCCTTTCACGAAGCACCTCACGTCACCCTCTAACCACTGAATGATGTTCCCTCTCTAATCATTGTAGACTACTTGTTTTCTTGAAAAAAAAAATCCCTTCTACCTAGGGATGCAAATTTTCAGAAATTTCTTTAATCAACCGTCGGTCACGTTAATGACCAATTAATCGATTAATCATTGTGTAAAAAACAGATTTTGGCATAGAAAATACAAAATACAAAATGCGTGTTTTTACACCTGTCTTTAGGCCTACTCAACAAGTTACTCAACCAAGCATAATTCAAAAGAGTCGGGACCCCCCACCAATGGACGTCAGTGTTTCCCACAGGCTGAAAATGTTCTTTCTTTAGGGTTCATTACTTTAAATTGTCTTTACATTGTGTCCAACGGAACCCAACTGGCGGAATATGCAGTGAAGTCTCTGCACTGCACTCATGTTGAGTGTTGAGCAGCGTTACAATTGTCCGATTGAAATTACTCTTTACCGTTACAACACATGCGAGTTCTGAGAAATTGTGGAATTTTATATTTTTTTTACGAACGTTTTCAGAACAAGAGACGGACTGTCAGGTTGAGTACAGAGCTACTGCATCGCCAAATGACAGACATGACGTGATGCGCACATTAGACGCATTACAGAGCGATTTAGATCATTTTCTATACATTTTTTTTTTTTTATATTAAGAGTTTTATTGTTCATTTTTACCATTATACAAAACACACAATAGACAAGGAAATTCAAAAGACAACACTGCATAAAAAAACCAAAACAAAACAAAATAAAACAAAACAAAACAAAAAAACAAAAACAACAACAGAAATAACACAGGGGAGGGGGGGGGGAGATGCAAGGGTGACACCCAGAGCCCGCAACAACATTCGACAGGTTTTCATTTCTTATACATTCTTTATACAAGCCTACAAGAAAGTGGTCAGAGAATAAGCAAGGATTTTCCTACAGGCCACACTTAATTGACTTAATTGCTAGGGCGAAACAATTTTCTATACATTGATCAACTGTTTATGTTGTGCCGGCCGTGTCGATATTGTGGCGCTGCCACAGTTTATGTACTGGAAACAATGGCACGACAATCTGCTGGTTTGTTTAAGAATAAGAGCGTATCTGCATGGTCAGGGATGAGTCCAGTGTGCAGCCTGGTGACAGTCCATGTTCAGTCCATCCGCTGAAACACACGCTCTGGGGGAACAGCTGTCCCGGGTCGGGAGGCACAAATAGTGTCACGCCAAGCTGAAGCTTATTCTACTGTTGCATTCGGTGTAAAATACTCTGAATAAGAGTGCCAGCTAAATGCATAAAATATAAAATCGTGAGTTTGGAATTTGGAAAGGTTCTATCTGACTTTTTTAATTATTTAAATCAAAATTCAGTTATCCACATTCATTAGCTTTCAATGTTACTTTATGTTTGTTTGGTGTTATTTAAAAAAAAAAAAGAATCATTTGGATTTAAATATTTAAAAAGATAGAAAGTACTTAACCGTTTTGCCAGCTGGCATATCAAATCTTTGATATGCTGCAATCTACCCTGATAGAGCCTTATAAAGTCTAAGCTCACAAAATGTAAATGTAAATCTGTCTGCTGTATTATGCTACACATGAGCACGCACTATATTGCAAATTATCCCCTAAAAATCAGGCAGACACCATGTTACCACTCGACACACTGGTGTTCCAGTCAATTTGTCACTGCCTACTGTCCGGAAATAACATTTCTACATGGATAGTGTTTTTACTGCTATGTCCGTCTTTCATAAGTGAAGAACCAATAGAAAAAGCAATATGACGGCTCAACAGCTGCTAAAAAATAGCAAAAGCTGTGATATGAACATTTGTAAGTCTGTTGATTGATGAGTCTATCCAAAAGGTGTTTACGAATAATATAATTCATATTCACACATTCATATGCGTGACACACAGAGTGTGGATGATGTATGGGCTTTCACACAGAGCATTGTCTATCCTAATGTATTCTGCTGGGTGGTCTGCCCTATATTACTTATGATCCATGAAGCATCATGCTTGTTTGTATCATGATTCACAGAGCACAACATTACTAAGAAATACAGTATAAAAGCACAACTGGTGTTTGACACTGTTTATCTTGTGGTAAATGAATAATACCCTTTGAAAATGACATCTAGTGCAGTGCCATTAATCATATCTGCTGAGACCAGTCCTTGTGGATTCATTGAAAAAAAAAAAAAAAAAGTTTATTTTGATTGTTCAGCGTGTAGAATGATTAGATGAGATAATAGCGAAATGAACTCACTTCATCTGCTTGACAATTGTACTTTTCCCCGATTCGCCAGCACCTGGGGAAGAGAGACAGAAAGAGAGAGAGAGAGAGGGAGGTAGAGAGTGAGTGAAGAGGAAGAGAGAAGTATGAGAAAATGGAAATGTTTCAATTAGTTTATGTTGCCTTTAAGACGCCTGCTGTTTAATTATCCAACCTATGATAGACATCGTCAGATTTTCACTGCATTGAGGAAGACGCTGTGAAACAAAGATAAAGCTAATGACAGAGAGACAAAACAATGGTGGTCAGTTGGCGGCCTGACGATTTCTCTGCCTGAGATTCTACTCCTCTGACCCGGAGATTGCAACTCTGATGCTAACCAGCCAGTAGCACAACAAGCCCTCTCACTTTATCTCCACATTTCAACAACAGCACTTACAAAGGATTTATATAATGATGTAATGTGACCAAACAATCTGTCCAGGAACCATACAACTTTAGTCTGAGCATAACTAGCCCAGTCAGGAGAAAACTGAGAGACAAGTGTGTGAGTGTATGTGTGTGAGCATGTGTATAAGAGGCCAAGTATGACTTGAGTGTTTAAGTCATGAGAGGCTTTAGCAGTCATTAAAGCTCTGATGTGGTCTCAGCTCCGGGCATTTAACAGTCAGCTCCCGTCTAATGTATTGATGATTCAGTGTTGATGGGTTCTGACGCGTTCTAGGGTCAGCAAGAGAGGGTGTGTGTGTGTGCGCTTGTACAATCTGCCCATGTACAAGCACAATGTGTCTTTAGAATTTTATGAACAAGCACAAGCACAAGCACACCTATTTGCATGAAGGGCTTTGGCCTTAACATGGAACATGACCAACGATAAAATAGATTACTATTGACAATGTTGTGAAGTGCAAAAAACTATCATCATGTCACTTCAGGAAGGGAAGGCACTTATCGCTGCCAGCTAATTAGATTGACGAAAGTGTAGCTGACTGACGTGACAATACTGCAACGAGAGCAGCGGAGAGAAAGAGAGAGTGTAAAGGGGGGGATCATACAGACGGCATGGCTTTTGCTTGGCGACCAGCGAGGGTGCTCTCTCTCAAACGTCACAGTGTCATGGCAACTGCTCTCGTTATACCCAGGACATCTCTAGCGTGAGGCCACAGTCACCTGAGGAGGGTTTGGGGTTGTGTGTGTGTGTGTAACATTTTGGCTTCCAGCAGGAGCATGTATTATGCATCTGCTACACTTTTTCAGCTACTGCACCGAATATCTCCATAACCAGTTACTTGGATGAGCCGTTTTATTGAAATGTTCCCCGAACCAGTTTTAGCCATCTGTGATGTCTTATGAACCACATACATTACCCTCATACTGCTGTGCACTAATGGATATTACCATAACCTATATTAGATCTGCTAATGTGCACTCAATGTCCTCATATTACAGCAGCGCAGACTTGGCCATAACAAGGCAATTGGCCGTTCCTCATTGACGTAAAGCTCTCCCACCAGGGGAGAGTTTTCAAACCACTGGAGAATGGCTATTCCCCAAGTAAACACCCCCCAGCTTCTCTCAGCAATAGAAACAGAAAAAGGGGAAGTAGGATCATATCATGAAATCTAGCACTATCTGTTACCTCGTGATACTGTCAGCAGGGTCTTGCACAATACCGTAAAAAATCTCTCTAATCTAGTTCCACTTTTCTTTATGTCGCAAAACAAACGTGGTGACACAGTGCGTGTTTGACACAAAAACACTCACTGTCAAGCCTGCTTAATAAGTAATATATAAGTATAAGTAATAACTGCCATAATTAATAACGCCAACAGAATTTTATTTCTAAAGATTTGAACATAAAGAAATAACAAAAACCTATGTAGCCTATTTCAGTGTGCATAGTATCTGTCTGAATTCTTACACTTCGTTTTTTCTGAGAAATAACTGCATGCTGATACTACAGTCTTGGCACCTAACCTTCAGTATAATTGGATGCGATTCACCTGAGGACACATTATTTTAATTACGTGTCACCACTCTGGTGCCGGAGCGCCATAGGGGGGGGGGGGGGGGGCAGTACAGTGGCAACTCCCTGTGCTCTGGGGCCAAACACTCAGCTGTGTGAATCCCTGTGGGACCCGCAGACAGACGGCAGATACACTGCTTCACTGGGCACTGGCTGGGCACTGAGCTGGCAGGCACAGTTGTATCCCTAGGCCTTCCCAAGAGCATTTTTTCACAGTGCCACAGCCACTTCACATACCGACACAGTGCCTTTCATATGGAACGCATGAAAATCCACTTCAGGCATACTATGAGCTCACTGCAGTTCAGAGGCCCCTCCCTCCAGAGGAAACGTTTAGCTAACTGATCCTAACTTGATTTTTCAGTAGGAACTAGGGCTTTCACTAAGGCTTCTTTTTCTAAATGCTGTGCTCTTTTATGATAGGGTGCTCTGAGCAATGCTTGCTGCCAAGCAAGAGAGACCCCATATCAATCAAAGTGTCGCCCAGTGCAGCTCACACATCAACAATTTCATGAAAATATAATTATTTTACAAATTTCCTGTAAGCACAGTCAACAAAATAGGTTGTCTAGTTTCCAACTGCGCGCTCGTATTTGAAGCTGAAACAAAAGTGTTTCACACACAGCAAATTCAGTGGACATAAAAGATGTGTTGAGAAATACTGGGTTATTGTAATCATCTTGTGTCACACAGACTGAATACCATTGGTGTTTGATGAATCATACTCTAACAGTGCAAATGTTTCCAGGGTAGTTTCAGAGAAATACAACTTCTATTCTGCTGTGAGACTCAAAATAATTTCTAACATTTAAGTTCTTAGTATAAAGCCTTCATAGGAACACAGTACCAGCTCACAGAAATCTAAAACAGCAGCTGAGCAAGTTTGGTAATGGATTAGTAGCGCCTACTAATATTAACTGTTCCAACAGTTCAAATTGGACAAATCCCATAAATTCAGTGTCCAAGTCTACATTGTAATCAATGGGGCTTGAGGTATGTGTTTATGTAAGTGACCTGGCTCTGTCCTCTCAACTGCAGTGATATCATAGGGGTGTGGCCCGTGTCTGTTCAAAGCCTCTAGGCCTGGGGAGCACAAAGCGCAGTCGCCTGATTTGACACACACAGACCTTTAAGGATATATGGAACCCCAGGCGTGACCTGCTGGCCTTCATGCAGAGTCATGTTACACACCCACTGCTTTGATACACCCACCCCAAAACAGCTACAGCCTAAAAACCACTGGAGCAGCTGTTTTCTGTTCCTAGTGGTTGAAACTATTTTTAAGACAATCCAAGCCAACCCTCCCAGTGAAAATGGAGGGTTTTTACAGAGAACAGAGACTCTTCTATCAAGCAGCCACCAACGCATCTTTCCTCTTGGAACTTCCCCTGGGTGATTTTCCCCTGAGTACAAAGGGAGGGAGGATAAGGAATGTGCGATGACAATAGCAGTATGCTAGTATGGAGACAAATGTGATTAAAATGGCTACCATGCCTGGGCCCTCTCCATTTATAGATTGGCCATATGTCAATGCTATTCTCTTGGAAATTTTATGTAATGCTAGCTTGCATGTCAAACACAATTAAAGGTAGTAGGGATTTCTCCTTTTGAGGCCCCACGTTCACTGCAGCTCATGCTGGCTTTGGGGTCGGATCTATGGCATGAGGGCTCATCTGTCTGGGTCAGCAGATTTAGGGGCTGGGGTTGGAGGGGGGCTGCCAGGCTAACACAGTGTCCACTCTGGTTTACTGAGCAGTATAAGGACTGACGATGGCTTATGAGGTTTGGCCCAACAGTGTGATAACCACATTAGTGATGCCACATTAGGAGCATAAGCTGGCACCGTCCACCCCACTCTCTTCCTTCGTCAATCCCCATTTCTCTCTCAGTTTCACACTCTCATTCAGGGACATATATTACTCTTCCTCTTTTACATTCCCTTACATTCTCTCTCTCTGTCACTTTCATTTTCCCATTACGATTTATTGTTCCCTCTCACTCACTATTCAATTCCTTTTTTTTTTTCTTTCCCTCTCCCTCTGGGGGGATTTAAGTATGAGTCACTCATGAAGGATTCCAGAAGCCTCCAAGCAGTGTTACCCACTGGGAGAAATGACCAAGCTAAATCACTGGAATCGATCTGCCAACAAGCAGATCAATGGGTAAAAGATTGTTTCCCCACACACACTGGCACGAGCCAAACTATTCAGCAAGATGTCTAGTGATGGTGACAGTGATGAAGGAATACGAGCAATTGACCTGCTTTGATTGTCCATGTTTAATGTGAAGGCCCCTCATGCTACACTGTAAAATGTTTGTCAATGCCACTTATAGAATCTAAAAAAAATATATGGATTTGATCAGAAAAGATTAACAAAGAGGAAAAGGCAGTGACAAAAGCTAGGCAAAGGCCAAAGATTATTAATAAAAACCTTTCTGCACAGTCGTAAGACAACTATAGCAAGAGTAATTAGGCTGAGGAGATTGTAATCTATTTTAGCATGTAGATATGAATAGTAGAGTAATTGGAGCCTGGAGATGATGGAAATAAAATGAGGGCCAAGTAGAGAGTAAGAGCTGAATAAGAAATATGTTCGCTTTTCAGCGAAAAGATCACCTTCACTATCTGCACAAGACACCTGAGCCTGCCAGCTTGTTCGAACTTGAAAGTGTGCACACAGACTCGCAAAGATTCAAATCATTTTTCATGCAAATGAAGGTCTCTACGTCAGTGTAATGACTTCATGGCGCTGACACTGACAGCTCACACACCTTATTATGCCTGGAACCAACATTTAGGATAGTGCTGTATAACTAGGTAGTCACCATATAAAATAGCACCCTGCCACCCACCAAATCACCAAGCCTGTGCCATGTACCGTGTATACACACCAACACTGCAACATCTGGTGGGGGTTGACTCCGTGAGATAAACACAAGACGAGTGGTTCTCTACTAGTAGCATACAACACATTTATACAGCCCTGCCCTATGTTACTGCCAAACCACTGATATCATTGAGTTTTTGTCTTTGTGGACAAGTTTTTTGAAAAGAGAATACCTCAGAATTGCTGAGATAGTGCTTACAAATCAAGAACTTTTGAAATGGTATCTTTTCACCGACTGTTTATTCTCAAGGTAAACAAACCAAACTCCTACTCTGGCCCCTGCTTCACTGCAGTGGAGCTTTTCCATTTTTAATGCTTCAGTCATTAGCAGTATACTCAGCTTACGGGCCCTCTGTTCCTTTCTCCCGGACTCCCTGGCTGTCTGTCTGTTACATATCACTTCTGGCAGTAACCTGAAGAGGCTGTGTGCGTTACCTGGCTACCAAAATGAATGGATCAAACACAAACGGCATGTAATGGTGCCAAAATATCCATCCATAAAGCCACACGTCCTGGCACACCACTAAAAGGAGAACAACAGGTCTCGGAAATTAAGTGCTTTGATGTTGGGGTCCGTAATCACACAACAGAATACTACCAAAAACAATATGAATGGTTAATTGAGATAACAGTGGGAAGCATTTATTGCTCACTAATGCAATATGGTGTGTCAGGAGAACGGTTGATGATAACCCGTGTTCCACCCTGCAGCAACGTAGCAGAAACTTGACCCAACTTGCTTGCTTTGAATCAGCAAGCCCCATCTGGACTACAAACACCTGAGGAATGCAGTCTACCTTTAACAAGAAAATATGTATATGCTTGCCCAAACCCAACAATACTAACTTCATACTAAATGTGATTTAGTTCCAAAGAAATGTTAAGAGTGTGTTATTTCCAGAGCCTCCAGAACAAGAATCCAATGAACAGCAATAAAACGTCAGTGTAATGCAATTTTGCTGTTGAATTATGGAAAGAAGAACATTAAGAAATGCTGATTAACTCGCTCTGGGTTAGAAGTTGTTCAGAAAAGCCATCGGCGGCTATTGTTCAGTGGCTTTCTGTCAGGTGTTTGCTTCCTAATGGCATCGTATTCGTACTACTTGCCCTGGTAACCCACATACCATGTGTGTGCATATCAACATTTCCCAAAGCTAGTCTCCTAAGGGGTTGATGGAAAAGTTTTTCAACAACAGTCTGTATTGACAAGGAAAACAGTGCCCCCCCCCCCCCCCCAAACCAAGTAAGTAAAGCCATTATTTTACACATGGATGGCCTCTAAATACAAGCAATCTAAGCTCAGGACTATAACATCACAGCACTTACAGAGTTGTCAGATCGACCCAGAAAGTGACAAACCTCAAGTGCAATGAATGTGCAGGAAGTAGAAAGCCAAAGAAGACATTGGTGGTGTACTGCACCCTGCATAACCCATTTCCAAGATAGTTTTGTTTAAGTAAAAATCCTTTGACAAAATCCAAATGCAAATTTTCAGACAGTTCTTTGGGCCTAATAGCAGTCAAAGAACCTAGTGACACTGGAATGATTTGGTGGTCCTCCAGTAGTAGCCACAAAAAACTACTGGCTATTGCTAATGCTAAATGAATGGGAGTCATGGGGCAACCACAACATCAGCATTTAACATCAAACAAGCTGATGTCATTGATGTTGTAATTTCACACAGAATTGCATAACATGTTATAACAGGTTATTTCGCTTTAATGGTAGCTACTTTTTGCTGATGTTTGTGTGGCTACTACCAGAAAACCAAATGATACTTTTTTGTTACTGCATATGAAGTTTGTCATGTGAGATGAAAATTTGGGCTTATATAGACTGGGAGGAAAAAAACTGTTCCCTTGTCAATACAGACAATACAAGTGGGAAACCAAAGTTTTCCATCAGCCCCTCAGCTAATTGTGAAATGTTGACATGATGCACACCAGTGGTGTATATGAAAATAACACGGAATTAACCTTCAAGCAGCCTCAAATGCCACAACATTAACTTTTTAGGACTTTTGATGGGTCACATCATTCCCCATTTCAGTTAAGTCTGGGTCCCTAATGAGGCATAGGCCTATTTTCACTGCATTGCACTGGACTAGACGAGAGGAAATGTGCCATTGTTGAAAGGATTTAGTCAATACAAATGGTCCACAGAGACACAACGGAGCTACAATGTAATGCTGCTGTTGTCCAATGGCTGGATGGAGCTAAAGTCAATGGCAAAAATAACTTGCCTTTCATTTAGTTGTCTACAGAACAGAAAACGTATTCAAACAAATCTAATTAAACGCAGCTTAACGTCACATTGTTGATAGGTTTGGCCATTAAATCAATAATTTTGTTATTGGTAAGGGAATAGGTTAGCTAACGTTACCGAAGTTGACAGTTGACTGTTATAGCTAGTAGGGAGTGTGCTATGCGGAATTGAAACTCTGTAATAGTTCAGAGTTCAAACTGGCACCACCTAAACACTGACTATTAATTTTTTGTATCAAGTAAAAAATTAGCCAAGAGTGTCTGGTTTCGAAAGCAGGCAGGGTTTCTCCATATCCTACCACTGCTGTGTGGATATCACAGCGAAGTTCATCGACCGAGCCCCCCCCCCTCCACCCATCTTCTTCTTCCTCCTTACCGAGCAGCAGCAGCTTGACCTCCCTGGCTGCCTTCTCCCCGTCGTCCCGCAGATTCCTGTCGATCATTTTACTGCGCTCCACCGCCGCCTTGTCCTCTGTGCTTAGTGTGCATCCCATCTTCGAGTGTGTCCTTCAGACCCAGATGGTGTAAAAAATATATAAAATAGCCTATATACAATACCCACATTCAAGGGTTAAAACTGCTTTCACCCCGCACACACGCCCTTTTTTTTATGACAGGCAATGGATCTTTTCAGGGGGAAAAAAAGGAAGCGATTTAAATTTTACAGAAAGATGTGGCGTTTCTTCTATCCGCTGAAAAATGTTACTGTCAATTTCCTCGTTACACCGGAGCGATATTTCGATAGCAAAACAATTCCTTGGCGATGTCTCTTCCACCCGTTCGCCTCCATTCGCTGCAGCGGCGACTTGTGTTGTGTGAGCTGCTCCCACAGACTACAATTACAAACCCGTACCTTCACTTCCTGTTAACACAATAAAAGCTCCCATGTTACTTAATTGATCTGGAGACTTTTATTTTGACACACCAGAGAGCTCAATCCGTATGGAAAAGGTTAATTTAGTGGATAGCCTAGAACCAGAGATGTGGTGGAGGGTAAACCAGTTGGTTTACTATGGTTATACACCATAGTAAATAGCATCACAATGATGTAAAGTGATACGGACATAGGACATTTTAAGAGTGAAAGACATAAATTTACGCTTTTCTGAGAATATAATTGATTTTTGTTTTTATTGGTGATTGAATTGCCTTTTGATGATCCCCGACTGGAGGTCATAGCATTCTATACTGGTATTTTTTTTAATTTAAGTATAGTTGTTCACAGGCTACAATCAGCATGGTTTGAACAAAAGATGTTGATTGTGAAACAAAAAGAAAGATGGAACAAAAGAAGCTTGGCATTCAACATTTGATAGATATTATGGATTGCTCAATCCATGGGACTCAAACCCCTAACTCAGCCTATAACTGACATTCTGTAGGTTGGTGGTGTAAACTGCTAAATGATCCACATAAACTCCTACGGTGTAAACATGATCTCTTATTGCCTTTCCATACAATTTTCTTTTCAAATGTGGCTTTTTAGTGTTTAGTGTAGGCTAGTGTTTAGAGTACATGCAAATTAGTGGTGGCAACCTTTCCATTCTAATCCTCCTATGCTGCCTGTAGATTTCCCTCTTTGTCATCCAGGCCCTGTCCAGGTGCGGCGGGGAGAGACCAAGAGTGCATTCCCTAGGCAAAAAAGGTTATGTCATTTTATTTAGCATAGAAAACACCATAGATATGGACTATGATGATTATGCATGTTCTTGGAAATGGACAGTTTTCCCAGTTATCAAAACCTTGCACACTGCCTTTTATGTATATAGAGTGTTCGTTTTGGATGATTGAGAAAAAGTGGTTTGTAACACATTTAATCTGTAGGTGCAGGGATGCATTAGCTGGCTCACAGTATACTGCTGGCAGGAGCAACTGTGACAAGGGGGATGCATTTCACATTTCAGTAAAATCGACATATGGCTGCCTATTCATGCACAAGATTTCCTTCACTGAGTCATATGACTAAAAATAATAGTTAACAATAAATCAATTTAAATGATTCCTTGTTAAAAAGTCTGTTGTCAGTAGTCTAATAGTGGCCTGCACGTCCTGTGGAAGGAGGGCAGGGACTTACAGTGAGATACTCTTGCAGTTTTGGGATATTTTCACTACTCTTTTTCTTGTGCTCCCCACCAGTAGCGCACTGCCATACTCCAGAAATGGTCAAATGAGTGATATGTCAACTAGGTCCTCAGTAGGGAGTATGTTCCTTGGCATTACAGGAAAGAAGTGCAGGCAGACTGGGCCTTTCCAAGACAACAACCCATTCAAAATCTTTAGCATGGCCATAAGCAAAATTATTTTTAGACAGATGCAGACATAATCACAAATTCTGTTTTGGGAATAACCGAGTCACATGAATAATACATTGGTTCTCGTTGATCCTATAATGGAAACCAGGAAACACTTCAATGATGAGTTTTCACTGAAAGACATTAACACATTTAGCAGCTGGAAGAGGAACAGAAAGTCCATAGCCTATGCCCACACACAGTGGAATCCAATTCAGATGCAGTTGCACTTCCAAGAACTACAAGATGAAGTCTGTCAGGTGAGACGCTTTCTGTTTCGTCAAGAATCTGCTTTAAAACAGACAGACTGAGACTGGGCTGAGACTGAGTGAGATGAAACATTCAAACCAGACCTGCCTGACTTGCAACATGAGGTGAAGGAATGGTGGTGCTGCCCTCGAGTGGTAAAAAGTAGACTGACAGTGCTGCAGAGGTGGGTGGGGGGGGGGGGGGGTGCCAGTATTTGGGCTGGGCCACAGGCATGGCACTGTATTGCCCGGGGTTTAACATTACATTACCATTTTAAAGTGAGTATGCCTGGAGGTGTGGCCAGAAAGGCTCAGCCATCACAAGGGACACCCAGTCTTGTATTGCACACTGGCAAAACCATATGAAGCTACCAACTGCATGCTATGCCAGTCTATGCAATTATTATTTCGGGGAAGGGATAGAGAGCAGAAAGGATAGATTTGAGGGAAAATGATGATTGAACAATATCACTCAAAACCAACTGGAAATAGTGCACAACACATGTATTGACTTTTTTTTCTTAGAGTGCGAAGGAGGACTTTGCCCAATAAAGTGCCAGCGCTCAGTCAAATCTCATTCATGTCGCAGTGATATATCAAGATAAGCCTGGAGAAAAAAATCTGCACGAGGCAGAGAGCAATTCACTTTATTATCCCACATGAAACTTCATAAGCACGAGTATAGATATGCTTTTGGAATTGTGTGCTGGTGCTGATAATAAATTTAGCAATTCCCTGAGTAGAATTGGTTTTTATCAGATTTCTTTTAATCTCTCTCTGATGGCTGAACTATTACATCTTGCCCACCAAGGCACACGAGCGGCATGAGCCATAAATGGGAGAGGAGAGGAGAATAGAGGAGAGGAGGGAAGAATAAAGAGAATACAATAGAAGAACAGAACAGGAAGGAGCAGAATAAAATAAAATTGAGCAAAATAAAATGGAAAAATTGCATGTGGCTGGGATTAGAAATGCCAGACCTTTGTTTTACCCACTACCTCCCTGTGCTCCACCTCTCAGCCAACCCCCCCCCCCCTGCAGCCTTACACTGTTAGCCAATGTGGCTGTTATCAACTCTCAGATAGTGCTTACTGATACCTGGGGCGGGGGGGCAGCATCATCTCTCTTTTGAACCTTCAACCTTTTCCAGCTATTATGTAACTCCCAATATAAGGAGTCCCTTGGGCGAGTTTCAAAGGTGTATGTACCTTTACCTGGCCTTGTCTGGTCCGGCATCTCCTCTGACGGTACTGCTGCCTCTGCTGCTGCCGCTGCAGCCGGGACTCAAACACAGACAGGCTACACACACACACACACACACACACACACACAGGCACACACCACCAACACAGAGACAGACGGAGAACAGACTGCCGGGTGCCCAGACGGACTGTCGGACGGAGGGAAACGCACACCGCCATGGGCTGCTGTAACATAAGGTGTGGGCTGATCGCCGGAATGGTGCTTGGGTCGGTGGCAGCCATCCTGGGAGGCATCCTGATCCCAGTGGGGAACAGCATCATTAAGGGGACACTGGAGAAGGTATGGTGCTCAGTTTCACCCTGGGTCGGTACAGAGGAGTGGCAGCGAGAGTGCGTGTGTGTATGTGCGATGATCAAGGTGAACCAGGAGAAATGGAGCGAGAGGCGTTCCAACTGGTAAACAAGAAGCTCCAGAAAGCAGCATCTGTGATTTTCAAGGATACAGCAAGGCTAAAAACACGACAGAGAAAAACTTGAATGGTTAAGACCTTTTTTTTTGTGTAAATTATAGGGCATTCGTGTCTTTGGTAAAAGAGCCAAAATCGTTCAGATGTATCAGCAGTGGGGCTGCTGGCCTGCTGGCAATTTTGAAGCTTGTTTAAAAATAGATTGTCTGTGTGTCTGTGGGGTGCAGGAAGCTGTCATCGAGCCCGGAACGATAGCTTATGACAACTGGGTGTCTGATGAGGCATTGGTGTACAGGCAGTTCTGGCTCTTTGACGTGAAAAACCCCCTGGATGTTGTGCACCATGGTGCTAAACCAGTGGTGATGGAGAAAGGTCCTTACACATACAGGTAAGGTTGATTCATTTACCCCCTTTGTCTTGCATGTACTCTTGCTTCTCATGTGTTCTAAATTTGATTTGAACCATATACACACAAATGTTGTCCACTTCCTCATTTGGCAGCTGTAAAACCAATCATTTTCAAGTCATTTGGTTCATCAAATCTGATTTCATATGATCTAAGAAAAGTCTGTGTTTGTGTGATAAGTGTGTCCCTCTCCTCCTCCTTCAGGACAAGGTACCTACCCAGAAGTAACATCACAGCCTACCCCAATCACACTGTGTCCTTCCTGCTGCCCGCGGGTGCCATCTTTGAGCCATCCATGTCTGTGGGACCAGAAGAAGACAATATCACCTCCCTGAACCTGGCTGTGGCTGTAAGTGAGTGTCACCCCACTGTGTGGCGATGGCTCATCTTCTATACCTGAACCTGAGGGGGTTCTAGTTCACTCCACTCCATACTACCATGCACTTAGCTGTACTGTTAATAGTTACCTTTTGTCAGCCAAGCCAAGCTATGCCAAGTCAAGCTGGGCTGCATTGCAGTAGGCAGCTTGGGCCTGCAACCATTCACTATAGCAAGTTGAAGTGAGAAAAAAGTGTGAGAGAAGGATTAGCTGTGCCAGCACAGTTCAGCTCAAATTGGCAAAAAAAAAAAAAAAACGTGAAAAAGGGGTTATGCAAATTGCAGTCGGCCATATTTAGTATGTTTCAACCATAGACTGTAAAAAGGTTTCAACAGAACAAGGTTGATGGTGACTGGTGGTGTAACAACACTAGATGCTGGTGATAAGATTGACATAAAGGTGGTTAAAGGCTGCTGTGCTGGAGTCTAGTCATTGCTAATAATTGCAGTGTTTGTTCATGGGTACAGTGTACGTTCTTCAGAAATTGATAAGGCTCAAATGATGAGTGTAAGCAATTGCAACACGAGCCTCTCTCTATTTCCAAGTAATTATGTAGTATCTGTAGTCATAAAAGAAGATTCGTTTTTTGGCCCCTGATACAACAGCAGCAGTAATTGTGTGCACAGCAGTTTTACAGTAATGTGTATCATTACACTACAATAATGTTGCTTTTTTATTTGACATCACCAATAAAGTTGTTATAATTTGCTGATTTTCAATGTCTTCCAAGATAAAGATCGATGTTTCTGGTCTCCTCAGGGTGCGTATAAGCTGGTTCCCAAAGTGCTGCACTTTCTTCTGGAGGGTTTAATCAAGTCAAGCAATTCCTCCTTGTTCCAGCACCGCACAGTCAAGGAACTCCTGTGGGGTTACCCAGACCCCATACTGAAAGGAAGTGTGGGCCTTTTTGTACCTGTAAGCAAGCAAATATTATAGCCTTATACTTCCATAATGCAACATAGAAGAGACAAAGTCTACCCATGTGCACAATAATAATGAAATCACTTGCCATACATACATACCTGTGTGTTTTCTCTAGTACAATGGTACCTTTGATGGCTTCTACAATGTCTACACTGGAAAGGATGACATCTCAAAAGTGGGAATTATTGACAGGTGGCAGGGAAAGAGGTGAGTCTCATTATGGATCAAGTTAAGGAGATAATGAGCAGAGTTAGCCTGTTGACCCAACAATCTCTCGATCAGGTTGTATAGATTTCGACAAGTGAGTATCCAGGAAGCATTGCTCTTCAGGCAAATGAGGCCATGTCATGTCAAATGATAAAAATTGATAAGGTTGTCTGACAAGTCTACTTTTGTCCAACAGGAGCGTAGATTTCTGGAACAACACATACTGTAACATGATCAACGGAACAGGTGCGGTTCATGCAGCAGTGCTTACTGTTTGGGATTATAGAAAAGATGACAATTATAACATGCTTTTATAGCTCTGTACAAAGACGCACTACCTTTCTGACAGACTTCTCTCTCTCTCTCAGATGCTTCATTCTTCCCTCCCTTTTTGAACGAGAAGAAGCCTCTCTATTTCTTCGTTTCAGACATCTGCAGGTGATGAGGAGTTTCATTCTGTGGGAGTAATGTGATTTGATATGTAATTATGGCTCTATTACCTGAGCCTTATGAACTGTGTTTTGGTAATGTTAATGTTGAGCACTGTAACCCTTTGGACATCTTACTCTCAGTAACCACTAGAGGTCAGAGCTGGCCAATAACAAAACCATAGCGATGGACTTCCATTCTACTGAAATGAGTCAGTCTGATCCAATGTATATAAAGTATGTATATGTATATTATCTATTAGAAATGTACTAGAGAAGTAGCCCTCAAGCTGTGCAACACCACATGCGTTTGGATCAGGAAAACATGGTATTCATGGGTACATTAGGTTGGTTGATCCACATCATGATGGTTGGTGGAAGATTCTTGAACTAACCTCTCTGTTGCACGGTCCTCAGGTCTGTGTCAGCCACATTTGAGGGACGCGCAGATCTGAAGGGGATCGAGGTGTATCGCTACACCCTGCCTCGCTCCACACTGGCCTCCCCTAAGGAAAACCCTGACAACCAGTGTTTCTGCACAGACCCAGTGGTCTCCAGGGATTGCGCCATGGCTGGAGTCCTGCCCGTCAGCAGCTGTCGAGACGGTCAGTACCTGCAGGTTCAACTGCTGAACCTGAGCTGCTATTGGGGAAGAGAAGGTGTTTGCATTTGGTTTGTGCATTTTGAACCCTCACTGTTCCCTCGTCGTCTAAACAGGGGCCCCCGTCTACATCTCTCTGCCCCACTTCCTTCATGGCAGCTCCTACCTGATAGAGGATGTGTTGGGCCTCAGTCCCAGTGAGGAGCACCATGTCACCTACCTGGATGTGGAACCTGTAAGAGCCTATGACCATTTACCTTAATGTAGATATATTTGATGAAGTGAATTATCAGATTGTGACACACAAAATGTTCACGTTTTAAAGCTTTAAAGCAGCTTTAATAAGTTACTTTGGCCCTAGTGTACATTTTCTCCATGCGGATGGCTGCCTCGGCTTTCGGCTCCAGCAGTCACGATGCTAACCTGATTTTGTTGGTGTTTTTCCATCAGACAACTGGGTTCACCCTGGGGTTCGCCAAGAGACTGCAAGTGAATATGATGTATGGACCATCAGACGTCATCACGTAAGTTCAGTTTTCAGCAACGTTCGAGGCAGAATCATGCACTGAATGCACAAATAACCAACTCTTTCCATCCAGGGTGCTTAAGCAAGTAAAGAATTACACCATATTCCCTGTTGCCTGGCTGAATGAGGTAAGATATTTAAAAAAAAATGAAGCCCTGCAATAATTTATGGTCAGCAGATTTATCTGGGGAGTGCATGTTACTCAGTCTCTCTCTCTCTCTCTCTCACTCTCTCTCTCTCTCTCTCTCTCTCTCTCTCCCTCTTTCTCCATCTGTGGAACCAGACGGCTGTTTTGGATGAAGCGACAGCGGACATGTTTAAGAAGGAGCTCATCGGCCGCATCGAGCTGCTGGAGACAGTACAGCACACACTGATCGGCGTGGGTGTGGCCGTCTTCTTGCTCAGTGCTATCTCCTTCTGGGTACTGAGCTGTGTAAACAAAAACCAAAGCAAGACGGTGTGAGTGAATCAGGCCGAGTTGCCTTTAATGTGGGAGGTGTGGAGCACAGTGCGCTCACGCTGCTATCGGACCTTTGACCTTTTGATATTGACTTGCACTTTTTGTAACGTCAGCGTTATTTATAATGTTTCTTTCTTTCTTACCAAGTGGGGGGGAATACTGTGATTTTGTAAGGTTCGAGAGATTAATTCCTTTGGCAATTATTATTTCATATATTATTCATTTAATTGCAATAATCACTGTAACATTAAATCTCAATCAGGGATTTCGAGAGCAAGTGGAGACTCCTCTGAACTGTAAGGTTATTAATCTAATAATAAACCTCTACATGATAGCTAAACTTTAATTGCATAACTGAAATATTAATATCCTGTGCTGAAGTGGCGCCTTCAGAATGAATAAAAGGTGAAAAGGAGATTTTCATTGGGTGCCATACTCCTACTGTCGGTCTCAAAGGATTGTTCCGGTCTGAGGCTGGCTGAAACAAACCTCTCTATTGTGCATGTTGAAGCAAAATGATTCAGTTTCCTTTTCAACTTGAGTGGCCCATAAATCAAAATACGAAGTGCTAGGGGATGATTATGCTGTGGTTATGTGTGGTGCTTGGGTTTGTTTGGTGAGAAAGCAGTATTTCTGCCCAGCAGGAGCCCCCTCTCTAGTTTTATGGGTTTTAAATGACCCTCTGCAGCCTCCTGGCTTGCTTTGATTCCACTGTTCAGTCTGGAGCATGCAAGTCTCACATACAAGGAAGTGTTTCATTGAGACAGCTCTTACTCGTCTCTCTGGGATTGGGCTATTTGCAACCTTGGGGTATCCCAGGTATACTGTAGGCCGCACATTTCCCTTTTAAATGTATTGGATTGGATGGCAAAACCCAAACCCACTTGAGCTACCGCATATAAAACCCATACATTTTCCAGGCTGCCAAAATTCCGCCCATCATGTATCTTAAAGCAATATAATGTGCCTGTTATCATGTAGCATTATGTGCCACACCAATGAATCTACTGAGCTGACACAGGGATGAGGTCATGACTGTTAACAGAAAGAGTGTGCTGACATTTTGAGAAATGATACTGATAACAATGTCTGACAATGGATTCTGTGATCACTGTGTGAAATTAAAATTCATTTAAACAGATTTATTCGGGCTGTCATTACATTAATAAATAGAAATACATAGGTTTCATAATAACACTGAAATTACACTGAGTTGAACTTTGACATGATGCTGGTCACACATTTTTATTAAAAGGGGAGCAGGGGGCTGGAGGAGGGAAGGTTAGACTAGAAAGGGTGTGTTGTTTCCAAATGAAAATATATATTGTATCTCTGCAATTTGCAGATACGCTCATAGTTAGTTGGTGAAATATGTTGAAATTATATACACAAGGGTCACAATGAAAACACATTTCCACAAAAATTGGCACGACATTAAGTTAAAAGGATGAAACAAAAAAAAAAAACTCTGTACACAAACAACAAATAATCTCTATCTACATTTACTATGCAAAAAAAAAAAGAGGCTATTCACATATGTAAAAGGAGAAAGTCAAGCGGACTATCTCACAAGCTATCTCACTCACGGTTATTATTTCAGAATTAAAAGCACGTCCACCTTGCTGTACAGGAGGTGGACAACATGGACTCGAAGAAGGAACATTTTCCTTTTTCAGCATCGATGATAAGGACTCTCATTTCCAGGTATGACACTAGCATCCATTTACCTGAAGACAGAAACTAAAATGTGCGTGTCTGTTAAGGATTATGCCACTCTACATACACATAAACATGCTTCTGTGCTGGAAACGAGGAAAGTATAATACAATATGCAGAGAACAGAGAGTCGATGTACTGCGAGGTAAATGTACAACGTCGGAGTAGTATGAATAAATACAAGAGAGATCATGTAAGATGTTTGCAACGGCACACACAGAGTTTCATTATTCTAGTCAGTATTCTACTACAGTGTCTATTTGGGTAAGTTTGGCCCATCCACTAATAAAGTTAAATTTATAGCCTTGTAATATTTTTTATTGGGACCACTTACCATCTGTGCTTTGTACGGACAGTGCTTATAACACAGTATATTATATTATGCTGGGAGGGCTACAATGACAGCTGTTTCTCTGGAGTGGGTTTAATATTAACTAACATGTGCCCACAGAGAGCCAGAACGGCCCTGTCGTTTTTGCTGAGCATAAATAGTTTATTAGTTAAAAGTTAATGTAGAAATGTGAGTAGAATCTAATAAAATACTATTAGAACACTTAGCATAAAGAGAAAGGGCAGTCACTGTCAAACATGCAGATTTATCTCTCTCTCTTACTTCCCTTCTCAATCTCCTCTCTATATTAGCAAGGTTTCAACTTACCTCCCTTTTGTTTTTGACATAGAACAAATGTCCATAGCGAGCTAATATCCGGCCAGCCCAATTTCCCCTCTAATATCTACAATATGATAAGATCATTGCCTATAGCTGCGTCTCAAGGTGTATTATCATAAGCACTATCAGCTGAGACCGCCGTTTATAAGTGGCTCATAAACCAACAGGGCCATTTCAGCTTGTGGAGTGACTGTGATGGGAAACAAATGCCGTGTGTGTGTGTGTGTGTGTGTGTGTGAGTGGATGTGTGTGTGTGTGTGTGTGTGTGTGTGTATCTCACAGTCATCTGGTCACAGTTCCTCATGCATTCTGTATAAGAAAAGAAATATCCCCCGAATAACGCCCTCATCTCCCACACCCACATCCTCTTCTCACATCACACAGTGCGGCTCTGCGGGTTGAGCTGAGAGTTGGTAACATCTGCAGCAGCCGTAAATTCTGGGTAGGGTACAGAGTCAGAGGAAGACGTGTGTATCAGTTTGTGCAGCACGCCGCGAACGCCCCTCCTACCCCGTCACACCTCTGGAAGGTGGTTGCGGCGGTTGCGGCTCTTCCTGCGGTCCAGCAGGGGCTTCAGTTTGGCCAGGTCGCCCCTGAGCGGCCCGGGCTGCTGAGGCTGCTGAGGCTGCTGAGGCTTCTGCTGCTGCTGCTGCCGGAGCTGGAGGCTCTGCAGCTCCCTCCTCTCCTTGCAGTACTGCTGCACGGCCAGGCTCTCCGCGGGGCTGAAGGCCGCTAACAGGGCCTTGGGGTGCAGCGAGCTGGCCCACGCCCAGGGCGACTGCTGCTTGTCCGTCAGCACGCTCACCATGGCCTCGCTCAGCACCCGCAGGCGGATCTTGGCCACGGTGCGCTTGAAGCCGTTCTCGGTGGTCAGGCAGTAGTAGAGGCCCTGGTCCGACAGCTGGACGGAGCGGATGAGGAGGCCGTGCTCGGTGGAGACGACGCGGTCGCTTAGCTTCACCTGGGAAGGGCACAATGAGGTAGTGTCATAACCCCATCCACATGGCTTGTAGAAGTGAACTAGACCAGAGATCCATTCTGAGTAAAGACTGATTTTCACAGCACATACTAAACCTATTTTGGGATTTAAAACAACCCTCAGATTAAACTTGGACCCAAAACTACATGCACTGATTACTCCTCTTCTGTAGACTATAAAATCTGCAGTGATAATACACCAGAGAGCTATAATGATTTATTTCAAGGCCAAATTCAATTCTTGAGGAGAAATGGCTATAAAATAGTTGTTATCCTGAACCTACTCCACAGAACTGAAAGCTAAATCTATAAAAGATGTGCCTTTATCATGCAGGCGCTCTCTTGCACTGCTCTGTTTAATCTGTCACAGCCTTCCGAGGTGTTCTAACTGTTTAAGGGGTGTCAAATATTTGTAAAATGTCTCCCCGCTGGGAATCCACTCATTAGTCAAGGTCCGTATCATGTTTGATCTGTATCACCACCCATTGTAATGCTCCGCTGCCAATAAACGCTCACAATGTCATTCCTCAGGCAATACAAGCCTTGATCAAGCATGTGAGCTCATTTGATTGCTATGACATGTTTAATGTTTGATGCAATATTTAAGCATGTGAACAGCCTTGAGACACCAAAGCAACCCCCTGTGACGGAGAGAAGAAAAGACATCTATTCATGTAGATCTCTAGGGATTTTTTCATGTCATTCTTGGCTCCTCATTAGTTTGTGATGTCTCAGAGCTCAGGCAGGCTGCGATGTTGACCTTTGACCTCTCTGACCGTGAACTGACCTCTTTCCTCCTGTCGTTGTCCCGCTGGATGAGCCAGCGGATAGAGGCCTGGGGAGACTTAGGCAGACACTCCAGGAAGGTGGTGTTGTTTTTCACGCCGTACTGCGTCATCTCCACCGCGTTCCTGTAAGCTAACACACACACACACACACACACACACAGCCAAGGGAGGCACATCACACGTCATTTGCTGACAGACACAAACCCCACAGATGGATGCATATCTGTCTCAAGTCCCAGCAGTGAGGGTGGAGCGTTGACTTAAGGGCTTAGGCTAACACCTGCAGCACAACCAAACTCCACCCGCCGCACTTTAGTTTCTACGGATCATGAAGTAATGTAAGCTTTCATGCATCGGACTAACTCAGTTTTGTCTTTTTAGCCGTCATTTGTTATTTTTGTTACAGCGGAATGGTTCATCACTCAGCTGGATGAATGACAGGGTAGAGACTAATTAGTGGTAATGGCCATATGGTTGGTCCCACAAGCTCATGTTAATTTAGAGATGTAAACCGTTGGCGGAAATGGAGGACTCTGGGGAGCGAAGCCTCTCCTCTCATTAAGCTGCACCCTGCCAGTCGACTGGGTGAATATTCAGAGTGAAGTATGTAGTACCTGTGCTCACAAACAGGCTCGAACACACGTGCAGAGACACATGCAGACACACACACACACCTGCAGATACAGCTTCTACATAAACCACTATAATCCCTTTTTCTTGACAGTTAATCCCATCAGATGTGCAGTGTTTACAATGAGAGGACATATGTGTCTTGGAGCTAATGTGAATCTGCACTGGCAGTATGCATAATGACATGCCGATGCCACACAAAAAATGCCACTTCATACATATATATCTTAGGTACTTAAGTGCTAAATTACCTTTCAGATTGAATCCTCTGCACTGTGTGAGTGGATTTCCATGCATAATATCTTGCCTCCTGCTTCTCCTGAAAAGGAAGAATTCACAGTTGAAAAGAATAAATACAATTGCATGGGATACACTAAATAGCTAAATGCAGCTTTTTACACTCTAACGCGCAGATTTTTACAAATACTTTTATCCCAACCCTCCTCCTCAAATGTTAATGTGATACTGTCAGCCACTGGAGAAGGAGTAGCCCGTGCCAAAACAGTATGAGTAACATTTGACTGTGTTATTCCACTCCGCGGTGCAACGCTCGTATATAACAGCCAGAGGAAAAGGGGACGTAAACAGCTGACACATTTCAGACACATTTTCTGCAGGAAAACGGGGGCTGCGCGTTTGTTCTGCGACCAAACTAAACTTGACCTGCGTCTGACTGGAATGCTGAGACACACAGCTGGTCCTAAAAGAAACCAGAGAGGGATCGGTTTAGAGGAGAGGTGCCACTCATACCTCCTTGTCTGTGTTATGTCTAGACGGAGGGGATACAACAAACGCAGAATTAGTGACATTAACATCAAAGTGTATGCTGAAGGGTTCCAATGCTGTGACCTTTCTGCCCTAACAGTATTCAGAGCTGTTGTGCCAAGTTCATGCATCTTACCTATATACGTATGAGAAATACTTTGATGTATATAAATTATTCACTGGTTGCAATAGAGCCAATCAGTGCATTGGTGTAAACTAATGCTGAGACTGATATATCAGTTTGACAATTTATTGGCCTTTAATTAAAAATTTGAAATTGGCCACCCACCTCCGATATGATGGATATGATGCAGTTTGCTTGATTACATACTTATTGTATAATTGACCAATATTGACCAATATTGACAAATATTACCACTAGTTATCTATGGAAAGCCCTTAACCTGACTTAATTCTGATTCAACATGTCGATCAGATTATGTACCTGAATATACTTTTATTATTATTATTATTATTATCCTGGGTTTCAAATGAGAGTTTTAATGTCTCAGCATTGCAAAATTGTCAGTGTTAATTACTATGCCGGAGTTAATTTAACACTTAGTTTAGTTTTGAACAGCCGTTCAAAAGCCACATCAGCTCTATGAGTGGGCAAACAACTCTCTAATCAACACTTGTCAACTCAAAATAATTGTCATTGTAAATGTAACACTTATTAACACTGGAAAATCTGCTGTGTGGTTTAAAAGCACTTTCAGAGGATTTTCCAACCTGCCAAGAATAGAGTTCTCAGGCAATTTAAAACACATTTTGGCATGAAACTGGTCGAATTTAAAGATATTGAACTTTGGCAGAAACGTGTAAACGTGTGTGTACCTTTTGCCGGTGGGGTAGAAGCGGGAGCAGCTGAGTCCGTCCCAGGCGCAGTAGGGGTCTCTGGCCAGGCAGCAGTCAGCGCAAGCCGAGCCGTAAGCCTGACAACGGTGCAGGGAGACCTGGGAGACCCCGAACTCCGAGCTGACGTACAGCTGTTGCTGAAATGCAAACAGTTCAAATGTCAGCCGCCCTGTTTGTCTTAATAAGTGGCCGGCTGACAGGAAAATGAGGCCAAGCACCGAAACAATTATGCCTTATTAGTCCCCTCTCCTGCCTTTAGGAGGCTTATAATGCACAGGAGATTTCTGGTTCATGCATTACATAGTAGCCACAGACAAATCAATAGCATATTAAAACAATAAAATTGTACTTGATGTATGGAGAAACCAAAATTAGATGGATACTTACTTTTTTCGAGGATATTCTCAAGTTTGTAACGGGAGCTTGGTTCTGAAAAACACATACAGGCACCATGTTCAGCACTGAGACTGTTGATTGTGATTTCTGTCAAAATATTCTTTCTCACACTTTTATCTCATTTATTTGGACACACATCAGTTTCTCAGGCTTTCCCTGAATAACAAAGGGAGCCCCATTACATCACTCCCTCCCCAGATGTCTGTAGCTCTCTAGGAGAATTTCATTCTGTCTTCTGAGAATAAATCAAAATTGCTCTTCCGATTGAAGGACCGGCGCGGCCCAGGTGCACTTGAAGATTAAAGCAGCCGTGGCCTTTCGTTTTTCAGTGATCACAGGTTTTAGCGGTTTGAGCTGGATCAGTGGGCAAAGATAAAGCGGCATGTGTGAAGGTTCACCCAGGCCAACGACCAGGCTCTCGCGGTCTGTCAGCATGTTTCCCATCACTCTATCCTGCAGTACGCAGAACATCCATCTCCCCAACGCCACCCTGTCTCTGTCTGTCTGCCCCTGGCCTTTGTGTTGCAGCCAAGCACGCCCTCCTCCCTGCCTTTGATGTGAGGTGTGCTGGGAAAGAAAAGGAATGAAAGAGAGAGAGAGAGAGAGAGGCAGGAAGACAGACGGCAGACCTTAAACACTTCCAGCTCCTCCAGGATCAGATCTTCATCCAGGGAACGATTGGATGGCAGGACGATCACCTTCTGCACTGTTCCTTTGTCTGGGGGCAGAGAGCGGACATGGGTCACAAACAGTAACCACACACACACACACACACACACAGGACGGTCACTCAACAACCACATGAGATACACACACACACCCTCATCCAAGAAGGCCCAGAAATGCTTGAGGTCAGTGAAACTAGAACACAATTTAAAAACCGCCTGTGAAAAAACAAACAAACTTCAAGTCTGTTTTCCCTCGCTCGTGTTTGCTTTTGAATTGGATATGATAGTCATGACCAGCATCCACAGCAGAACCAACTGCGGCGGGAACCGGGAATGCAAGTGCTTTAACTGACGCACAGGGGAGGACGAGGGGTGCGGAGAGGGCAAAAACACAACGCTACCATCATCAATAACACCGCTTTGTCCTGGGAGTGTGAGCAGCAGCGTGGGGAGAGGGAGTTACGGCAAGCAGCGGCTCCTGGAAGCGGCTGATAAGAGTCTCCCCCCCGTCCCAGAGACAAAGCCTGGTCTCCGGCCCGGGCCGCGGCCAGACAAGCTCTGGCTCCCCGTCAAGAATCCAGGCAGGAGAAACAGAATGGGGAGGCTGCCTGATAAACACAAGCAGCTGTGAGGGAGAGAGAGAGTCCCTGGGCCGCTTTGCTGAATGCTAACATGTGCTCACGCGCGTGCGGGCGCACACACACACACACACACACACACACGCACACATACACACACACGCACACACACAAAGATGGATTCGCCTTTATTCTGTTTAACCCCAGCATTTTCACTGTAAACAATTTCAGGTTTATATTCTCTGTTTCCCCCAGAATGAAATTTGTTTATGTCCATCTTCAAATCATTGAGTCTTCTACTCAAAAAATGTGTTTTTCTTAAAATAAGTGAAAAATTCTGCCAATGAGGTGACATAATTCCACTTGTTTTCAATGCAGCTTCACTTGGTTCAGGAATTTCCTAAAAACATCTTTGAATTACTAGTATGAAGATAATATCACTTAATCAAATCCGGAAACAAGTTTATTTGCCAAGTGAAATTATCTTATATTATCTTATATCTTAGATTTTTTTTCTAGTTTAAATGACTTGTTATATGTATATTTTTCCAGTGTGTACTACTGCATTAGCAAGCTCAAAGTCCTCTCTCAAAGGACCTTTCCCTATCTGTGACCTATTTGTAACGCTATCCATGCTATCTGTCAAGTCTTGGAATTTGCTGACACACCCACTGTGTCAAATCCCCTCTGTTATCTGTTTTTCTACTAACCAACTGTGGCGATGGGACGTCCCTCTATAATCATTTGCTTATGAAACACCTCAGTAATGATTCATAAGAGAGAGAAGGATTGCGTTAACATGACTTATTAAAGTGGATTACAGCTATTTCAGGATGTCGTTATAAATTAGAGCTTGTTTCTAATTGACCTGCCTGGTTAAATTAAAAATTATGTGATTGAGGTTATTGTGGTGGCGCCACTGCCTTACAAAAAAGGGAATGCTGCCATGTTTTAACATGCTGAGGCCAAGATGCAGGTTGTGGTCAATATGGTTAGATTTGCTTACGCTGCAAAAAATATTAATCTTAACAAGTCATTTAATCCAATATTAAAGCCTTAAACAAAGTGAAATCTGCCCCTGGAGTGAGATAATTGGTGTTTCCAATGCAAATCAACTTGTTTCATGAATTTTCTTGAATCCAGTGAAAATATCTTGATGCTAGTGGAGTGATATTCTGCATTGTTTTGTGATACAGAAAATTCCTGGAACAAGTGAAACTGCAACTGTCACTACACAACTTCATTTAGTACAGTGTTGGATGTAGTTTAGATACACACAGAGAGGTGGGGCAGCTAAGCAGGATTTTTTTTTTTGTATCTGTTTCACCTTTTTGTGAATTTTCCTGGAACAAATGCCAATATCTTGAAAGAAGGCAGATCACATATGAAGATAAGATTGCACTTTATTGATCCCGTTGGGGAAATTCAGGAAAGTGTGTGTCTCTATTCAGAGACCAGAAACCCCATTACACTGGAAGGTATCACCTTGAGTCTGGCGCCTTAGACCACTCGGCCATCCTGACAATGTCACTGAGTGTGATTCAAGATTCAAGATTCATGAAAATTCTTGAAACAATTTGATTTGCATTGGAATCAAGTGAAATTGGTCTCGACCCAATGGCAGATTATTTCACTTGTTTCAGGAAAAATACGACTTTAAGACTCAATGTTAGACCAAAAGACTTACTAAGATGGATAATTTTTGCAGTGTAAAAATGTATTTTGCTTTTATGTTATCATGTCACAACATTTGCCATGACTTTATGCCTGTCTCTGTGGTCAGTAGACTGTCATACATTAAGAAAAGATCAGTTTATAATGCTGACAGGCGTAGAGAAAGCCTTACGGTTGGCTGTGTCCTGCTAGATACTGTCTGGTCTGTGTGAATCCCTACCTGTGCCCAGGAACAGGACTTGGTAGTTGCCGTCTGCAGCCATGACCTGGTCCACAGCCACGGTGGTGTATTTGTAGTCGGCGTTGGTGCGAACAACCAGAGGCCTCCTGCCCACCGGGTAGATGGGGTTGAACATGACTGGGTGGTTCCTGACGAACGTCACCACGTCGTCTGGGAACTCCTTGGTCGTCTGGATGTCGGGGGTGAAGGCTCCACCGGGACACTGGAGAAAGAGGGGAGGAGTGTGTGTGAAAAATGAACTCATTCTCATATCATTTTCCACTTTTGACCAGTGAAATTACAGGCTTTAATTATATTGCATTAATTCAACGATCAGATTAAGTTGAGCAATGAACAATGAGACTTCATGGAATGATATTGAGAGTCTAACAGATGAAATATATATACATGTCAGTACATGAATGACCTAACATTGAACTCACAGTTCCAGGCCGTGGATAAGGGATGCGGCCCTGGTACGCCACCCACTGGAAGTTGGGCCCCTCTCTGTGAGCGAAGGGCCCGTTGAAGACGGTGAGGATGTCGGCCATGTTGTACACACACACCGCCGAGCCTTTAAACACGGAGCTGCGGAAATGAAGCGCATACTTTCCGTGAAACACAATAGAGAGAAGCAACATCCACGACCTAGAGACCCACCCAGCTCAAACATTACACTGCAGCTCTTCATCAACCCTGCTGTTTCTGAGGATGTCCAAGCCATACAATCTGGGTGGAACCATTGCCACACTCCAGCGGGGACACCTCGCCTCGTTCCCCCCCTGAAGGACCTGATGTGGTTTGACCCAGTCATTTAAAAACCACACATAAAAGAGGCTTTGTTGAAGGGGAACAGAGGCATATCGCGCAAAGCGGAGAGGGAGGAAGAAACACAGCGCGGAGATAGGAATAACAAAGTGCAGGGAGACCTCAAGGACCTCGCTGTTTGGTTTGGCTGTGTTCGGCGAGCCGGGCTGCACTACTGCAGCCTTCATATGATCCGGGGGTAACAAGTGGATCAGGGGCCTGTGGCTGTGTCACCCTGGGTTAACCAGATGAAACCAATTACAGATCAGAACACATGGATCAAGTGACCATTCCTGTAAACTTCCAAACTTGCCATGCAACCTTACCGGCTATGACTTTCTGTTGAATATGTAGAATTTAATCAGTGCGGTTATCTTGAATTACTTCACCTGGATGTGGAAGGTCAGCACATACGGGATCAGAAGGAGTCCAAATATTTGAAGGGTGTCACAATTTGTTATTTCACAAGGAACATAATAATAAAAAAGATTGTGAAGATGAAAATCCTAAGATGTGTGCACACTTAGATGTTGAGGGATTCAGTGAGGTAGGTGAGAGTTAGGCACCGTTTGTTGAATTTTGAATAATAATCACTGTTTATTTCAGCTTGTGTTAAATTGACCCCGAAGTAAAACTTTGATCAATATTTCAAACACGCTGCTCTTCCTCATCCTCAGGCTGCAATAAGGGGTTTTGGAGAATCTATTTTTAAGGAGAGTGCACTTGCAGTGAGTATCTTCTGTCTAAATTCTTCAGTTGCAAAGTGAACACCACAGAATACAATTTGACAGGAGATTTGAAGATAAAATGTCAGGAGAGAGATGCGTTCTTCCTTGAAAACTAAGGAATGGTACTCCAATGTCATCTATGCTGGAATATTCTGTAATGAATCCACTCTGCACCCAAAAATTCCTCTGAGATACATTACTCAATATTGGTGGAATAAATCCATCAATACATCGCACGCAATATATTCCGTATCAATGTGTACTCTAAATTTAGCGCTTGAACTCAGCCAGTGAAATGGTACTGATGCACCTCTAGGTCACAAGGAGAGAACATCAAGGGGATGGCCATATGGTGAAGCCACCACACTGTAATGGATAGGCCGTCACCTGAATAAGCCGTTCCGCAGCGAGACACATGACGGCTCTATCTCATAGTCCCTCTGACAAGCGCACCGCTCCTGCTGATATCCAGTCAGTGATTTGCATAACCGCCGAGGGCCGCAGGAATGTTACGGTTGGCCTCGTCAGCGCCGGTCTTACCTTGTGGACGTGAAGACTCCAAACACCAACAGGCCCTTGGGCTGATCGGCTTCCAGCAAAAACACGCTCTCTGGAAGGGAAAACACACATGTGCGCACATGGACAAACACACATACACAGAAACAGACGCTTGCTTCAACAAATTCATTATATGCCTTATCACCCCATCCGTGGAGCAAAGACAACCACAAAGTGATGGATGTATGAATTAATAAATGGTCATGTTGACAGATTTAGTCTGGCGGACTGAATGGAAAGCTGGACTAAAGTGCTGCGAGCTGATGTTTTCAGTTTCCGAGGCCCAGGTTAAGAAAGCCCTGGGAAGTTATGCTCATACACCAATACAAACTGACCAAAGACAACACAAAAAGTGTTATGAAATTTGATAAAAGTCTTATATCCTAATCCAGACCAAATAAAGAAAGTGCAATGGATTGTTTGTGGAGAAAGTCATGGCTGAAAACCGTGTATGTGCAAAAAGTAAGCTTTCAGGAATTAGGGCGGTCTCCAGTTCTCAGCCATGTATTTTTGAAATTACAAAGTTTGTGTTGAACTTGTTACATGGGCCGTGAAAATAAAATAGGGGCAGGGAAGTCACTCAGCAAATAGAAGGATCATGTGCGCTTTCCAACACAAGCAAAACCACCACATGAGAGCAGACTGTCCAAATGTAAAGTGCGTGTTCCTCCATTTTACTCACCCAGTTCGTCAAAGTGGGTTTCAGTGCCGTCCTCCTCCAGGACTGAACACACCATCCTGGCCTTGAGGAAGGTGGTCCACTTGTTCACCAGGCTCCGCTGTCCTCCGATGTCATTCTGCACACAAAGAGCAAAACAAAACTTGCACAAAACAGCTCAAAACGACAATACAGTACATACAGGATTCATTCATTTGGGCACAGACAAAGACACTCACCGGACACACTCTGGCCACCATGGTGTGGATATTTTTAGTATTTCCACTGTTATCCGTTAGCCTCTCACGGAAGAAGAAATACAGTTTGGCATCATTGGGGTCTGTTCCATCTGGTATCAGCTGGGCGTCAATGAAGATTGGCTCTGCATGAAAGAAAGTTATAAATGGACAGACTTCTCATAAATAAAGTCACCAAAATAAACTCAGATAATTGTGTAAATTGAAAAGGTTTAGTTCCTCATTTTTTGGCGTGTGTGTGTGTGTGTGTGTGTGTGTGTGTGTGTGTGTGTGTGTGTGCTCACCACTCAGCCACTTGGAGTTGTGCTGGTCTGTCCGCACTGCGTTCCTCTTGGTCAGGCTCCTGAAGATGGCAGCATCTGTCCCCATGAAGTCGATGTACATGCCTGAGAACAGCTCCTGGTCTGGACACACACACACACACACACACACCAAACTCAAAAATATGCTTGCATAATTTTATGGGCCCTATATATAAACTGTACAGCCTCGTAGACTCTCAACAGAATATCGATTAAAATCCAGCAGCATTTTATCCCTCGATTGATTAATATGCCTAAGGCTGTTTTAAATGATGACCATAAATTTTAACAGAATTACCATTAGATTTACAAGCTGTGTGTTTGACTCTCTCAGTGTGCTAATAAACGACTGTGTGCTCTCCACAGCCGTGCTATGCTTTTTATCTTTCCTTTACTCTCACTTCATCATTCCATCAGTTCCAGGCCATGTGTTTTGGAGGATGTGGGGTAAGTAGGGGGATTTAGGGGAAGGGGGGGGGGGGGTTATACGGCCCGCATCCAAGCCGGCCTGCTCTAAGGAGAGAGTGTCGACAGCACCGCAGAGGGTCTTGTACTCGAGGATGAGGAGATACAGAGCAGATAGAGCCTGTTTTTTTTTAGCCTTTTTTATCGAGCGCAGACACTGGCTCGGATTGTCTTCTGAGTCACAAAGGCTTGGAGCGCTGCATCACTGCCTCCACAGCGCTGCCACTGACCTTGATTCTATTTGGCAGACCCTCCCATCTTATCTGTTCCACTCTCCCCCTCTGGATCCCATCCGCCTTGTAACGGGACATCCTGAGCCTGTTGATTGGCCGGGCGAGGCTGCTGCTGACACGGCGACGCTCGGGTGTCGGAAAGCGGAGCTGTCCGTGCAACGTGTCGCCTTAAGTCGTGTCAACAGCAACCCGACACCCCTCGGCCAATCAGAGATCAAAGGACAAGGAGGGTGAGGGGGGTGCGGCCCGGCCTGTGAAGTCACTGATAAGGAGATAGGGACGGCCACATGATGGTCTGACAAACTTGTTAAGTTATTTTATCTTGTATCCAGATTTATCAAGCTTATTTTGGGATTTTTTTTTTTTTGCGTGAAATCATCATATTGCACTGGTTTCTGACTCTTTTTCAGGATAATGTAACTTGTTTCAGGACATTTACTTGGTAAAAGTGAAATTGTCTTGGAGAAAGTTTCTTGTTTTCTTCATTCTTTTATGATGATTCCTTGAAAGAAGTCATTTTAGCATGTATCAAGTGAAATTTATTGAAACAAGCAAGATTATCCGCCAGCGCAGTGAGATAATCTGACTAAAAATATCATGAAAATAACCTTGATAGGTCTGGAAACAAGTTAAAATCACTGGACAGCTTGTCGTTTTTTGCAGTGTATTAGGGTGTTGGGCTTGTGGAGAGACAGAAAAACAGACTGAGGATGGCAGGAGGCACCTACTGAGCATGACGGAGACAGTGTTCACTTGGGGGTTGAAGGAGCAGCGTCCTTTGCCAGACTCGCTCCTCGAGTCGATGTGGAAGATTTGCTCCTGCCAGAGAGGAGAAAGATAGGGAGATAGAGAGATAGATAGTTTTATATGAGAACTCGATGATATTCTGCCCAGTGCCATCTACCACAATAAACATGTCATTATGAGCATACCAAATGTTCCACAAGGTAGCCCTGCTCAACTTTCCCTTCCTTTTGGTTTAAAAGAAGAGACAGTCCTGGCCAGTCTACCTTAACTGGCCTATGTGGGACTTTAAAAAAGAACATTCCATCTGGGAGGGGAGGAGGAATTCCCCTGCTAATGTGTTGGATAGCCATTTCTCCATCTCAGGTGGGGAAGCTGCCAAATCCTCAACCCCCTCCTTGTGGAGGATTTGGACCGTCCGGATGGCTCTTGCAGTAACCTGGGTAAACTGAAGAGCTTCCTGACCGGTGCAGCTTCTTTTAATGGGGATGTGAGTGACGTCAACCGAGGAACACTCTTCCAGGAAAATGTGTCTAAGAGTTGAGAGGGTCTGGAGGTGGACTGGCACTGTCTGGTAGGCTGCTAAACTCTACACTGCAAAAAATATTCATCTTAACAAGTCATTTAAACTAGCGATCAGTGTTGAAAATCTTATTTTTCTTAAAACAAGTGAAAGATCTTCCGATGGGTGAGACAACATCAATGATAATCAACTTTAGGGCTGCAACTAACGATTATTTTCATTATGGATTAGTTGATTGGTCCATAAAATGTCAGAAAATTTTGAAAAATGTTGATAACTGTTTCCCAAAGCCCCAAGATGACGTCCTCAAATGTCTTTTTTTTTGTCCACAACCCAAAGATATTCAGTTTACTGTCATAGAGGACTAAAGAAACCAGAAAATATTCACATTGGAGAAGCTGAAATCATAGAATTTATGAACGATTAATCGAGTATCAAAATAGTTGGTGATTAATTTAATAGTTGACAACTAATTGATTAATTGACTTACCGTTGCAGCTCTAATCAACTTGTTTCAAGTGTTTTCTTTAATGAAGTATCATTTTCTTGATATGTACTAGTGATCTGCCTTATTCTTCTGTCTTGGTTCAAGATACTGACACTTATTTCTAGAAAATTCCTGAAACAAGTGAAACTGCATCTCCTACATTGGCAGAATTTTTCACTTGTTTAGATGGACATTTATTGCAGTGTGCCATTCATCATGTGTCTGAGCAGTGGTGACATAATTATAAGACACAAAAACACACACCACTGACCTGCCCTGCCAGTGGGTTCAGAGACAACACGTTCACAGGCTAAAGGTCTGGCACACGTTCACAGGGTAAAGGTTTACATGGTGAGCTTGCCGTCATCTTTCCCGCTACAGCAGCTTGTTATACTTAACAGATCCCTTGTCTGAGACACTGACATGTTAGAGCTCAGAGGTTGAAAACAGAGCAGTCTTCCTTTCAAACAAAAACCCCGAATGACAAAAGGCACCGCAGTGCGGAAAGAGCCTGGTCGGGAGCTCTCCGCTTATTAGCGTTTGGCAGCCGTCCGCAGTCTGTGGCTAAATGTTGTTCACTCAGTGAGCACTTTTCTCCTGGAGGGCTTCCTCGCTCTCACTTCCAGAGCTGTGTGGCCGGAGATGAGAGCAGAGTGCCCAGAGAAGAAAGAAAAAAGCCCCCCAACCATCCCTCTATCATTCCCTTCTCTCCCTCTTATCCTCAGCATCTGCTCTCAACTGGTATCAGAGAGACTAACGAGTAAGGTGACAGTGACTTTTTGCATAAAGTTGTGCATTCTGAAACTTACCATACGATGACACACAAATTCCTAATAGTTTTGTGAAAGAATGTGCTATTGTAAGAAATGATCTCTCTCTAAACATGAGATTACAGCAATCCGGTGTGAACTGCTGTGGCGGACACCCAATTCATACAGTTCCAGTGTTGGGTGGTGCACATTACAGTAATGACATTACTTACTTCTCCCAATAACATCATTTCAGTCATAATACTGTAATTACCAATCATAATATAACTCACTACTTTTGTTTCCACCCCCTCTAAATAACCAGAACGTATCCAAAAACTATATTCCACCCAAATCCCCCAGTGCTTTTTCGTAATTAGTCATCCTCTCACACACTAAATGAGTTTAGATGAGAAATGGCAGCAAAGTTTACTTGCTCTGGGTGGCAGTATTCCCACTACTTTGCTTTTATTGAGCAAAGGGATCACATTAGCATTCAACACCAACACTGGTTTGGTTTCCCTGATCGTCCACAGGAGTTGAAGCAGAGTTATCCTGATTTATGAAGGTAAGAGAGGACGCGATGCCAATGTTGAGGGTGTAACAGAAATGTAATATACCGAGTAGAGTAATGAATTACTGCTCCAAGGGTGTAACAAGTAAATTAATACTCCAGTATTCCATGCTATCAGTTAACTGCTAAGCTGACCAACAGGCCGGCCTCCCAAAACCGTAGCAGGAGTTAGGTTGAGTGTCCCACCTCTGGTCTCCGGCCCCTGTTCATGTAGACACAGACGGGACTGTAAGCTCCACTGCCGCACATGAACAGGTGGGTCCTGTTGTAAGGCTGCACCACCCGGATGAAGTTCCCACAGCCATGCTGGAAAAAACACAGGCAAACGAGGAGGTAAATACAAAAAGTGGGTGAGAAATCACAATAAAAATGTTTAATTCGAGTGAAATGTTAAACCTACAGTGTTTCACCTACTCTAAAACTGAAATGCACTATTGGCTATTTCTATGTTATCTTTTTTATATGTATTCAGACATTTTCTTATAGAACAGTAAATGCATTTTTGGAGATATTGAGGAATGAATAATAGCTAACAATAATATTCCAATATAGATATATAGCATTTTGCAATGAAACCATTCAACTTATCTCTCATGGTACAATTAAGAAAAAATATTTGTCATTCATGTTATCATTCAATATCTTTTTTTAATTTCAGCAATGACACATCAGTAATCCTGAGGCAGGCACAGCAGTAGATGAGGTCTATTTCCTGGTCCAGGGCCAGGGTGTACGCCAAATCCAGAACCTGTTTATCGCTCCTGAAGTATCCTATTCCACATGAGTGAAGTAATTCAAACTTATCTTGCTTGTTATGAAACGGTTATACAATCACATGCTGCACAATCAAACGAGTCCAGCTCTCCCTGCCCTGGTATTAAGGCCAGTGGAAAAAGAGCGTCAGTGGCGTATACAACATTTCTAGGTGAGGCCGATTACTGATCTCTCTCCATCTCCGCTTCCACTTCCCAAAACCCGGGAGCAGCGGGAGTGCTGGGCTTTGTGGGTATTTAAGTCGGAGCCTGCAGATAGAGAGGAGAGGGATCGAAAGTAGAAGAGAGAGAAGGGGGTAGAGGAGAGAAGAGAGCTGGAGAGGAGAAGAACAAGTATCCAGGGAGCCGTCAGGAACTTGGCCATCGCTGCAGGAACGGCAGCTGCTGCGGCTCACAGTCCGCCGAGAGCCATCGCCGAAAAAACAACTGCATCTCCAGCCATCACACACCCATATCTGTTATTTTCACCTTCTTTATCGCTCGCTCTGTCTCCCTTTCTCCTGACTTTTATCACCCATCCATCTCCGCCACACTCTTCAACCCTCACACACCCTGGGGTCTGCCCATATCTAATGTCAGTTTTACAGAGCCATATATATGCAGCCGCGTCCTGTTTTGTTTTCCTCTTGCGTTTCCTATCCACACACACATCCTTTATGACTGTTCCAGATGAGCAGCATCGCCTCACGGCCCCGAGTTCAAGTGGCGATCGCACCGAGTTTAAAGTGGAGGCTGTTGAGCCAGGAGCAAACAGACTTAATCAATCTGGGTTAGGTCTTCTGCATGGAGAGGCTCAGCCTATATTTCTCCTTACATGCCACCCTCCGGCGGAAACAATGTGCGGTCGCTCTCTGGAGGCCCGGTGGCCACAGATTCTATCGGAGGAGAGGAACTTAATATATACAGATCGGGAGGGTAACCATAACAAAATGACGGAGGGCTCGGATTCAAGATCCCCAAATAAAGAAACCCTGTGAGGAATGAGAACGGCATTACGGAAGAGAGAGAATGGAACATACTGAGGTAGAGAGAGACAGAGAGAGAGAGAGTAGAAAAGCACAGAGTAGGAAAAAGTGACAGAGAAAGAAAGAGGGGGGGTAAGACAGGAAGAGAAAGTAGAAACTGTTGGAGAAAGAGAGCTGGCCTGGCAGGGGTGCAAATAAGAAAGGGATGACAGAAGGGAGGAGAGGAGAGAAGGGGATCCACACAGAGATGGCTCACCCAAATATTTGTGGGAGCCTGTCCACAGCGGCACAAATCACCCAGTGACTAGAAACAGCTTCTCCTCTACTTCCACAATACCATGTTGTATAAATCCCTGGCACTGTACCTTGGTTGCTGTCAGAGGCTGGAGAAATGTTGGCCCATGTAAGAACAAAATGGGCAGCGTTGGTGGCAGCGTAATGCTTTTTGTGGTAACATGCACTGTAACTTTACACGTTAGGTTTTCAGTTCATGTAAACAGTTTCTTGCGGTAGTTTCTTCTTTGGAAGTAATATTTCCGAACGTCTATTCTATTCTATTCTACTCCTCTGCACTCAATATTCCGCTGCACTCTGCACTGCGATCTCTGCAGACCGCTGTGCATGTTGTTTCTTCAGAGCAGCCCAATTAGCAGAAAACAGAGGCGGAGGAGGAATCAGTCTTCAGAGTCTTACGTCTTCCTCAAATCTTGTTACGGCTCAGAAGCGGCGCTCAGTTCTGTGCGGAAATCAGGCCGGGTTATGAAATCCTTAGACAGAAGAGCGATGAGCTGTGTCCCATTTGTGAGCTTTGATTCTGGTTTATTTTTCTACGGCAGTCCGCGGCCCTCCTCCCACGCCTCTCTCTCTCGTCTTGACAAACAGGGCCGATGCCAGGAGGACTCAGTCAAGCCGGGCCAGGCGGTGACCCGCTAGACATCTGCAGCCTGCTACACATGTGGTCGGACCCAGGATACTGACACAAGCTCGCAGATGGGAGAGGAAATCCCCAGAGGCAGCAAGCACAGAGTTCCGGTGTAGACCAACTTCTAGGAACTGATCCGGGAACAGCTGACACAACCTCAAGTCTAGAATCAGACCATTGTGGCAAAAAAGGTGGATATGATGCAGATTGATTGCATATTTATTGTGGAATTACTACACTGGTTATCTATGGGAAGCCCTTAACCTGAACTGATTCTGATGCATTTTGATTCTACACAAATATGCAAGAATGTTTTCTTCTTCTGCTGCTACTTCTTCATATTATTATTAATTCAGCAGAGAGTTTTAGTGTCCCATGGTTGCTACTTCAGAGGCTCTTCCACTACAAGAATAGAATTTTGGTGAAAACACTGAAACACTTTTTTTTTGGGCATGGAAATGGTCAACTTTAAAGATACTGAATATTGCACAAAATAACCACTATTACCAGCTTAAATCTAAAAATATTGGTACTGGTATTGGTACTGGTATCAGTATCAGTATTGTTAAGTATCGTATCGTATCGTATCGTATCGTATCGGTACCTGTATCAGCCTTCAAAAACCCATATCGGTTAAACCCCAAAAAGCACCAAGTTATCCACGATCAGGATTCTGGGAGGCTGAGTGTCCTTACCGTTGGGTCCTTTCCAGCCATTTGACATTCCTCTATCTTGCTGGTGGACGCAGGCCAAAACACCTGGTAGGAGAGACAGTACAGCAGCTTAATAAGGGACCAGTGGACAACATGCTGAGGCCAGCTGAGAAAGATGGTTTCTATCAGACTAGAATGAAAGAAAATCACAGTCAAATTGTGTGGAAAACTAACAAAACAGCCAAAACAACCACAACAAAACCTTGAAAATGAGTTATAAAAAGTTTTAAATCTTGATAGAAGTTTCAAAGTGGAACAGTCGGTGATTACAGCCTGTGACAGTTGGCGGAAAATGCAACGTACTCAAACCTGGGAGAGGTGCTTTAAGGTCTCGCTCAATGAATATATCAAGCAATTTACTTGGCAAAATGGATGTGGCGCAGCACTCCCTGGGGGAACCTAAATGCTTTCCCATCTGTTTATGCTCTCCATGCCTGTCAATTACTTTGACGATAAGTCCTTCACTGCACACTGAGTCTGCGTTATCAGACAGCTTATGAATCCATCTCAGGGACCTGAACCATTTTAAAGGCTCTTCTGACTAACCCCAAAATGGTTCTGATCATGGCAAATATATAGTAATTTGCATAAAATCACACAGATGATAATAACATCATTGTAGCAGTCTTATGATGTGTGTCATGCTTTCAGCCATTAAATACACTGCTAAATTGAATAGACAATTTCATTTTTATTTTCCCCTTTTTTGTGGCTGGAGAGAAGAGATGCCAGATGCCAGTGCTGCATGAGAACGTTTTCCACCTGAAATTTATATTCATATGTTAACAAGAATATATGTGTGGAGAATCAATTGTATGAGGAAGAACCCCTTAGTCATAGACCGTAATGAGATGGATGTGCTGACCTTCAGTGTGCCGTGGGTGATGTTGTTGATGTCCATGGAGAGGACATGGTCCTTGCAGCCCACATACATCCTGTCCTGGTCCTCGTCCATCTGCAGGATCCTGTAGTCCATGGCTTTGTCTGACAGACTGTAGTGTTCAAAGGACTGGGACGCCTGCAGGTCTGAGAGACACACACAGAAAAAGGCTAAGAAAAACACTCCATAGCCACTAAGGTTGTGCATGACTAGGTTAAATTGGGATTTTCAGGTTTCAAGACAAACATTCAGTGTTGAAAGTCTGAATGCAAAGTCACTGAATAAATAACTATCAAAACAGCTCTTGCAAGAATTTATTACTACATGAAGATCCTGTTTATTTCACTTTCACCCAGCAGATTCAAGGGAAGCCCAGACTACAGAGTATATGTTGCGGGAGATATATACTGTATAAAAAAAGCCGTCCTCCAGAGTCTCTCCAACTCATTAAAAGCGCATATTGTTCTCACATACGGAGTAAACATCCTCAGACAGTTATTTTGAGCCTGTTCGCTCCAGATATAGAGAACTCTCCACCATACCATCAAAGCCCTTCACTGTTGAAGCCAAACTCATGCATATTTATCACTTTTTCAATCTGTACTGAGAGCTTTTGGGGGGGGGGGGGGAGTAATGTAGATCTACACCCTCCATTTCCTCCCCTCCTTTGACCCTCTCCGAGCTCTCTTTGTTTTCCCTCCTCTAATCAACAAACAGGTTGCCTATACTTTCCCTCAATGCCTCGGGCTAAAGTCACATTTTCATTATTGTGCGACATACGCTTTTGAGGCTGGGGCCTTTTATCTCGAAGGAAAGTGGCTTTTCTGTGCCACCCCTCTCTCTGATCACAGGCTTTTGTTTGGCGCGTTTGCCACGTAAAGCCTGAAGTGTTTAACTTCAAACAAAGACGAGTTAACCACTCCAGTCGCAGGCGAGTTGAGCGTTTCCCACGACTCTCCGCTCTCTCATCCCCCAATGTTGAGGTAAATCACCTTATATGGCACAGCGGTATTTTTGAACATTGTTTCATCGCAGAGCATCTTCTGGAGAGTAATGAAGAACACGCTCACAAAGGACGCTTTGTTTTCACCTGACTCGGCACAAATGAAATTGAAAGTGAAGGGTCCTGTCAAGCTGGAGGAGCAAGTGTGTGTTTAATAAAGAGAAACGTCTAGAAGAGAGATGGCATCAGCCTGGAGCTTCAAAGCCGAGGAGATAGCATCGTACAGAGCTGTGTGCAGGCGCGGTGTTATCCCAGCTCTGGAGAGGCTAAAGATGTTACATGCCTAGCTCTGCCAGAGCACTGGGAAGTGAGGCGTGCCACCAAGGGCGAAGGACTCTCTAACAGCTAATTAAAAACACAGGGCTCTAAACCCCTGCCAAAAAACGCATTACTTACATCCTACCAAAATAAGCAGTTGAGGGAGATTCAAACTTTTTGGATCACTTTATACTTCATTTTTATGCTTGGAGGTCTTGATTTAACAACCTTTCAGCTAGCTTCTGTTTTTCCTGGAGCGCACGGTAGCAGAATGCAGTTATTAATGATGGCTGTTTACAATGGCTGGTCTGACTTTGTCAATTGCAGATTGGAGTTTTAGTTAAACAAACATTTCTAGGAGGCAGAGCTACTCTGGAGGCAGATAGTCTCATGACTTAAACCTCTGTGGGCAGAGCCAAAGAACCTCCGTTTTTCTGGCTAAGTAACGGCTCTGTAAGACTGAAGCCAGTGGAAAAGGTAAGGGGTAAAGAGGAGGTAGCTAATATTATGAAGTGCTCTTGCTACTAACTGAAAAAAATGCAATTTAGCCATATAAGTTATCTAGGTTAGCTAATTAGCCTAGCTGACCTTCCAAGTTCAAATTAGCCATGCTAGCCTGTAGCTACCTAGGTAAGCTAGTTAGCTAGCCTACTGACCTTCCAACATCATGACTGCCATGGTCATGAATGAATGAAGTCATTGTCATTTCTATATTTTATATATAACGTTATTTAACCAGAGTTTCTTCTCTGCCATTCAAGTTTTGCCACCCCCACTGAGGTTTAACTCAACCAGTACAATTTTTTTTTCTGCCTCAAGAGCAGCTCTGCCTCTGAGAAATGTTTGTAGAATCAAAACTAAAACCCTACTGTTTCATTTCCACATTATACATTATATATGATACACTCCTGTCTTTCCATCTCTCCTTTTGACAGCGTCCCTCCAGAACATTCCACAAGGGGAACAATTTGTTCAGAGGGGTGTGGTATGGGGTGAAATAACTGTTAATATTATGGTGAACTTTGTATTGTTTTCTCAGTGGGGGGAAATAGGAGACTTTCATGTTCCCTCGTGAGGGTGGAAGGCCTCTAAGCCCGGTGCTGAGATGGGACGCAGCAGGGGTGTGTGTGTGTGTCACATGGACCCCTCCAACAACCCAGCTTATTCCCTGAGAGAGAAGCCTACCCTCTGCACATACCATTGGATCCAGTATCTTCTCAGTGCTCAGCCCCAGTCCCACACAAACCTATGAGTCATGCCTGCACTGCAACAGCATTGCAGACCAACATCAAAAGTTTACATTAGCAAATGGTGCACCTGCTCTGTCAGAGGGAGGGGGCTGCTCTCAAGAATTGTCAACGTTTTTCATAGTCATACAATATATCCATTGGGACTGGGATATACCAGACTGTATACAAAACCAATGCCAGCTCATAACCCACGAATGAGGTCTTTGTAGACTGGGATATGGCTGCAACTAGTGTTTTGTGTGCGAGTGAGTGAGGAGGGTGTGTGTGTGTGTGTGTGTGTGTGTGTGTCCTTTAACCAATATATTCCCTCAGTGTCATCTGTTCAAACACCTACCAGCTTTCATGTATTTTCAAAATAAGATCTTATAATGTCATTGAAAACTCTATGGACTCTATGGTCATACACTAATACTGACTGCTGTTATACATAATAATAATATAATCAATACAATGCTTTTGTAACAATAAGACAGTGGAACAATTTATTGAAATACAAAAGAGGAATTGGGGCTTTGGTATTTTTTCTTTTTTTTATCTTGATGATGAATAAATCACCTGACCACATGTGATTCATCAGTCATGAGTTTATACACATTCCTCCTAGTTGAGATCACTTAAGAGGGGGAAGTGTCAAAAGTGTTTGTGGACATCATTGCTCAAGCATCCTCAAACGGCTTGTTGTGGACAGTGTGGTTTGGGGTGCAAATTCAGCATGTCGATGATGCCGAGGGATAGAATAACTAGACCTGTTCCCCTCTGTGTAAACAAGAGGATCTGTGCCTTTTGGGGTGACATTCCTTGAAAAAATGCGGATGTGAGGACCCCACCCTTGACAGTAAGAGAGGGAAGAGGGCGGGTTGGCATGTCGGACAAGCTGAGTTCACGTCAGCTATGAAATGTCTCATTCTGTGTTGTTTTGCCACAGCTGGGAGGATGGAAACAGGGCTGCTGTCCTCATTGCAGGCATGGGAGGGAGAGAGAGAGAGAGAGAGAGAGAGAGAGCAAGGAAGCAGGGGTTGAGCATTGGCAGTTGGTGGGTTTTCTATTATGTATGTGGGCAGGTGGGCCTTACAGCTCCCTGTAGACCTCACAGCATCCCCAACGTCTTTCTGTTGACTTTGAGCTTTGACCCATGGTGCCCCATTGGTTGGGTGGTGATACAATCCATACTGATCCATGCACCAGACAGCGGGGTTAGCGGATGGGCCAAGGTGGCGACCGGAGAGCTAAGACTTTCTCTCCCTTTGAAGTGGTTTATTTGTGTGAACTGGTCAAGCGGAAGCAGCACAAAAGCCTTTTGTTGGGCAGGGAGACCGCAGGGGTCATTCAATATTAAACAGCGGGTTGCGGTCTTTGCTACACTGCTGCAGAGCGGCCGCAGTGGTATCTAATCTCAAGGCAGAATACATGCCTGACATGTTGGAAGTCATGTCATGTAAATTCATAAAAGAAAGCTAAAGGATTAGCTTTGTAGCAGTCAGTGATATCACATGCACATTCAACTTTACATGCTGTGTCAGTGGATGCTTAACTGAGGTCCTTCTCTGCATTCCAACATAAAACACAGATGGCTCTTTGGTCCAAGACCGCAGACTGCAGGATGTACATTTTGTGTGCGCTGTTAATACAGCTCTACACAAAAGGTATCTGAGGCAACTACAAGCTGCGATCGCTGTGGCGTGTAATCCAGTGTTCTGTAAACTGTAAGAGAATTGATCGCTCAAGGACACAAGCTCTGGGGTAATAACCCAGAGAGGCAACAAGCTACCAAGTCCCACAGAGTAAAAAAAGAACATTCTCTTTTTTTGTGATTGTGGTGAACAGCCAAGTGGAAATAGAAAGAAATGTGGGCACTGGGAAGAGACTTGTCATTGTACCCCTGTTGGTTTGGCAGCAATTAAAGTGGAGAGGAGATTGCAGTGCTCACTTTGCCGTTTCTGAGATGAGAGAGGGGAGTTGCTGTTTGCTCTTGTGATTATATAGCCACGAGGGGAAAGGCAACACCGCAAGGAAGCGTCCCTCAGGTTTTCAGCCCATAACACTTTCTGACAGACTAGGCCCCTAAAATTGTTTGTGTGATCAAATGACTGAGTTTTACAGCAACGCTTCCAGCAGTAAACAACACTGCCATGGTTTTGGTTTGGGATCTCCGTACAAGGAGCGGTACATCGTAATGCGGGATCGTAAAAATTAGAGATTCACAGTGGCTGGAAAGTATGTGGGGATCTTTATGAGAGGGACTGTAGATTCGGATCACCCCAGGCTGAGTTGAGGGACTGGTGCCAACTGTCTGGGTCTCCTTTTCCTACAGTATCTGACGGGACACAGCAAGAGGTGGCAGAACGAGAAATTTGACTGTGTAGCATCATGGTTTATTTTGAAAGGAAATGTGGCAGAAGTGGTTTAGACGGAATAACATAGTTTGCACATTTCCCTTACTGTTTACCACACGAGGCAGTGACCACATGAAGATCCATCTGCAGAGTTTACTAGCATGTGGGGAGACTACTGCTTGACATGAAAAGGTGATAAAATAACCACAGTGAAACAATATGGGATTATCTTGTCCGCTCAGTGTGGAACATTGACTTAGCCCTTGAGAAGCAGAGATCAACAGGGGCAACTAAGTTGACTGGGTGTGTGGAGTGGTCTGTCTTTTTGATTAACACCAGTGTCTGAACACAAGCCAGAAGGTCTCTGCACCCCATTAACACTTCAGGGTTGGGCAGCGGGCCAATTACAAACCAGTCTTTGTGTCTCCCATGCAAATCAGCCCTCCTCAATTGGCTTGCTACCTGAAAGGGCAGCATGAATAAATTAACTCCATGCTAATGAGGCTCGGTCTCCATTCAGTTTGAGGAGAACCTGTCCTGTGGTTGTCAGGGGCAGCCGGTGGGAGGACCTAAATCACCCGCCTCGATAAATATTGGAGCAGGGGCTTAGACCGCCCCCTCGCAATTCATCTCTCCTCACAAGATGGAGTGGGTTTCATCACAGAAGCCTGACTTCAAACCCTCTGCCAAATACCGTTGCTCTTTGTCCAGACAATGCCAAGAGCTCCTCAGTTGAGTTCTGGATGGCTGCACTTACCGAACACAGTGTTGGCCCACTTGCACATACTGCGCCAGTAAAAGACTTTATCCTGGCAACTGACAGAGCCCCTCTAGAGATAAAAAATGGCAGTAGCCCGAGCGGGGGGTGTCTGTCCGTTTCTCTTTGGGGACTTGGTATGCCCAATGCAATACAGTAACGACTGGTGGTATATTTTCAGATATGGCAGAGGGGAAGTTAAGGTGTCATGCCAGTGCGAGGAGCTCCCCTGTCCGCAGACCACCCAGGACGTCCTGTGCTGGCTGACAGAGTCGTCCGATTGTCTATCCAACAGGCATACTCGGCATTCCCAGGCAGGCTGCACAGAGCGCTCACTCACCGCGCAAACATCAACAGCACGCACTTACTCCACAGACTCACTGCACTGCAACTGCTTGTCATGGAGAGGAGCCAGTGTTAGGCTCAGAGCGGAAAACACTCTATATCTACTGCGTCTCATTAATTTTCCTATTGTTGTCTGTCGCCTATTTTCTATATCCAGACATTTGTAATGGGAATCATATGGCCGCATGGAATGCCTAAGCTCTTATGTATGCCTTCTCTCACATTGACTTCCCAAAGCAGACACGATGTCTAAATACGACATGTGAGCCAAGACTATACTTTCCCCCACTGGCGTGTGTGTGTGTGTGTGACTGAGGCAGAGTGATGTTATCCAGTACCAACGTCAACTGGGGGCTTGATTGCACGGCCGACTCGCTAAGGTGTTGGCTAATATTCCCTGCAGGAAACCTGAAACCCGAGATGCTAACCTGTCCATCACGCTAGCCCGCCAGCGAGCTAGTTTGCGTTCCCGATGCCCTAATTAGCACCTGGCCTCCCTCCTTCACCTGTCACAGGCAGTCACCCCCCCACCCCTCCACTCATCCACCCAGCCCTCGGTCTCTTGGCCAACCGAGCCATGACCTCTCACCTGCCCACACCAGGAGCCTCCAGTTACCCCTCACCTCCAGCGGCCGGTAAATCACAGTGTTTTTACGATCATGGAGGCTCAGGGAGACTCTCAGGTCCAGGGGGAGACTGGCAGGAGATATGGGTCAGAGGATTCTCAGAGTGGATGGATTTACTAGTCATGGAGGAGAGCCACAGGGAAAGGGGGGAAAGACTACACCAGGTGGGACTCCTCTGCCGCGTTCGAGGCCGAGACGTTTTGTCACGTTAAAAAGCTACATTTCCTCAGTGACATCATGACATCACCAGGGTCGAGAGGTTGTTTCTGTGGTGTTGAGTAATGGTAAGGATTTGTGGGGAGGGGGACAATGCCAAATGCACCTGTTTTTTTCTGGCATTTTTCTCTGAAAGTCTCTCAGACATCCGTAGGCTCTTGAAAAAGAATGTTTACATTCTCTTTTTGATCCAGGTGTTTAAAGAGAATTTATCCAAGCCATTAAATATTTGTAATAATGGAAAAGGAATCTGCCTTAAGCCTTCTTCCAGTGATAGTGAATGTTATAGTGTTGCTCTAGACTTTTCTTCCTTTTCTTGACTTGCTGCTCAGCCAATGGAAAAGCTCTAAAGCTTAATAGTACTAGTATAAGAGAAGTCGAACAATCCAACAACTTAAACTTGGAAAATACCTGCAATACGCTGCAGAGGAAAGAATCTTCAAAAACACATCTGCAAAAACTGTTCCATAAGCAAATGTAATTGATTTGTGATAATGCAAAGCTCTGACCAAAGGAATTTCCATTTGACCTTGTCCGTCCTCGGAAAGATACTGTCTTTGCTCATATTGATGTCCATTGATTACCTTTCAACATGTTGTGGAGGAGGAATAATAAAACATTCAACAGGGGTGGCAAGGTCAGACGCAGGAATGGCAAAACACAGAGACAGGCAGAGAAAGGCAGGCTGACAGAGGAGCTGTCAAACATCTCGCACACTGTCCGCCCCGAGGCATCGCAAGCTGTCGCTCACTGCACCCGCTCACCTCCGGCAGAGAATGTCTGCGCTGTAACGCCGTCAATTAGCTGGAAGTCCTATAGGACACAAGGAAACTGCACACACAGACGCATGCGCACTGAGGAATACAAGCACACTCTCATGAATGCATGTATACACACAGGCACAGAGAACACACAGGCAGTCCCGCATACACACACATACACACACAGTCAGCCCAGCTATTTGTACGTCTCTGTATTCCCCTGCCGACAGCCTTGACAGGTCCCTGGTTTGCACTGCCAGGAATTCCCCATGATCACAGAGCATCACTGATTTTACTTCAAAGGCTTTATTATGTTTACCACTGGAAAATGGAGATGCATCTACTAAAGCAGGTCTAATGTAAAACAGAGATGGGGTGCTTTGTTACATTAGAAAAGAATTCACAAAATCACTTTGAAACCTGAAAGCACAAACACAGACATACTTGCCCACTTTTGGCTGCTTGTCAGCATTGCCCTTTGACCCCATGATCTCTGACCTTTTGTTGACCCCAAAAGGCTACTGCATGCCTTTGCCCACCCAGGTCTGGTGTCTGTATCACTGGATGAATGCTCAGTTAAAAGGCCATACAAAGACGTTTCCATAAAATCCCTCAAAGAGCTGTGAAAAGTTAGGTGATTTATCTTCAGATATAAAGCCAGTCTTAGTAAGCACAATACAGTAAGTACTGTGCTATTTAGATTGATAAAAATCTCAAAAAGGTCAAATGGTTTTGGCAGTTTTCAGGTATTTGAAGAATCCACTCAGCAAATACCTTGTAGACTCTGTTTTATAATGTTACGCAGAGCTGGAAAACCACATAGTTTTAACAGTGATTCAGCGGAAAGTTTTGCCACCAAAATGTAATCAAGTCTAAGGAATGCGCATTGAACCACTTACCACGTGCAAACACACACTCTTTCTTTCTCTGACCCACCTACACACGCAACATACAATACTCCTTGACCAGTGCTTATTTTGTAAATGATGAGGTCCCGGAACACCAAGGGCTCGGTGTTCCCGCGAGTCGGTCTGGAGGGAAAAGGTTCCGGAACATATCAAGACAACAAGCGCATTGGAGACACGGTGGTGCTCAGTGCAGCCATACAGCTTACTGTAGACCTAACAGCCTAAACATTACGAAATGACCAACTATATGACCTTAGAACTCCGACTACTGGGGACCTATAACAATATTTGATTATTACATAGGCTACATAATGCTCATTTTGTCCAAAACGATGGGTTTTTACAAACCTGCCCTTCAAGTAGTGGACTAAAGATATAACTGCGCTGTGCACAACATAAAAATACCCACATACTTGGCTGTGAGATATCCTAATCATACATAAACACATCAAGGAAACTGCAATGGCTTCAACCATTTACCAGACAAATTCTGGCTCGAGTAGTTACGCATTAATATTCAACACAAATACTTTCATAGGATATCTATTTTGAACGTAGGAAACAATGTCAGTGAATAATGAAATGACAGAAATAAAACGTATCATGGTCATGCCATGCAGCTAGAAGTCGACCTAAATGCGCAGACTCAGCTGGACCACGCTGGTTTTGAAATGCCCACATTGATGTGAGGCTTACAGCCCTTCACTCAACCAATTATATTACCAATTATTTCTGGGCACTCAACATAACATGCGCAATTGCCCACATATTTAACTGCGGGACTTACAGGTCTGCACTCAAATAATTTCTGTTTTCATCTATGCAAATATGAACTTAGATGTTATTGTCCCAGCAGAGAACTGTAACACTTTTACAAAAAACTTCCATGCCACCAGAGGTGCCGGGTCCACACAAATAAGTACCAGAATGCAGGTAGTCCAAAACCGCGAGGTCCTGTTCCGGCAGGATCCGGCACAAATTAAGCACTGACACACACTCCCAGAGTCCCATTAAGTAAACATCCGTAACAGCTTGACGTCCACCTACAGAGCACGAACAGCATCCATCCCATATGAATAGTGAGGGGTGAGTGGAGGTTGTAATGAGGCATGATAAAAGCGAGGACTAATCTATGGAAGCAGAGGGATCTGGTGTATCCGCTCTCTGATGGGGGCGTTGAGGCTGGGCCGGGGCCGGGGCTGAGGCTGGGATGCCTGCTCCCTGATCTCCACGGCTGGTTCTGTTCAGGCGCTCCGGCTGAAAAAAAAGCCCGCGTGGCTCATACCAGCGTGAGGGAGCACTCGTTAAACTACAGACATCGTCTAAATCAATCTCTCATACGTCTCAACTGCCGCTCCGCTCGGCCAGGCTCTCGGCCAAACACAGAGGCGCACGCCGACATAAAAGACACGCAAGTATGTGAGCGAACGCATGTGGGTGTGCACAATCCACAGCATGCACGCAAACTCGCGCACACGCACTCACTTTCAAATAAACATCCTTCATGGCTTGACATTCATACTGTATATTTCTAAGTTAATACTGTATAGAATGCTGGAGGTTTGCCAGAACAGGGTGAGACCACTGATGAGGTTAAATGATCCAGATCATAAACACAGACCACTGCCCCCACTGCCAACCAGCGGGATGAATGAGGCTCAATTTTTCATCCCACCATTCCTGGAATGGCATTTTGGCAACGGTAAGGCCAAACTCTAATACAGTAGCACCACCAACGCTTAATCAGTAGCATATTAAATGTGCTGTTATTCTTTCATTAGCTTGTTTTGAGCAATACCCTCCTCCCAATTTACAGTAAACACAAGCACTGTGAGCGGCACAACAGTGTGTATGCCTTGCTGCAGGTAATTTGGTAATACCACACAATAAACAATATCTCTCAGCATGTATAACACTATTTCTAACAATGCCCCCTCTGAGTATTTAAACCAACACACTGAGCTGTGTGACAATGTCTGAAATGAACAGCAGGCAGTGTGTTAATCCTGTCTGTCATCTCAAAGAGAAACACTGTACACAGGTAGCCACAGCTCACTAACAGGCTAGAGCTTTTAGCTGTTGATACGAGGTTCAGCATGAGGTACCATACATAAAAGAGAGTATATACCTTAAATGGGTGAAGACAGTGTAAGAATGCATTGACATGGATGCTATGAAGCAAGTCAAAACATTTTCCCCATCTTTCTAAACAAGTCAGGCTTCTGGGAAGAGTTGGCATCGTTTTACGAAAGAAAAGTCAGCCAAGTATCACTTTTCATTTTGGTTTAATCAAAATCTGATGCCACTAAAATCAGTTATATACTTGATATTAGTTTCTTACCAATTCATCACATTTGTTTTTACAAACAGGTGGATATGGTGGATCTCTGTTGGTAGAAAAAATATGTTTTTCTACCATCTGATTAACAATTAATTTGGCTTGAGGTTGGTGAGGGCTGTGGATTCCTGTTACAGGAAAAAAAGGAAGGAAAATGATAAAAATCACTTCAAAATCAATCAAATATTTACATATATCAATCAAAATATTCATAGTAAAGTCTATTCAAGTTGTAGGCTTTCAGAAATGTAAAAAACAAACAAAGAAAACAAAAAACTCGAGAAATCAACCTGATTTCTGATACATTCTATTGTCTTTTTGGGTGTCAGTCTCCTTGAAAGTTGCTACACTTTAATGCAATACTAATTGCAGTTAAGTTTCTCTTTCAGAGCTCTATGCTATTAGGAGTTTAACCTTATTCTAAGACACCAAATATGTCATGTGAGCCATGAAAACAGAGGCCAGAACAAATACAGAGAGGAAAAGGGATATCCAGAGCAAATCCACAAGTGCAAATATCCTTTATCACACTGGTAATCCCTAAACAGTTTTGCTGTAAGAAAGGAGGCCTGTGTTTATTATCTGAGGCCCAGAGGAGAAAGGCAGTGTCTGAGTGCTTATTATTTGGGTTAGCTGCATTCTCGGGCGGCATTTATTATGCGGTTTTAGTTGTCGTCTCGCCGCATTCGCCTCTGGAAGACAAGAGTAAGCAGTGTGAGGGAGAGAGGAATGTCAGAGGCAGCAACTTCTCTGCGGGACGTGAGGCTACACTGGGAGTCCCGTGAACCTGCCTTACCCCTAGATAGGATTTCAGCAGCGATACAAGGGGAAAGAGGAGGAGGCTATTCCAGCTTCCAAATCCGTGTACAACCCAAGCGTCCCGCTCTATGGTTTATTTTCTCTCAAGACCTTGGTTTAGTTAATTCCAGACCCTAATAATAAAGAGGTCTTTACATCTGGGAGCAGCACAATCCGACGACCAGGACTGACCCTTTGGCCACCCAGCAGGTGCCAAACCACCTGCACCTTCTTCCCCTCCATTCTTCTAGTCTCTCTTCCACCTCTCTTCATTCATCTTCCTGACCGGTTTGGACGGAGCCCAGGCGCCCCGAATGCTTCCATCACTGAGGACTTCCAGACGAGTGTTTATGGGAGAGATGAGCCTCCACCTTGGGCCTAAGTGTCTCTGCAGGCTCCCTACATCTGCTGCTCAGCCTTGGTGAACTTCCTCCTCCAACCAGGGGGGAAATATGAACCCCATCCTCCCCCATTCAAAATGATTTCTAACTGAGAGAGAAAAAAGGTGAATCCAATCAAGACTCCCCTGGTGTTTCAGCTCAGGTGCTAAGTGCAGCCATCTAAATCACAGCTGGAATGCAAACCACACCTGAAGTCAGCTGTTTAGCTCTGAATAAACTCTCTTCTTGAAACGTCCTCCCACTCAGCATATTCCTCTGCTGCTCTTTTTCTCATAAATTCACCTGAATGTATCCCACGGTAATTATGACACAGTTAAATACACACAGTTTTATCATCATAATGATAAACACTCATTAGGTATAAGGTCCCTAGCCTATTAAAGAATTAGTACACTGCAGTTACCAAAGTCAAACAGGACTGTTTTACTGCTAATAACACTCCATTTATGGTTCTCCCTGCAGCAAAACACGACTACAGTAAGTGAGTGAACACAAGTCAAATCAAATCCACACCTGGAAAAGGAATTGCATTCCAGGATTATAGAGATTGGCTCATTTTCAGCACAGCCACCTTTGACCTTTTAACTCAGCCATTTGGAAACATAGGAGAGTGAGGGGAATAATGTGACTTGAGTGTTCAAAACCAAAGATAGTGCTGGTGTAGTCTTTTCCTCATATTCAGTCATTACTGCAGGCTTTTTCCGAGCTGCCACACACCCCACACAGCTCAGACAGCCTTCACCCTGCCTGTAGGCCAGATCACTGTCTCTCTGACAGCTGGAATGAAAGAAAAATCAGAGATAAAAACCTGAGAGAATGAAAGGAAAAGTGAAACAGACGGGAAGACAGAAGGATATAAGGAAAGAATGAGGAGAAAAGAATATGTGGGGCGAGTAGGTCGAATTTAGTCAAAGTCTGAGATAGATAAAAGATAGATAAAATTACATCTGCTTCAGCCGCATGCTATGAGGCTTATTAACTGTCTGACCACAGAAACATTCTGACGGACAGCCTCAGCTGCACTCAGCTGCCTAATCCACAGCTAGAGGTAGTGAAAGGTGATCAAACATCTCCTTCAGCCCCTGCACAGTATCCAGCCTCTGCTAAAAGGTTACTGCACAACTCACAGTGCAGCGGCATGAGTGATCCCCCAGCCCATCCACACAGGCACACACTCACTCACACACACACACACACACACACACACACACACACACACACACACACACACACACACACACACGCACAAAGTAAACTTGCTTACCCCCACACTCTCAGTTCAAGGGAGTATCAAAAATTCATATAATCATCTCTGTCAAAGAAATTAAATAAAACAAGAGAATCAAAACCAGAGGCAGCAACAATGCCCACGGGCCTCCAGTGCAGAGTGGTGTGATTAAAGTTTAACTAGGACCAGACTCGGGCTAGTCCCGACAAGCGGAGCCACCTCGCACACAGGTTCGACCGTCACCGCTCACACACAGCAGGACAATGGAAGGATAAGGATCTTCTTGTCACGGAGCTCCCAGGACAGTAAGAGAGGAGCTGTGTGTGTGTGTGTGTGTGTGTGTGCATTCAATCAGTGCGTACATGTTTGGAAACTTCTCCATAATCCAATCTAACCTTAATCTGATCCACAAGAAGTATAGTTGCACAATATCTGTAAAGTCCAGGTAAGCCAAATAGTACTCCATAATGATATTCACAGTATAGCCTCTGGCATCTCTTTATTATCAACCATTTGTTCAGCATTAACGCACCAAACAAAAGGCACCACTGCAACCTCATTACAGCTGCAGAGAAAGACTCAACGAGACGAAGGCCAGTTGAATGCTTTGCATGCATTGCGTGAGTGTGTGTGTGTGTGTGTGTGTGCTTGGGGTTTTTGTGCTTTCCTCTTTACCTTCGAAGGGAAGGAAGACTCTTGGCTGGGGCTGAGGGAGGCTGGAGACGCCGGCGAAGAGGAGAGAGAGAGCCAGGAGGGACAGCGCCATAACCGGCACCAGAGGCGGTCTGGCCAACCCCTCCGGCCTGCCCATGACTGCACCGCTCAGGAACCACACCCAGTCACCACTGCCTGTGTGTGGAGGGGGATACATGATATTATTCAGAGACAAACAGCATGAGCATCAAGGAAGATGAGTGTTTCCCTTGTACAAATAAACCGAAAACAGACTATTTCGAAAGTTCCTTCCTTGGACATTCAGTCAGTCCCTTTAGGCATGTCCCGTCCCCTTTTAAAGTGGTCATCCTCCTAGTTTTTTCTTTTATTTTGTCTCCGTCTGTGGTGTTTCTGCACTGCACTTCCCAGAGATCACTTGCCGGCACACAGTGTGATGTCGTTTTCTTTTTCTTTTGATTTTCTGTTGATGAAGTTGGAGTTTCTGTTTTTCTTTGTCTGCTCAGCCATGGTGGCTATTGCAGCAACAGAGATTAGGAAAACAGACATTTATTCATATGAAAATGTTACTCTTTATATTTGTTTCAATTAAATACAATACCATTCATTGTTTTGAAGTGAATCCAGTTTGCAAGGGAAAAACGTATGCATCATACCCAAGAATGGACATATAGATATACAACACATTCATCAACATTTACAGTTAAATTATCAGTCTGATAAGTCCAGCAATGCCGACTCAATAATGAAGAGCACAGCAAACTCAGCAATAGAAGCAATGCTGAATGAAACAGATCAGAGCATAACATGTCGGTTAAATTCCGTCACTCACTATATCCTTGCAGATGTATCTCTCTTAAATATGGATGAGATAAATCTGCACAAAAGAGCTGCCAGAGAAACACTCCCCTCTGCCTCCTCTCGCTCTGCTTCCATTACAGGACAAGAGCAGCTCAATTATTGATAAGGACAGGTACTGCCGGGGGCGCTACCTCCTGCATTGCGAATCTCCTCTGCTACAGGAAGGCTTTGCTGTCTTAACCACCTAAATTGGCTGCTATGCTACCTGTGTTGTACAATGCTGCATTGAACTACATATAAAAATGGAGGACGGAGAGCAGAAAACGATGTCTGTACAAGAGGATGGATCTCTGCCCTCATGGTTTATAGATGAGCGATGAAAGATTGATGGGTAAGAAAAAAGAAAGCTGCATGATCACTATGAAACTTTCAGTTTGGGATGTAGTGTACAAATAGGTTGAGTTTTGTGTGTGTAGTGGACCAAGGCATGGGTGATATATTGCTGAGATGAAATTCTACTGTTCAGATCATGTGGTAAAAGTGCATGTGTGTGTGTGTGTGTTCAGGAGGATAGCATATGGAAAACTGCAGCAGAGTGAGATCTCTTTGGCTGCACTTGAGAGAAATAAAACAGCATGGTTTCCTTATGCAGACCGCCCCGGCCCTCAGCTGCAGCACTCATCCTCCTGCATCATCCACACACACACACCCACCCACCCCAAGTCCCTCCTTCCTCACCCACAACCAGCCTCCAACCCTCTCCCAGGGCTCACCCCTTGTTCTACTCTTCAGCTTCAGCCCTCATCCTGAAACTGCTCATCTTCCACACCCAGAGAGATCTTGGGTGATCTCCCAGGCAGAAGCTCTTCGTTCTGGCATGGAAACATCGCTCTCACAGCTGCTAAAGTCGTCGCAGAAGGGATTCGGGCTCCCGGCTGGCTGCTTGTGAGTGTCAGGAGTTTGTAGGCTGAGATAGCACACAGGCTTCCCATGACACCCCACCAGGTTCCTCTGCTTCAGACAGATCGCTGCCCTGTGATACCATCACTACACCAAAGATACAAGGCAGTAAACATGTCGTCCCTCATGAATGATGAAGTCCCCTTCTGGGCCAATCAGTTACAAATGTCACCTTGTTTTGATTCTAATCTAATTGTAGTTTCTCCTTGGGCCAATCAGCGTGACTTTCAATGCTGGAATGCAGTGGTGAGATGCATCATTCCCCCAGATTTTGTCAAAATCGGCTCTGTGGTGTCTGATATTTTGTGCATGACACATGGATGAGCGAACAAATTATGTAGCTAATCCATAGTCCCTCCCCCAATTTCATTATGGCGGACCCACAATGAATGACCTGAACCCAAACCCCCAAGCTTCCTCGCTTTAGGATGCTGCTTGTGGAAGAACCATAACGCTTGCGTGGATTAATTGGTCTCCCAATTAATACTTTTTGCAGCCATGAACACAAATAATAAATCCTCCAATTAATTTGTCTTGCTGAGCCCTGCACAGCCCAGAAATACCAGCAGAGCCGACGCTGCCAGGAATCTCAGCTACGACAATTAAACGTCTCCACAAAGGAGGTCAGCTTGAGTGGAGAGATGTATTTTCAGAGGGGTATAATGATAATTGTGTTTATTGTGTGTTCCTTGGCGCACAGCCTAATGAATTTTCCATCTCGCCATTTGAGAGGCACCGCTCAAAAACTAATATTGATGAAAGTGTGACATTTAATGGCTGCGTTGCCAAATTGTTTTTCTTCAAATCCCTGAAGGAGTATGTGATTGTTTGGTTCCCATCTGTCCCTGTTTCAGTACGATTACACTTGAGAATTTGAGGTCATCCCATCTGGATCAAGGTTTCATAGATTTATTATTTTTAATAGTCCTTTCTGTCAAACTTTGTTAAGGTGTTACTTGGACAACATGAATAAAAACGGATGGTAGAAAAAGTTAATCCCATATAGAGAAAGGAACTGCTGTCTGTACACACTCTGCCCTGGTTCTAACGGGACGGAGTGTGTTCACACCACACCCTGTCACTCAGCGGTCAGCAGCTCTGTTACAGCCACACGTTCCCGAACACACACATGACTAACAGGCGCAGCTAAGAAAAGCTGGAAGAGTACATGAAAAGCTGGCTTACTGTAAGAAATAAGATGTGAATCCTCTGTTAACCAGCATTCAAATCTTAGATCTCTTAGAAACAACTCTTTTAAGGTTCTTAAAAAAGCTTTTACATAGAACCAGAAAAAGGTTTATTAGGTTTCTACCATAGCAGAACCCTTTTTGGTGCAATAAAGTTTTAGAAAGTTTTTATAGCAACATTCTAAAAGAACCCTTAAGAATGCAAACCAGCAGTTTTAAAGGAACTTTTTTAAGAACTGCACTGGGTTATTCTGATTTGCACAAATAAGAGGGTTCTCTGAGTCATTACAGTTAGATAGAAAACCACTGCCCTAACCAAATAACCCAATAAGAACCTTCCTTCTTCTGTGTGTTTTGGCTTTAGCTTTAGGACAACACAGCAGCTGCAACAAAGTCATGATTCATACTTTGGATATTCTCCGAGAAAACGCTAAAACATCAGTGGCAGACATTCATAAAAAACAGGCACTAGTTCATATTTAAAATAGATAATACACCACCCGTCACCACTCCCTCACAAGGGAAATGCACCAAAGAGCAGTCTAATGTAACATTAACCACACATGATTTAGAGGAAGTAGCAGCAAGTGAAATGAAGTCTTTTGGCAGACTCTGGAGCAGTCTTAATGCTTCCAGCAATTCTGATCTCATCAATTCTCACCAGAGACACCCTGCACCTGTTAGCCTCCTGCCTACCAGCTCCTCTCTCCATCTGCTGTGTGATCCCCTCTATTACAGTAAGTAGACTCACTACCTATAGAGACCGGTCCCTGGTCCAGGACTCACCTTATAGGGGGGTTTCCCTCGGCGCTGGTCCCACTCCAACTGCCCAAGGTACCAAACCAGACCCAGCTCTTATTTATTTATCCCCCTTTCGAAACACTTTGGCTCCAGGCAGGTCCTCCAGTGACTCTGCCACAGAAGAAAAATGCTGCTAGTCCATCTAACTGCCCACAGGACAGGCTTGACTGAGAGAGTGAAGGAGAGAGAGGAGAGGAGAGAGGGAGGAGAGCGAAAAGAGAGAGGGCTGGTGTCCTATTACACACTCCCTTCTGAAGTCCCCCTCCTCCTCCTCCTCCTCGACAACCCCTCCCTTCCATGATCTCCCTCTCTCACCTCCCTCCCTCCCTCCCTCCCTTCGCTAACTAGACAGCGGACAGATCACTTTAACATGAGCAGCTCAAACAGCAGCGAGGTGGAGGACTTATACCTCACATAGGCAGATACACAGAGACAAGGCAGTGTGCTACCAGTAAGGTCAGACCTTCAGAGTCCAGGCTGTTTATCTGTGGACACTCAAATTCTTGCTCCAGTCATATCTAATTTCCCTTAAATGATATGAATTAAATCAACCAGACATTTTCCATTCATTTCTCTTTTCACCCACATATTAAATATCATTATTGCCATTTTTTCCGCAATGATAAATCCGATGTGCTGGAACAACCGCAACAACATATTTCAAACTGCGCTAAGAAATTATAGCTCAGATATGAAGTTTAATACTGAAAATGACTAAGAAAAATTCACTGAGTCATTTGTTTTCCCTTTGCGGATGCATTCTTCCCCAAACTGCTCATACATTCAAATTTCCTCCTTGTAATATCATGGCTAGCCTCGCTCCAGAAGTTATGGATTTCATCATCAATTTACATAGCAAGGAAATGCCATACTGTAGGAGAGGCTTCATATCCAATGCGGTCAGCTTTAACAGAGATGTTTATATGCTTTCGGTCGGAGAGGTTCCCTCCATTTCCAACCGGGAGCACGCAAACCCCCCGTGTAGAGAGTGTATCATGTTCAGACCTTTTAAAAAAACCTTGCACTGAACGCACCGCCTCTTTAAATGGGGAACGCTTGCTCAGCAAAGGGGGTTAAAAGCGCTATGTAGAGGGGCTAATCAATGCCAAACCTGCATGGACACAAAAGCTTATACAAACCTCAAGATGGGTTGTGTGTGTTATCCCATCACTTCGCTTGTACATCTAGAACTGAAGCGCAGTGCCAAACCCAAACCAGAGGAGGTCTCGAAAAACTTGGCCAGATTTTTCGGCCCCTGGATAAATTAATGATATGTGTTACCGCATGTTGTCCACTAGCCACATGCCTTTGTGCGTATTCTATTTCCATACTCAGCTCCAGAGAGGTAAATTATGCCCCGTTTGCATTTCCATGAATGGACGCATTTGTGTTGCTCCGGGGCCGACTGTCGCTCGTGACATTTTACTGTAGGTAGGAAACAGGATGTGAAGGATTTCACACTTTAGCGCCGGGGCTAAAAGGTAAAACGAGAGCCGGGCCTGTTGGTAAAATCGCAGCTCAAGAGTGTGTGAGTCTTGTGATGCATGAGTCAGATAGAGACAGAGAGGAAAAAGTGTCTAAAATGTGGGAGGGAAAGAGGGGATTGCTGGTAGCTGAGACAGAGGGAAATAATTACCCCTCTCCTTGACACGCGGGGCTGATTTACGCCTCTCCAATTAAACTGTCACGATGGCCCAGCCGAGCGCTACAGGCTTTTCATTGAGCTGTAAAGCCTCACTGTGCTCCTCACTGGTGGAGAATAGGGAGAAAAGAGAGAGCTGGGTGAGAGGGAAAGAGAGATGAGGTGTATCCCTTACTATCCCCACTACAGAGCTTCAGCAGTAAATTAACTTAATGAGAGTGATGAGCCAAAGAGCGCGTCATTGGGTGACAAATACTAGACAAGCGTAATATCTGACATGAGACATGATTATAGGGGACATGGGAAGGGATTGCCCTTGTGAAAAACCATAGATCTTGCAGCTACAACTCTCTTGGACTTAAGTGTATAAGAAATCTTGAATTCTTCCTGCTGTCAAAAGGAAATGTGTTTCCGTGTAAGCGTTGGCCCGTTCTAAGATGCACGTAAATCCTCCATAAAGATACGGGTGATAAAATGTTTGTCCGGTTCATTTGATGCATTCCAAAAATATATCAATCTTTGCCTTGCGTTTGACTTGTAATCCTGTCACACAACACCTGATACAGTGTCTCTGTTATACAAGACGCAGGTGGCGAGGATTGTGGCGTGTGTGTGTATGTTTGTTGGGGTGGTGTGTGTGTATGTGTGCTCTTTCTAACTCAATCTTTCACACACACACACACACACACAGACACACACACACACACACACACACACACACACACACACACACACACACACACACACACACACACCTCTGAACAACCTGTCCCTTATTAGTGCTGCAGATGTTATGCATTTGTCACACTGATGTTAAATGCACTGGGGAAAGGCCAGGGTCAGGGTGGTTAACCTGTGATTCTCGTCATTCCACATACATGGGATATGATCTTCTCACAGAGCCAACTCTAACATACTAATATACTGTCACTACTGCCACAGCTTTTTATTTTGTCTCCATAACACATTGTTCTTTCTTTGCTTGTTTGTTGAACTGTGCGTTTAGACTGCGAGCAACAAGATCAACAAATCATCAAAGTCCATTCATTTCGTATAGAGCTGTGTGTGGACAGTCAACAAGTTTGGCGGCCAAGACAAGCTGGCCACGGCTTAACTTTTGGCTGTCAACAGCCAATCCGAGTTCCTTGTTTCCCTACTGATGTGACTTCTTCCTATGAACAATAGTTCCACCTGGCAACTGCAAAAGAGGTGAAAAGTTGATTGCAGCTATTCAAAGCTTCCCAGTTACAACTTTGTTTTGAAAGACTACAGGAATAAACGTCTCAAAAACAATGCTTGAAGATCGGTTGTATCCAAGGTTGTCTGAAATACTGTCTGAAATGTACCTCTTTGTAGCAACTAGTACAGAAGGCAAAAAGAAGTGAAGAAATCATCTAATTCAAAAAACATGCAAAGAGCGCAACAGGCTGCCATATCCTACACTCCAGTGAAAGTAATGGAACAAGATCCCAATTAACTGGTTGCAGATTTTTGACAATCATTACTGAAATAGCATGCGAACAATGGGCATGGCATTTTCCAGCCTGATGCACGATTGAACCCCCGATTGATTGATTTGTGTGTTGCACATGTTACCACTAGAAATAAAACCATATTATTTTTCCATCGGGGCAGCTGCTCTGATTTTGCGTGCACTCATAACATCTGTGAACCCAGCGCATGCTTGTGGCCGACACTTCTACAAGCCCGTGAAAGTGAGGAAAAACAAAAGGCAGAAACTTGAATAATGGGGTTGCTAATAAGCTGCCAGGCACCAAAGGGCGGATCTGATAAATGCTGAACCGCATAGGCGCCCTCCTTCACTTTCAACAGCTCACTCCAAGAGATTAATCGAGAGGGTTAGCCACCCCTGAAAAGAGAGGTGAGGAATTCTGCCGTAGTCACGCTCCACGTCAAAGCAGCTGGAGACTCTTGCTCAGTCTCTGAAACCGTCGACTGGAATCCATACATTACTGTATAGTTGCACAAGTACAGCGTTGGAGTCAGCACTACTGAGGCTGTCCGTCTCTGTAATGTGGAGTGACTCGGCATCGGAGGAGGAGACGGAGTGTGACTTGCTCAGCGAGAGGTCCATTTCCATAACAGAAGGACATCAGCGGTGCATGATCTCACGCTGCGGATGAAGCGGCAGGTCCAGAAATAACAACTGCTACACAGCCTGGTATAGAGAAGAGGGGAAGAACAGAGGAGAGGAGGAGAGGAGAGAGTGATGAAGCGAGGGGAAGGAAAAGAGACAATCAGGTAGTCTTTGAAGTGACATTGACGAGCTTGTGTTTAAAGCTACACATATGCAACTTTTGACCTTGAGGCAACAACATGTTTGCTAGTCCAGTCCTCCTGCCCCTCAGTTGGGGCAAGGTGACGCCCCAACACGTGCCACTCATCTTGATGAAACGGCATTCATAGCCTGAGGCTGGAGGAACCAGCATCTGTAAAGCCACAGGCATTAAGAAGCAGGTCAACCTGATCTCACACAAATACGTGAAATGAACACGACTTGTTAGGTGGCATGTTAAAATTCTGTTTTCCCAGCGCAAAATGGTTACGTGAACGAGGCACGAAGGAACAAAGGAACACTCTACATTAACCAAACGTACACAATGACTTAAATTGTGGTGGGACCACATAAGAGGATTTACCAAATTGTGGAATGTTTGCTATGATCAAACAGGCAGTGGAATCAGTCGCTATTGAAGTTCTAAGATAAAAGTGAAGAGTTAATGCAGTACAGTTACTATTTTAGTTCTTTTACCATGTTTTGTCCATTCTGTGGGTAGGGTTTAAGTTTTAAATTTGAAGCATTACTACTCATTATGAACATAGCAGTCAGGGTGAGTAGCACACACACTCACTCTCTCTCTACACACACACGCACATCTTATCTCCCATCTCCCATTATTTCCTGTCACACAGTTCTATCTCAGTGGGTGGGGGAAATAATAAATCAAATTACATTTCTCTAGTCTAGGCATTTACCTCCATAGAAAAAAAAAAACATACCAGAGTCTGGCTATGATTTATCCCACTTCCTGCTTCCAGCTACTTTGCTGTCTGTGATCCTGAGCTCCATGAGCAGCAGGACAGAGTTCAAACCTACAATCTTAAGGTTCATAGTACATCTTCCACATGGGGAATATGGCCATGTTGAGCAAAAGAATAACCAGCTGGAAGGAATATGTGAACCTAAATAATTGATCATCTGTTAAAACACCATTACAGTATGTCTGTCTGGGAAACAGCTATACAAGCTTCATGTTTTTTGTGTCTGACAGAGACACCAGAAAGCTCTTTATCAGGACAAAGGAGGGTTCTGCGATGATCATTTCTTCATTTATTGATGCACCTCAATTCATGATAACAATATAGATATGTCAAAGCTTTAAATCACACTCATCTATCCTTATGGATCAGCAGTAAGTCACCTCTAGAGTGCAGATGTTCTTTTACACTGTCACTTTTGCGTTACCTAATAAGGGGACAATTCGTGTAGTTCTCCATATCCATCCATGCTTGTCTTACTGAAAGACGGCTATTCACAGTGCAAACAAATAGCTGTGTGGAATTACTCAGCAGATGCTATCAGCTAAATAAGTTATTCAAATGATGAGCGTGCCAAAAAGACAGAGAAAGACAGCGAGACAAAGACAGACTAGAAGATGGAGCGCTGTAAAGACGGCACATTACGCTACACGCCAGACAATTCAGCTCATCCCGCTCCATTCTCATCCACCATCATTATCACGGAGCCGAATCCACTTGGGCTTGTCAGGCACGTGCCACAGCTCATTAACTTCCCATGCCAAGTCCCATTTGTAACTTCAACTCCGTTACTGTGCCTTCTGCTGCGTTTTATTGAATTTCATCCCTCATTTCCCCAAATTGTGACTGTGTCCATCTCTTTCAATTTATCCTGCATGTGTACACTGACGCATTGCTGCAGTGTTCTGCCTTTGTGTGTGGGAATCAAAACAGTGTCAAAGGCCTGAACGCTACAACTGCCACAGCTGCAGTCTATTCCTTTGTCCAAAAAAAAAAAAAAAACACTTGAAAACAACTTCTCCTCGTCTATCAGTTCCCAGAATCTGACATGGACACAAAACATGACTGCTGTCAGGAACCCAAGTGCACCGGGTGTCTCCACAAGTAGGGAAAAACCAAGTGAGCGCAAGGGACAGGGCTTGGCTCTCTGATGGAAACAGGTGGAGGGTTGGACTGTTCATCAGTTTATGGAATATGGAGATAAATGCATAAACCTGATCCAATGGAAATAATGTAGCTAGATATGAAGACTGTTCACTGGTCTACATAAGCCAGGCTTTCCTATTTCCTATTTGCTGCAAGCTAGAGTATGATTAAATAGTTGGTAAATAATTTAACTTCATAGTTGGTGCATGGTGTCAAGAAAATGACTTCAGAGCAAAATCAACCTCCTCCTTATTATCAAAGTAGCTTCCCAGACTTCCACTTAAAATTAGGGTACCTGGTGGTTTCCAGAGCTGGAAAAACAACTTTCCCTCTTGTCAGCTAAACTCTCCGATCAGCAGTGTGGTTGCGATTTGGCCAGCGGATCAAAACTTTGATAAGATCTACAGTGATTACTTTGACAGTGAACACCCTCAGTGATGGATGCTGATGAGATCCTGCAAACCAATCAGAGGCACTCCTCAAAAGGAGAGGAAAAAGCCTGTTGCAGCACGAAAATTCCACCCCAGCACCATTTATCATAATTTACATGACTTAAGCAGATAGCTTAGGACGGAGACAGAGGCAGGCGTCTCCTTGAGGGGGATTGATGCCCGTTGTATCTTCTTCATCTGAATTCCTGTAATTTAACTGTCATTGTGGATCACCGCTGGTGACTTCAGATCTTCTTGTAGCCCCTCTAGGAGAATTTCAATCAGATGGAGAGAGGATTCTCCGCAGGGCTTTCCTTCTCAATCGGCTCAGAGCAACAAGGTCACTCAATAGTTGCCGTTCTGTTCAATGCAGCTGATGGCAAACAGGAAAATGCATTCTGTGGGAGTTCCCACCCCTAAGCAGATCATGTCAATGTCAATCCTGAATGGTCATGGTTCTCCGATTGAGCCTTCATTAAAGGTCAGGGGTCACCTGCCTGTCACAATCCCAGTGTCAATCAGAGGGTTGACCTCTCTGACCGACTGGAGAAATGGAGAGGATGTAGATTTTTTCTGCTGTCGCCGTAACTCCTTCAACAAGTCAAAACACAGCGACGGTTAATGGTGTGAATCAAAAGCACTATGTGGGCATATGGAAGTCTGGCATTACAGAAAGCCAAACAGAAAAGTAACATGTACACAAAGTTTTCAAGCCGAAGAGAGCTAGTGCCATCCATCTTGGAAAATGTAAACACCTGATGTTCCCTAAAGACTCTTTTTCATAATCACTTTAAACACCAGTAGACAGCTAAATGGGACACTTCGCAACAATCATGACATTATTTGAAGTGTGAAGATGGATGGACGCCGAGTGCATCAACAGACAAAAATAAATCCCTCGGTTTAGCTAGATCGCTCAAGCATTGACGACTATCTCTCAAAGCATCTTATCACGGTTCTTTGAGACTTTTCAAAGTTCAAAGTTCAATTTCCTCTGAGTCATTAGAGTGGTTAAACCTCCTAAGATATACAACATCAGCAGACTGAGGGTCTCTCACGAAGCACAAGGCTCAACTGCCATCAATTTCTATACATCAGCAGATCGCCTCGGATTCACAGAAGCCCCGGCCCCCACACGCTACCTGCATTATGAACAGATGTGCCAGGAGCAGGAGCCCCTGATCCAGCGATGCGTGACGAATGGCTGAATTTCACCAAAGGCCAGGGGTCAAGTCGTATCCCTTACCCGACCCCGGCATTAGACACAGATGCATGATGTCAGTTCCCATGCGTTAGCGGTTCGGGAGACGGCGGCAAAGCCTTTGACACGCCAAAGACTTCCCCGTGGAGCCGCAATCCCAATAACCAGTCACCGTGAACCATGAACCCCCAGCCGTTCCCAGGTACCCACCTCGAATTATCCCGTCCCAGAGGAGCTACAAGCTCACTTCCATTCACCTTCACCCCCCCATTCTCCCCTACCAACCGCCCCCCAGATACCCACCAAAGCCACTCACCTGTGGAAGGAAACCCATAATAGAAGGAGAGGTTCAAAATTATCTCTCATCTTGTAGGTCAAAGTTTCAATATGTCCTGGCCCTGTAAGTCTTAGACGCATTCACGCTTCAAACAGCAGCGCACTGCTCCAGTCTTTTCACCTATAAGAAGGTGTAACGAATGGTTCTGCAGCCAGTCCTTTGAGTTTTTGTGTTACAACTTTCAGGCTGAATGGGATATTCAAGAAAGGTTAACATCTCCACCACAAATCATCTGCACAATATTACCTCCGATTTTGACGGTGTGTTATCTGCACCGTTATTGGATAAAAGTTGATTTCATGCAGCTGGTTTCACATTGGAAGCACAACGAGCCTCCAATCTAAACTGCGCTGCGTTGCCAGATATACTCGCTTTCCAAAAATTGTGGGTTGTTTTCCACTTCAGAGCAACATTATGGTTTTGCTTTTCCACTGCATTAGTCACAACTATATTTACCAGCAAATTCCATTCCTGGAATCGAACAAAATAAATTTGAGAAAATGCCTCTAACCGCTGTCTTGTTGCATGATGTGAAAAAGTATTTCTAATTTGAACAAATTGAATTTCAGTGTTTGTGTTTTATGTCCTCTGTGGACAGGACTCACATGATCAATATTGTCATACAATTTCATCTTACCTTACGACTGTTCTCCATAAGTAAGTGTGCATAGATGCCTATGTATTGTGAAAGACCCACATCCACATGTTGTATAAATTAATGTGAAACAAAGACCCATTTATCAGATTAAAGTGGACTGCCTGGACCGCAGGAACCGGGAGGGTATATTGGCCCTGTGTCTCCCATCACTTATGAATCGGGCTTGTGTAAACTTCCTGCTGTTTTATATGCTTCCTGAGGTCAGGGGTCAGCTGACGAGCATGACCAATCACAAGATAAATCAGCATCTGAGAGCATTCTGTCATCGGCATAGTAGAATTCAATTAGCTTTAATTCATTTTAAAGAGCTGCGATTGGCTCTGTTGTTACTCATCTTGATGGATGAGGTTTTTAACAGTGAGCTCACACATACACTCTGCAGACGCTGCATTAACAGAAAGTGGAGAAATGTGACACTTGATTTCTGCGGAGAGTTACATTACCAGCTCACTTTTGAATAAACTTTGTGTATACTTTCTGCCTGCGTTGACGTCATCAGCTTTTTCAAATCTGTCCCTTGGTGCAAAGTGTCCAAACATTGCGTGCCTTCATAGCTTGGCACTTTTCAAATTCAAATGTTTCTTAGAATATAGGTTAACTTGTGACTGTTTTTCCTCCTTTCGTCTCATCTGCCATATGAAACCATTTCTAAATCCCCTTGTTTGTTCTGTTCTGATGAAACTGGAGTGCTCTCTTTAAATAAAGCAACATAAATTTATTTTATGAATGTGTTCAACAAAGACTCAACCTGAAATGCTGCTTGACATGTTATGCTGTGGGTTTGGCCGGTTGGACTGAATGAAGTCATGCAGGTGGCTGACATGCTTTATTAACATGGCTTCAGTATGCCATTATTTATCTGTGCCTACCTTTCAATCCGGAGGCCCCTAAAGACCAAGCCAATCAAAGTCAGGGTGACGCCCAGACAGTTCAATCAATATCCTCAGGATTAGCAGTTAGACGGTGTCCTCTGAATAATTGGTACCTTTAATTAACGTTACTGCTTGCTGGAACTGACGGTGCTTTTTAATAAAAACCGCAGACCTAAAACGGAAGCTGAAACATTGCCTAGTCTATTTTCCCTTCCAGTGATATATGAGCCTCTATCAGTTTAGATAAGCAAAATGAACTCAGTTTTGCCTAAAGTTATTTTCTGGTGATTTCAAAAAGTCCCATACTAGCTTCCAGAAAAAATTACAGACCCAATGAAGCAGAAAGGCTTGAGAAAGATAAGTGGTAAAGTATCATTTCCAGTTTGTACCAGGTTTTTCTTCTCATTCCAGCCTAGATATTCACTCGTTTACTGTGCCAGAGCGATACTGCAGGCTTCTTGGAAATGCAGCATTTTCAGCAACTGAGTGTAACAGGGAGAGAATGCACTAGAGGGAATCAAACTATCCGTAACCTCCTTAAAGTTTTTTTTTTTTTTTTTTTAATCACTCAGGCAAGCACATTGCTGATGGTAATACCGTCTAAGTTCGATGCTGGAATCACTTGGAGAGGAGATTGCGTGATAAAAGGTCAGATATGACTTCACTCTCACAGGGAGGGTTGCTGCTGCGTTCAAGGTCAGCTCTTCATCATACGCAACAGGCTCATTACACCAAACAATCAGGCAATCGCTGGGATTATAAACATATGTGAACAAGACGGGGCATTATTAAGGTATCATTGAGGACTTGGTGGTTATTCAAAAATGGGAACAAAACAAACACACCCATACACAAACAACATAGTTCATCAACCCTCTTTTTTGATTTGATTTTGTTTTTGATTTCAGCACCGATCGTTGCTTGCCAATCGAAGAGCAATCATTGGGGGTACGGTAATATCACTCATGCTATAATGACTCCTTACTCTCAGCAATATCCACACCAGCCAGCCCCTCCCCTCCCCTATATCATTTTGAGTTGCTGGTTGTTTCAGTCTGCCACAATTCAATTACAACAAGGTCTGGGACCTGCCACTCTTAATTTTCATTATTACTTCTGCAGGGTGACCCTCCTACAGACTTCTAAACATTGGAAAGGGGATGACATCAGGTCCAGATCAATAGTCAAACCCTGTATACATCTATAACCTGAAAGAACTGCCCTCCAGACTTTAAGTAAATGAGAAGGAGGGAGGCAGCGAGGGGCCATATAGAGCCGAGATATTTAATTGGGGTCGACCCGGTGAGTGCCAAGGGACCGTCTCCCCTCCCACTAGATGAATAGTGCTAATTAGCTGAGTGAACAACCAGAACTATGCATAGGTAATTCCATTCAGTGCTCTAATTGATTCGGTCAGCATTAACCTGTGGACTCGTTTTCCCAGGGGGCTTAGGGGCGGACATCTTCGTCACAATTTTAGAATAGGTTGGAGGTCCATCTGCCGCATGTGTGGCCATCTCTACAGAAGTAGGCCAGTCACTTTGCTGTATCTCCTCATCCAGCGCCTCATGTCAGTCATAGCGCATTGTGATAGCACAGTATTATTTAGCAGATGTAATTATGATTCAGCGAAGATTTAATGCAGGGATTTATGAAGTTACACTGTCAGATGAATTGCCGTATCTGGTAATATTGACTTACTGATTGCGCTATTATTTATGGAGATAACTGTTTTTAGGGCATGCAGCACTAGCACAATCCATCTGCAGACAGTAGTAACAGCACTGACAGTTCAGTATTGATTGCACATTTCTGCACAGACTTCAAAACAGTGTTCTTGGCATAGCAAAGCAGTTCTGTTTGGTATTAGAGATCGTTGAAAAAGAATGTGAATTAAACACAAACTGTGCACAAATAGAGTTTTTCCATAAGGTCAAATACATGTCAAAAAACAAACCATCTATCACAGTAATGTTAAGCATTCGATGATCTAATGTTTTATGATGTTTCATGTTTTTTTTTTAAAGATTTGCGGCACCTGAAAGGCAGATGAGGGGCTTGTGTTGTATTCCGCATGTTGGACTAAGAGCAGAGGCTGGAGAACATGCTCTGTGACTCTGGGCAGTCTTGGCACAGCGACCAGACAAGGATTTCCTGGGTAAAGTTGGCTGGGTTTGATGGGAGGGCAGGAGCAGGTTCAGCGTTCAGCTCCGTCTTGTACGCTGGTATTTTCACAGGAATGCCCAGAGCTATGCATACCTTAGTTCATGAAACGTCAATCATAGATTCTTCTGTAACGCAAGAATCCGACTGTTCACACATTTTGACACTGATGTTAAAAGTTCAGTAGATCCGAGTTGAATGCAGCTGAATTGTGAAGCAAGACAATGTTCAGTCAGTCTCCACATGTCTGTTTATGCTGTGTGGTGCGTGGAGCTTCACTTTGCTTCAGGAGACAGCAGTCCAACTTCCAAACTGAAAGCATCTGCAGAGCCGCTCTGTGACTACACCAACATCTGCTTCTTCCAATTAGACCGTCATAAAATGTAACTGGAGGGGGAGGGGGAGGGGGGTGGTGGGGGGGTGGGGAGTCACCAAGCCAACAAATCTTTTTTTATTTGTTTTCTATCATTTTTTATGTCGTAAACATGTTTCCTCACTGTGGAGGAAAACAAAGACATATGAGGTCCAGACAGAAAAGGTGCAATTAAACCTTTTTTTTTCGACGTAATTCTCAATAAGCTGCCGAGCCTTCTGGGGAAGCGATGACGCGTCCTGAAGCGATAAGGTCAGCATGAGGATAAAGACTTCTGGTGACACGGTTTGTTTTACTTTAGGCGTGTATACAGATGATATACAAATCAGACTGCGTGTTGAAATGAGAGGATAAGCAGAGTGCGAGTTAACGGTAGGTATATGACTCCCAGGGGCCCCCTATACTTCTTCACAGTCAGTTTGACACCAAACACAGAATGGAGCGGGCAGGCGGCCTCTGCTGACTCGCTGGGGACAAGTCTAGGGGGATCAGTCCTCACACAGAGAAAACAAAGCGAAACGTATGCGCACACACTCGGAGAGACACACACACAGACATAGACAAACACGGCACATTTCACGGTTTGCTCAGTGAGAAACAAACACGTCTATTCCCCATATGCTGAAGGCCTAACGCTTCGTTTCCTGAGCGTGTTTACACTAGAGCGCAACGTCCATTAAAACCGAACTAAGGTGGCCGCCGTGAAAACAAAGCCCGCCGACCGCAGACCCTCTGAGTCACTTAATGATTAATTCTTCTCTAAACATGGAAATCTGCCAGGGAGCCGAGCGCCGTTGACTTGAATTCATTTACAGTCAAGTGTTTGAGTCCCGGCCACCTGCTGCTGCTGTATCACTTACCATTGATCACAGAGTTCAGCGGATGCGAGAGCAGCGAGACCGAGTATCAACAAACATTCGTTACGCCTACGTTTGCTCAAATCTAGGAGGAAATCAAACGTTTTGTTCTGTTTATACGGCGGATTACTACCCACGAGTCCGCCTCGCACGCCTTGGCTGTTTACACATTACTCACACATGCTGTATCTGTTTCCACGGAGTTCCGCCAGGACCTATCTTTGGACCACAACCAGTTCAGAAATCACTGCTAGAATAAGAGCTATTCTCAAAGTTGCCAAGGTACAACGGGAGGAATCCTGGCCAAGGTTTCTCTGCATGAAGCCCACAATTCTGCTATATGATGTGTCTATGAGACTTTATATCAAAAGCAGGCCTGCCAATGTGACCATATGGAAATAGCACACAGGCATTCTATTACGGGGAATGGGCAAAAAATGGCATAGCGGCTATGTGATGCACTGCTGAAGATCTTCTGGCATTCAATTACAGGGCGGGTGGGGGATTCTAGATGGCTTTATGCCACAGTGATCCTGGGTCTCACCCTCTTACCCTCTGCTGTAACATTTAATCAGCAGGCAATGGATTTAAGTATGACAAGAGCCATTTGACTGAATCAACAGACCCTCACTAGAGAGGGCGGCTTAACACACACACACCCACACAAACACACACTTCTGACTCATCTGAAGCATGTCGCAATTAGGACGAGATCTGCTGTAGCCGTTTCTTTTTTCTGTTTAAATTTCTTCCATTAATCGTATGTGCCTGTAAGTAAATGACGAGGCGAAGGGCTGTGAGGAGAACATGAGATGGAAAATGCCATTTGTCACGGCCAGCGTTTCCAGCGACAGTGACGAGTTTAAATGTGAATTTACTGCAGTGTGCGTGTGGTTCTCCCGCCTTTTGGCCCTCCGCCAAATGGGTGCGATGCTGTTTACTCCGAGAAAGTAAGAGAGGTCTCATCTATACCGGCCTCATGACTGCATCTTTCGGTAGCTAAATCACGAAAACTAGTGTGGGAAATGGGCTGTTTAGAGGCTGGCTGGATGATTAAGACAAGTTTCATCCTCCCAATGAAAAAGCGATCTCAAGAGAGCCTGTTAGAGGGTGAGATGCTAATATAACCAAGGACATCTTCAGCACGAAGAGCCATTATCAATCACTCATGCGCTGCCATTATCAGCCTTTCATGTGCTGTGTGAGGCTTCCCTTCCAGACCTCCCCACCTGCGGCTGGATTGCACCGAGCTAAATCAAATTAGGGACCCAGGGAGCTGTGTTGAAACACAACATACCACAACTCCCATGTGAACCCTGCACCTCTTCATAACAATGTCCGATAAGAGTTTGGGAGAGGAGGAGAGTATTATCTTCCATCCCATGCCCCCAGCTTCACCGCTCTCTGCCAACTCTCTCCCAACTCTCTCCCAACTCTCTCCCATCGCTTATCGGAAGCTCCAGGCCTTGTTATGCCCAACAAATCCATCTGGTGGGAACGTTGAACGGTATCCAAGAACTGTGAGAGTTGACTTGCACTGTTTGGATGAAATGGAACCACATGAAAGGGGGAAAGTGCTTGGGAGAATGCTAAATGACTATTGTTAACAACAAAAGTGATGTTTTCCAATGAACGTGAAGCACCGATCTGAATCCAATCATGACAAAAATGATCCACACACCACTTCAGAATAACAAGACTAAATCACTAAATATAACGCTATTTCTTTCCTTTCATTCATGTTTTGTGATTTCCCCAGGAGTTTTCCCCCAGCTGCTCTGGTGTGTTTGTCTAACACCGTGTTGATCTTCTCGTGAGGTCGCGGCAGGCTGTTTTGAGTCGGACCTCCTCTGTCCTCACTCACGCTGTGTAATTGGCTCTTTGACACAGTGAGGTATCCCACTCCCTGACTAACGCATCCCACCCCATCCATGCAACCCCTCCACAGTCCCCCCCGCTGGCACCCTCTCTCTTCTCTCTAAGCTATGCTCAGCTGCTATTATACATGCCACATTAGCCTGTCAGAATAACAGGGGAGAAGGAGTTACTGTGCCAGGTGCCTTACACTGATGAAACGCTATCATGCAAAATGCTTAGAAGCCATACTATCAGCACCTTAAGGTAGTCATTTGAAATTTCAGATTGACTTTGTAGGGTCAAGTTTGTTTGATACAAAATCTTTGACATTGGCATGGTCAAAGGAGGGTGCTGATGGGCGCACATTGATGACCTCACCCTGTTTGCGGCTGCAGCTCATAAATCACCTCCCAACATGCTCGGCTTACATCTGGAGTGCTTGAGTCACAGCCTTCGTTCTGTCCTCTTACTCCCACTGGGAATGACAGTGATCAGCCTGATAAAAAACGTTTGCTTATAAAAAAAAAACAAACACTTTAATCCGCCACTTTCCACATTCCTGCTTTAACATGAACATATTCTTTCAAAGGCTTTTCAAAAGGATGGAATCTGGCCCTGTATGGGCTGCTGCTGATTTTTGCCAGAGGAATGTTTTTAATGGTGTGTCCGGAGTGTGTTTGATGCCTCCGATAGGGATCCTGAATTATTTTCTCATAATAACGGAGGAGAAGACGCCAAGTCATACCGCAAGTCATCTGACTGGCAGACAGGAGAGAATCCGCAGAGTCTTCCAGAGGTTTTGTCGTGGCAGGTTGCCATGCGCTCATTTATTAAACCACATGGATAAGGTATTGAGTTGTTTAATTTGCTGCAGGAAAGTACAGTGTGTGCACTTGTGACACATTGAGATGTTTCATTGGTCCCTCTCTCTCTCTCACTGGTCTCTTTCTGCCAGAATAATGGGATTTGAGGCATGAAAATATGTCTGACAGCTGTGGGGAAAACATATGCAGCTGATAAGCTTGAGTAAAAGCAGCAGGGTGTTCAGCTGATATCAAAATATTTCAACCGTAGACACACAATACACAATTTTGACAAGATTCAGCTCCAATTAAGCCACCTCACAACCCCCCCCCCCCCCCCTTTCAAAAACAAACAAAAAGAAATCAAAGTGAAAATGCCACATCATAGCTTTTCTTCTCTCGTGGCAGCCTATACTTTTGGCTGGCATAACAACAATGTACCTAATTAGTTCAAGAAATCTTAAGGGAAATTTTACAGTGTGCTTCTAGCCTCAACATGGACTGAGGACGTTGGATTTCAAAGAGTAATAAGACTCGAATCAACCAAACCCAGGCAAGACAGGACTTACAGATATGTTGCACTATGGCTTTAACTAACAGCAGTTCCCTCTGTCCCATGATGCCCCACAACACAATAAATCAAATAAACTGGAGGGGATCCAGCAGGGAAGCAGGTCGTACACTTGGTAACGCTCCCACCTAGTGAGCACAGACTGATAACTAATAACATACAGGTTGTAGTTACAGTATTATTGTATGAGGGGTGTATGGGGGGGTATTGGGGGGTGTGGAGGGTGCATCACACAGCAGGGAAGTGGGCATGATCAAGTATGATGTAATTATATATCATGGATTGCCTGGACCACACTGGAAAAAGGCTGACTTTGAAATACTTTGACTTGAATATTGATGCTAACATTTTTCATGTCATGTCTGGTCCATGAACTAAACTAAATGCAGGAAAATCCTGAACTTCCAACTTCCATCCTGGACTGAGTCTAGAAAAGCACCGATCATCCTCACCAAAAGTCATCAGCGATCGTCCCTTTAACCTCTCCATCTGTTGGGCAAGAGGTCAGGTCATGTTACATTACATGATGTCATACTTTACATGACATAATTATTGTGGGTTTCTATTACTAACACAGGCCATCATATCTACCTTGGTTTAATTTGATTGGCAGGTCAAACCCATCTAAATGTAATACAGCATTGTTCTTGTCAAAATATGCCTTGTGCAGATTCCTCGGCATCTATTGTGATCAGAATTGTTCCATGGGAATTTGGTAGAAATTACTTTTATTTATAACAGGGCCAAGGTCACTCATTAGTTTACTTACGTGTAAATCTCACAAAGGGTTTCTTTGAATTTAAATGCAGGGTTACCACTGAATCTGGGCAGGGAGACAAAGCGATACATAAAACACCAGAATGAGAAAAGCTGTCTCATATTACTGGGTGCAATAGGTCACATTTAAGAGAAGGATGGGAAGGAGGATATTCATATGATCAAATTGAAAACCAGGAACATGCAGCTTCAGATGGAGAACACTAACAAAGCAATTCTGTGTTCAGCCACATGGAGGAGCTCTCTCAACATGCAATAACCTCCTAAAGGTGATACACAACATTTCTGAATGTACAAAATATTAGGCATAGTTACTCTTGATGAGGTGAATCCAGGTAAAATCCATTAAGCCTTATTGATTTCCCTTATTAAATCAATACCAATCACAAAGGAGGAGGTGTAGCTTGTTTATTGTTTATTTGGAGCCCCATTAGTTTTCTAAAGATAGATGAAGACAAGCAGACGAGTTACAGAAGGATTTTTAACATTTGAGATTTTGGACTTTGAAAAGTTATACTGAATTTTCAATTGAAGAGTACAGTACAACTCAGCCTACAAAGGCATACTGTAAAAATATTCAAGGGCTCTTTTTGAAGAGAAAAATAAAGAGGAGGCTAATGAAGCAACAACTAAGCCTAGGCTGTAACTGAGATGTATCATGCTGTCAGACCTGTATCAAACAGAATTTGCAAATAATTAATTTGCAAGACAGTAGCATTGGGGATGAGTGCCAGAATAATAACATAATCTCAGGAAAGTATATAATATAGCCTACTTCTCTGTGGTTTCTAACTTAGCTGACAGTCTAATTTGTCCTGATGTAAACTCAAATTAAGAGGTTCTCCAAGCAGGTTAAAACAAATGTGAAGAGCTGTTTGGAAATGCAATTTTATGCATGCTACTCACCTCATACTTTGTTACAAGGATACAAGGATATGTCTGCTGCATATTAAAGTAGTTTTATCCTCTGGCAATTGAGGTGGGCGCATCTGTGAGGTACTGGAGCATAACAGTACCAACCAGCAGGATGAGGCTTATACATGTGATTACAAACACTTTGTGATCAGGGTCACATACCTGGAACACACAGGTTCTAAGTGTGGGACAGCTTTTTTTTTTTTTTTTGTGATCAACATTTTTTATTATTTTTTGTCAGTCTGCATACAAACATACAAACATTACAGATCACAGATATTATGTTATTGCATAGAAGAAGATACAATAAAGAAAAAAATATTAGATCTAATACATTTTCATGCACCCACAGTTGAAGGTTTAGCAGTCATACATTCAAGATTTACAATGTTTTGAAAAGAGTGTATCCAAATCATTTTCATGCAAATATTAGGGGTAAACCAGTTTCTAATGATAGTCTTTAGCAGCTGTAAAGCCAGAAAATAACATTTTCTATAATTTTTAACTTCTTTGGTGTCATTAAGTAAGCACAGACAGGGGTTAGGTACATGCAGAATTTGTAGGTTACAAAGGACAGAACATATGCAGGAAGGTA